>NC_090258.1:25449695-25637624 GCF_037325665.1 Littorina saxatilis
ATATCCGTACCCACTCGTTTGGCTGTATCTGACCAGGTACGGATATATTCGCTCAGACTGTTAGCTTCTGTTGCTTCCTGTAACGTCGATCTAACGCCTTTCTTTCTTTCTTTATTTGGTGTTTAACGTCGTTTTCAACCATTCAAGGTTATATCGCGACGGGGAAAGGGGGGAGATGGGATAGGGGAAAGGGGGGAGATGGGATAGAGCCACTTGTTAATTGTTTCTTGTTCACAAAAGCACTAATCAAAAAATTGCTCCAGGGGCTTGCAACGTAGTACAATATATGACCTTACTGGGAGAATGCAAGTTTCCAGTACAAAAGACTTTAAATTTCTTACATACTGCTTGACTAAAATCTTTACAAACATTGACTATATTCTATACAAGAAACATTTAACAAGGGTAAAAGGAGAAACAGAACCGTTACTAAGTCGCCTCTTACGACATGCTGGGGAGCATCGGGTAAATTCTTCCCCCTAACCCGCGGGGGGTATTTTGAGTGACCTGCTGCAGCATAGCTGGTCTTGGCAAAACAAACCTTGGTCAACATAGGTGGGGTAGAAGGTGTTAACAAGGATGACAGAAGTGGCAGACTTTTCTCATACTTCACTTGAGCAAACTAAAAGTTAGCAATACACTTTACATACATTATGCATGGCTCTGATAGGTTCAAAGCTTCTGTGCAAGAAACATTGACATTTTCAACCCATAACATAAGACAAAAGACAACAACAAACAATACAGATGTTTCAAGTCAACAGCACACAGAAAATGCTATTTTTATTACTAACCACAGTTATTTTCCAAAAAATCAACGACCAGCATAAAAGTATTCCACAGAGAGTCAAACCATATGAAAATACCATTTCACTTCAGTAAATTTAGTACATCTAGGCAGTGTCAAATACACCCCAGAAAAATTCAAGTGCAAACAGAAAACATGACACATTTCTGCTAAAAGAGTCACACACTAACCAAAATTGACATACTTCGATATAAAAATAATGTGTTCTTTGCAACCATAAAAATTATTCCATTTTAATTTCATCAATCAACAAAACCTTCGTTCTAACCATGAAAAATACAGAATTTAGATTTCCTCTGCAATGCAAAGTTCCAGGGACATAGTACAGTGAAAACTGGTTTGAGGCCTTTAAGATTTATAACAAATGTTCGGTTATTTCTTACTTTGTTACATTTTAAAAAAGCCTTACAAAGTATCTCTGTTTACTGAAGGATAATTGTTTCTTCTTCTTCTGCGTTTGCTCAGGCATAATTGTTTCAAAATCTGTGTTGTCATAAATCACAATTTTAAAGACCTGTACTAACACAATTTTCTTTTCAACTGTTCGCACGAATCCCAAAATATCTAAGGGAAGTAACTCTAACAGTTTTGGTTTGGTTTGTTTGTTTGCTTAACGCCCAGCCGACCACGAAAGGCGGTGCTGCTTTGACATTTAACGTGCGCCACACACAAGACAGAAGTCGCAGCACAGGCTTCATGTCTCACCCAGTCACATTATTCTGACACCGGACCAACCAGTCCTAGCACTAACCCCATCATGCCAGACGCCAGGCGGAGCAGCCACTAGATTGCCAATTTTAAAGTCTTAGGTATGACCCGGCCGGGGTTCGAACCCACGACCTCCCGATCACGGGGCGGACGCCTTACCACCAGGCCAACCGTGCCGGTAACTCTAACAGTAACACTCCTAATATTGCTATTTCTTTATGCAGTACAAAAAGCAGGACAAATGAATTTTCATAAATCAAAATATGTTTTCATCAGCATAATTATGATGACTGCATCAGTGCCTTAGGGCGTACTATACATTAATTATAACAGGGACTGAGATATGTTCCATTTGTTACAATCACAAACAACCAATTTAACGTATTGACACTGCTCAAATAAAGCAGAGAATCTTCAAAAGACTGCAAATGTTTTGTTCAATACGAGTGTAACCGAGTGCCGAAACACTACGATCACCTCGGGAGGCGAAGTGCAATCAAACAGGATTGAAAATGTTAGGGCCAATTTCTTAGCCCAAAAAAACTGTTATGCAAACCCGAAGGTTTCCATGAACACACAGACAATCGGAAACCACCAGACCCCATCACAAACAGAATTCCACAATCCACCGGTGTTGACTTAAAGGCCAACAACTCGGGTGCAGAGTCTGCTGTGAAAGGAGCGGTAGCCTCCCCTGTCACACGAGAAATATTAGTGTGAATGAAAAAAAGCCCAGCTATAATTATGACTGTTTGTCGCATTTTTTTTAAAACAATGCTACCATTTTTAACTTTTAACCTTAACACAAACAAAAGACACACTTTAGTTTAAAACAATGTGCCAAACTTAAAATACAAATTATACAGCTAACATAAAGTAAGAGAACAGAACACTCTCTCTTCCTTATGGTAATAATCATACATGTAACATCCAATGGATTAACAGTTGTAAGGTATGGGGGGGAGGGGAGGGGAGGGGGGGGAGGGAGGGGGATGGATAGAGGGGGAAAGGGTTAGGTGAGTGGTGTGTGTGTGTGTGTGTGTGGAAGGGGGGGGGAGTACATTTTGATCTGAAAGAGCACCAGAGATCTGAATACAACATTCAAATTTCGTAATTTTATCCTGTAATAAGTCAGTCCAAATGTACGTCCACCTAGTTGAGCGCAAGGTAAGTCAACTTTTGTGAAAATTGCTCAAAACAGGCCGTTACAGCAATAGCAATTAACTAACAAATACAAATATATGTACACACTATAATCATGCAACAAAACAAATAATAAATTGGCCGGAAGTGGAGAACAAACGCTTGGAATGCCCTAAAAACTGACTACAGTAGTTGGCCACTGAAACAGGTAGCTTCCGCATTCTGAAGATGAAACTATAGCACACACACACACAAAAAGCCAACCAATCGAAAACTAACAAACACATTTTTTTTTAGATGGAAGCCAAGGCAGCGAGGGAGAGGAGATGGGGGCACAGCCCTCATAAAGCTGGTCCTAGAAAAGTTGACATCTCTAACATGTCACTCCCCCACAACTCAACATGGCTATGGAACTACCTTTACCTTTGTACCTTTGACATCAGGGCTGAGATTTGTTGTCTCTTGATTGCGACGTTGGGGCTGTGAGGGTCTGAGTTGTCTCTGACTTCTGGAAATGTTCACATAGAGAACAACTACTGCACTAGTTGTATCATTACCTGGACAGCAACTAATGGAAGAACAATGACCACGAAGCGAGCAAGGCATAATAAGAATAGTAAATACTGTAAGGAGCAGGTAAATGTGATGCCCAACAAAACAGCCTTGAGGTACAGCAGGTAAATGTGATGCCCAACAAAACAGCTTTGAGGTACACAAGGGCGGATCTGGGGGGGGGGGGGGGGGTGTTACACGGGTTACGTAACCCCCCCCCCACCCCCAAAAAGAGGTAATTTATTGGCTCAGGATGCACCAGATAGCTCTATTTTGCTTCTTTGGATTAAACAAATTTCCGGGGGGGCATGCCCCCGGATCCCCCTAGAGGCTTAGGCGCCTTCGGCGCCGTCAACTTGTATCTTCGCAGTCATTTTGTAACCCCCCCCCTCCAAAGTGAATTGATCCGCCCTTCGGTACAGAAGAACCCCAAATTCAAGACCAACAAAATTAAACAGTGGGTGTACATTTACAGAGATTATGTAACAGTAAGTCTGAGAAAATAGGGTTTAAAAGGCAAGGAGTCCTAAATTGGTGAGGAGGGGTGGGGGGGGGGGGGTGTGGGGGGGTGGGGGGTGTCTTAAAAGGGGGGTTCCATTAACCTACATTATATCAGAATGCCAACGTAACAATTTTAACAGGAACCAAGAAGAGCAATCGAGGTGCCATTCCATTTGAGTATAACTGCACAGATCAACTTAAATTGACACTGATACACATGAAAACAAGCAGAGGTAGAGAGGGAAACAAAAACAAATGCAGGAACGATTTCAAACAAAAGTTTACACTGGGAGCTGAGGTCACTTTTCTGTGCACAAAGCACAGAAGGAATTTTTTTTAGAGAAAAGTGAGCAATGAAAAATAAAGCAGAATAGAAAGAGTCGGATGGGGCAAATTTTTTTTTTTTGGGGGGGGGGGGGGGGGGTTGACTGGTACCCCACACAGTACATTTTAGGTACCAAAAAATCCATGCTGAGACAAGGGAGATAACTGTTCCAGCTGTAATCGCTTGACTTTCAGCCACTTGATTGCCTCCCTTGGATGCATTCTCTTTCTTTTTTTGTTGTTGACTTTTTGCTTTGGCTTTTATGTTGTGAATTTTATCTGATCTTTTAGTGGTGAAGGGGTTAGATAAGAACGAGCAAACATTTTAGTGACTAACATAACACAAAATAATACACTATATATTACACCACAAAACCTTTTTTTTGTGTGCATTAACACAAAGAGCATCTTTCTTTCTTTCTTTATTTGGTGTTTAACGTCGTTTTCAACCACGAAGGTTATATCGCGACGGGGAAAGGGGGGGAGATGGGATAGAGCCACTTGTTAATTGTTTCTTGTTCACAAAAGCACTAATCAAAAAATTGCTCCAGGGAATACAAAGAGCATCAAACCTAGTAGTTAACAGTAAAAAGGTGTTATTAGCATATTCAGAAACAAATGTCTCTGATAGGTCATTGGCCTGTGAAGACGAAAAACACCAATCACTTTATTTCAGTTAAAAACCCTCTTTTTTCCCTCTTACCTTTAACTTATAAAGACACACATATTGAACAAAACTCATGTTCATAATTATGATCAACTGATCGTGTACTCATTTTACTAATTTTACAAATGGTTCCCCAAACGACTTTTACGAGAAGCACACAAAAACTAAAACATACAAAATATCCATACACCAATTTACGACACAAACAAATACTGGTGTATGGACTATGTCACAGTTACATTAGTTGAACAAATAAAATATGTGTACATCCTTCAAACGGTCAATTATGATTCCAGACAAAAACTCCCTTATGTTATATTTCGTTTGAGCACAGAATTCGTCAAATCTGCTTTCATAAAAATAGTTTTATGGCAAAGTCAAGAATGCTGAGGAAAAAAGCTGCTAGTGCTAAGCAGAGAATTCTACTTGATATTCTGGTTTTCAAAGAATCTGATTCCTGACGCTCTTCTTCTTCAAGTTGAGTTGTAACAATTTGCTTTGGTTTCATCACTACATATTGTCATTTTGACAAAACTGAAGAAAAAAAAGAAAGAAAAAAAGAAAGAAAGAAAGAAAAGATTAAGGAAGTAAAAAAAAAAAAGCAAATCCTGAAACACTTCGGTAATTGTTTGTTGTTGTTTGAAATACAAATAAATAAATACATACACATGCAAACATTTAACACTAGGGCAGTAATAATTTTTATCAGTGTATATGTTACAGTTAATCTGTGAAACCAGGGAATATGTGTATTAACTAGGTAATACATGAATTAACTGACAGAAAAAAACAGTTAATTCATGTATTACCTAAAATAGTTTAGTTAATACACGTATTCCCTGGTTTCACAGATTAACTGTAACATATACATGTTGCATGATATGATCAGTGTCAGAAGAAACAGAAAATTTTGCAACAATGTTAGAACCGATTTGTTTCACCAATCATCGTTGTATTGTGACCTTTGTAAGTCATTTTCAAACTAAAGATGAATTAAACATAGAGTGAAAACGACATGATCAAGTTTTTTGTATTCTGTGAGTTACATGCAACAATTTCTACAAGCAAGTGCAGATGATAAAGTTTATCTTTTACAGCGATAAAAATCATTATGCAATTTTTGTTCCTTTTTGTTTTTTTGCTTGCTTGCCTGTTTGTTTGTTTGTTTGTTGTGACTGACTCATATACCACTCAATGCATGTAAGGCCAACAACAAAAAAAAGTCTGTTTACGGTAACCCGACCGACCCTATTTTTTTCGCGCGACCCTAGACTTTTTTTTGGCATTTGGGGGAAAAAAAAAAAAAACTTTTGTTTTTTTGTGCAAAATAACGTAAAAATATGGTTTTTTTGGGGGGAAAAATTTTTTTTTTCGACCTACCGACCCTATTTTTTTGGCCTATGTTACCGTAAACAGAACTATTTTTTTTTGGGCCTAACAAAAATCATGCATTATCAACCCCCTCACCAAGACAATCTAGATGTTTTTTCCTCCCTTGTACCGTTACCATTTTATCGGTGCTTCTTTTTAACTTAGAAATGGCATTTCCATATTTTTGTGCACAGAATTTTTTTTTATAAAAATTAAAACAAAAACTGCAAGATTTAACATACAAAGCGGCACTCACTTCACTCTTCGAACAAATCTCATCCCTTCAGTGCCTAAAACTGCACAGGAACATGTCAAAGTTATCTATACATAAACAAGATACCAACATCAGGCGCGCAAGTTTTGCCACAGAATCCACTTCACACTCACAGCTAACTTTGCATACTGCTGATCTGTCTACCTCCAATATCTTAGGTCAGTACAAAATTCTACACCGGTCCATATTTTCTGAATGTTTCAGACTGAAAGAGTTACGGCTTTCTCCAAAAAGTTGCAGCTGAAACTCAGCAAGGCATACTCTACAGTCTTTTTCACTTTTGTCACAGTCAAGTTTTCCATCGCTTCACTCCGTTTTGTGAAACTATTTGGATCAGTCTGTAATCACACCAACACAATTTCAACATCACTGTGCAATCTCAAACTCAAAGGCGTCAAATCTTCCAAGCGTGCTTCTACAACTACCATGCAGTGGTACCTGTCATATCAGGCATGGGAATTGAAAATTGTAAAAAAGGCGGAAAATTTATAACTGAAGACGCGAAGCGTCAAGTTGACGGCGCGAAGCGCCTAGCCTTACTAGGGGGGTGCCCCCGGAAAAAAATTCTCCAAAGAACCCAGATGGTGCAATCTGGTGTCATCTGAGCTCCAAGTTTGCCATTAAATTCTGTTTTTAGAATCAGAGTTTTTAGTACAAAAATTTACCAATTTTTGCTTTTTTGACGAAAAAAAATATATACATGTATTATATGGTTTAAATTTGTAAAAAAATTGATCTGTTGAGACAAACAGGAAAATGTAACTTGTAACACAATCTGTGCAATCTGGTTTACTTTCAAACATAAAAGTTCAATAACTGAGGCGGGCGGTAGCAGTGCGTGAACAAAGTACGGAAAGTTTTCGCGGGCTTTTGCGCAAAGGCCAAAGTAACCGGCGCTTTTTTTGTGTGCCTCCCCCCTTTATTTTTTCGGCGGACACTTTTGCATTTTCGGCGGAACAAAAAAAAAATTCGGCGGAGCGGACAATTCCCATGCCTGCATATATAGGGTCCCTGCTATGAAGGTGATCTTCAAATGAGCTTGAAGTTGACTTCGCCAAGACTTTGTGAATTCTTTTTACCAAAAATTCAGTGCCAAAGCTTTGTGCAGCCAGCTTCATGGAGTAGACTTCCTGAAGTCGACTTTGCCCAATAAACTTGAGGCTTGAAAGGAATCCTCCGTGCACAGGACACCTGTTAACTCTTGGTTAATTTATTTTCCCTGTTATCAAAGGACACCTGCAGGATAGGAACATGTACAGCTCATCTCAAAGGGTGTCTCCTCGTCACAGGTACCACTATTCATCACAGGTACACCTGCATTGGTATCCATCATGGGTACACCCACACCAGTATCCATCAAAAGTACACATGTACCAATATTCATCAGGGGTACTACTTTACCAGTATTCACCACAGGCACACCTGCACCAATATCCATCACAGGTACACCCACACCAGTATCCATCAAAAGTACACATGTACCAATATTCATCAGGGGTACTACTTTACCAGTATTCATCACAGGCACACCTGCGCCAATATCCATCACAGGTACAACTGCACCAGTATCCACCACAGGTACACCTGAACCAAAATCCATCAGGTACGCATGCACCAGTCTCCAAAGCATGCATCAGTATCCATCCTCATTGACAGCATCGAATAATTTCCAAGCGCTGTATGACCCCTGAAGGTCAAAGGAAGCCGTCACGATCACTCTTTGTTCTGCGTGCTGACGTGCCATCCCAGGACTTGGCGATCGAAGCCGCAAGAGAACAGGTTACAGGTGGCGTTCTCATCGGCCCAACTGACCGCACACACCATGCGGGTGTGACCCTGTGGAATAGAGAGATACAGGGACTCAACATTCATTTCTACAGCTCTTTGCACATACTTTTATGCCCTTGATATTTTGAAAGCAAATTTAGTTACCTTATCTATCTCATAACCTAATGTATGACTGTTTTTGATGGACATAAAGTTTTGCATTATAGACGAAAAGCTCGGAAAAAAACACAAACTGACTTCTTCACAAAAGTAAAAAATAGTCCAATGCATATAGGTCAGTTGGACCTGGATTTAAAATATATATCGGTCAAAATGCCCCAGACGCAAAAAAAAAACAAAATTTGTGCACAAGTGGGATTTTACGTGAATGACCGTTTTTACCCAGCCATTTAGGCAGCCCTACGATGCTTTTGAGGGATCCAAGCTTGGTATTTTCTTGTTACTTTAACCCAGCAAACTCTGACATGGATTACAAGATCGTTTTTTTAGCGCACTTGGTCGTGTGCTTGCCTGTACACACGAAGGGGGTTTAAGGCACTAGCAGGTCTGCACATAAGTTGACCTGGCAGATCAGAAAAATCTCCACCCTTAAACCACCAGCGCAGCCGGGATTCGAACGCTCAACCCTTCTGCATGGGAGGCCGGCGTTTTTTTCACTGGTCTATTGCGCCTGTCCACTCAAAAGTACACGCATTCACACAAAGCAGATGCAAACACACTCCCATCCCCACCAGGCGAGGCCGGGATTCAAACACTCAACCTTCTGCTTAAGAGGCTGGCGTGTATCCACTTGACCACTGCGCCAATCTCTTACCTGTCTATTGCTCCTGGGCAGACGGCCGATGCGAACACCGTTGATGTCGTAGAGTCGGATGTGACGGTTGTCATGGGGGATGGCAATCAGGTTGAGGGTAGGCGACACCGAAATTCTGAAACAGTTTGGGAGTGTACACTGAAATGTCTTTTCTATCGTATATTTGTGCAGGTAATGTGAGGGAATATGAACACACACACCTTCAGCTTCAGCATGCATTCAAAAGCACGCACACAGGCAAATACGCCTGCTGATCACTTGAAGTGACAGCCAGCGCAACTGCACTATGCTGGCTGTCCCTTCAAGCGATCATCAGGCCGCTTTGAAAGTGTCAGCCCTTTCCTGTATCGTCAAACCTTTTTTCTTGGTGGGAAAAAAATGCAGTGTGTTCAGTTTCATTCTGTGAGTTCGACGATTTGACTAAATGTATAAATTTTGCTTTGTGCTACTTGTTTTTGTGTGTGTGTGTGTGAAGCACATGAGAACATGCATGTGCGCATGTGCTAACAATTACATGCAAATTCTTTGTAACGATCAAGAACACACACACACACACACAATACAAGCACACCCACCCACCCACACACACACACATACCTGTTGACAGCAGAGTCGGTGCGGATGGTTGCTATGGGAGACCGCATGTTGCGCATGTCCCACACCCGCACGGTGCGGTCGTCACTGCCAGACACCATCTTGTCACCGCTGGCAAACACCGCTGACGTCACCGGCCTGGCAACAAGACGGACACATTCAGTGACGGCACAAACTTGCTTTTTTTTCCATAGCAGCCTCAGTTTAAAAGGAGGCACCCCTTGACAATATTGACAGCACAGAGCTGTGCTTTTAGACCCCAACGCACAAGATCGGGAAAAACAACCTTGTTCTCCAATTTACTGACCTCCTAAAATCAAGGAAAAATCATTTCTTTCAAAGGTAGGGAGTCATAGAATGGAGAAACATTTACAGCGGTTATGAATTCAATTCAGTTCAATTTCAATTCAATAAGACTTTATTTTCTGAATTTGGAACATACAGAAATACCGGAAATCTAAAAAAAAGCAAAGTCTTAAAAGGGAGTTTCACTGTACAAAGGAAGAGACCTCTTGGATTCATCTGGACTCACTGCTTTTGCCTAAACAAAAACAGTAAGATTCTATTATTTCAGTAATCATTCATCGCTTGGGACTTTCCCAACAAGCGGCTGACACATTTGATCAATCTAAGTTCTCGTTACTCATTGTTTGTGTACTTTATAGACCGCCGGGTCGATATATCTGTGAATGTATTGTTTTGTCAATAACAAACGTTCCAACAACCTACCTTTCTTGTTTTTTGATTCTGAATTTTGGAACGTTGGCAGTCTCTTTTTTTTGGATTTAGTAAGATTCTATGTCGCACCCTGTTAATGAAGACAGATCAAAACACAGACACATTAGCCCAAAACTTCAAGGTCATCTTACTGCGTGTGTCCTTGAAAGACGTTGACCAGCAGGGCAGAGTCGCGGAAATCCCACAGCCTGAAGGTCATGTCCTTGGAAGAGGTGACGACCAATCGCTGCGAGGGGTGAGCCCTGACGTCACTCAGCTCCTGATCGTGACCTGTAAAGGGAGGCAACACTTGTGATCACCGCTCTTTTTACATTTAGTCAAGTTTTGAGTAAATGTTTTAACTTAGACGGGGAATCGAAACGAGAGTGGAGGTGTTTGTGTACAGCGATTCAGAGAAAACTACTGGTCCGATCTTAATGAAACTTTACATAAGAGTTCCTGCACATGATATCCTCAGACGTTTTTTTTTCCTTTTTTACATTTAGTCACGTTTAGACTAAATGTTTTAACATAGAGGGGGGAATCGAGACGAGGGTCGTGGTGTATGTGTGTGTGTGTGTGTGTGTGTGTGTGTGTGTGTGTGTGTGTGTGTGTGTGTGTGTGTGTGTGTGTGTGTGTGTGTGTGTGTGTGTGTGTGTGTGTGTGTGTGTGTGTGTCTGTGCGTGTGTGTGTGTAGAGCGATTCAGAGTAAACTACTGGACCGATCTTTATGAAATTTTACATGAGAGTTCCTGGGTATGATATCCCCAGACGTTTTTTTCATTTTTTCGAAAAAATGTCTTTTATGACCTCATATCCGGCTTTTTGTAAAAGTTGAGGCAGCACCAAGCAATCTTCGACGAAGGCCGGACTTCGGTATTGCATTTCAGCATGGAGGCTTACAAATTAATTTGGTCATTAAAAATCTGAAAATTGTAATTAAAATTATTTTTTTATAAAACGATCCAAAATTACTTTTATTTTATTCTTCATCATGTTCTGATTCCAAAAACATATAAATATGTTATATTCGGATTAAAAACAAGCTCTGAAAATTAAAAATATAAAAATTATGATTAAAATTAAATTTCCGAAATCGTTTTAAAAACTATTTCATCTTATTCCTTGTCGGTTCCTGATTCCAAAAACATATAGATATGATATGTTTGGATTAAAAACACGCTCAGAAAGTTAAAACGAAGAGAGGTACAGTAAAGCGTGCTATGAAGCACAGCGCAACCGCTACCGCGCCAAACAGGCTCGTCACTTTCACTGCCTTTTGCACTAGCGGCGGACTACGTTCAGTTTCATTCTGTGAGTTCCACAGCTTGACTAAATGTAGTAATTTCGCCTTACGCGACGTGTTTGATAAATGTCTTTGATGGCGTCATATCTAGCTTTTTGTGAAAGTTGAGGCAGCACTGTCACACCCTCATTTTTTGTTTGTTCAATAATCAGACACTTTTCAAATTGCTTTTCATAATGTACAGGCGATACATGAATGTCTCTTTTACACATCACAGTTCTAATCGAAAAAAAACACCACTCAAAAGTACTGTATACACTTTCACATCAAGCAGACGCACAATGTCACTCCGACTCCCACACACCCACCCACACTCCCACACACCCACTCCCACACACCCACACCCACACACCCATCCACGGCCTGTCTCTTTATTTTACAACCACTCACCGCTGAGAACATTGACAATATCGCCCGACTCAGCGTCATGCAAGATGGCTGCCCTATCCCATGATGCCGTGATGACCTGTGACCCCCCGGCCACCCAATCGGCGGCGATGAGGACATCGGAGTGAGAGGTCAGCTCCAACAGTGGTGTGCGTAGTACGACGGAGTCTGACATCTCTCCGTACTCTCCTGTAAGACAGTCAGATTGGATTGTCAGTGACACAGACCAACCAACCCTTGTGAAGCCTCAAGTGTAGCAATTTAATATTTTTGTTGAATTTTCAGTGTAGCAAATGGTTTTTCAGTGTAGCATTGTCTCAAATGTATTCGCACATTCACATTTCAGCTAATTTGCGCAAGAATATACTTTAAAAAAAAGTTTATTTGGTAAAAAAAAGAAACATAATGGCCAATAGAAAGTGACTGCAGCGCCACTTTACAGTGTGGACAATGTTTTATGACAAATTCTGACCGCTACAAGCAGTGAGAATCAGAAATGAGTACCAAGACTCACAAGAAAGAGCAAACTATTGCATGCTTGTAATCATTTGTTTAAGCGTAGCAATTCTAAGCTTGGCGTAACAGCGTAGGCAGCTCTGGTTACACTATAGAATAGACGGTGTTCAAAATGAACTCTAGCAAAATTTCCAAGCTTTGCAGAAGAGTTGCGCCCCACTTTAACGAGTCAAACAATAACACATGGTTGACCAGTTCAAACCAGCAATCGCAGCGGTATATAACTGTCTGCGATGTGTATGTTATGTAGTGTGCGCTTGATATTATATTATATTGCCTTCTTCTTTACAAAAAAATATGCATGCACAACCTCATTTTTGAATCAAATCGATTGAAATTCTGGTCAAACAATCTTTGACTTTGATCCGGTTCAGAATATGGGATTGCATTTCAGCTTGGAAGCATGAAAATCAATCAATTGTTTTGTTCATTAAAATTCAAGAGAAGTTTTTTATTACACACACACACAACAAAGTGCCCACCATCAGTAAGATCGTCTTTCTCTGTTCCATCGATCTCATCTTCCCCAGATGAATGGGATTTCTGCAACACATTTACACATATTGAAAATAATGAGGCCAAAAAAAAAAATAGGTGTGGTTACGGTAACATAGCAACAAAAAAATAGTGTAGGAAGGTAGGCAATCACTTTTTTTTCTTTTTTTTCTTCTAATGTGTACAAATTAAACCTACTTGACAGGGAAATAAGTGTGCGACTCGGGCGCTTTCGCTTTCATTGCGTTTTCTGCACTCGTTTACTTGTTTTGGTTTTTTTAATTTTGACAAATGTAATAAAATGTTATAGGGTCGGCCCCCAAAAATAGGGTAGGTCGGGTTACCGTAACCACACCTTTTTTTTTTTAGGCCTGAACTGAAATTGTTTGAATAACTACATTTGTTGCATCAAATACTAGAACAAACGTCATGCCTAAACGGAAACATTTGCAACAAAGAAAAGCAAACCTGCAAGCACAGCTAGCAGACAATCAAGTCATCAATCAACCAAACAGCAATTAAACAGAAACAACCCATTCTAGGCAACCAGAATGACAACCCCATAATACATTTTCCCACGTCATTAGCAAGGGTGTGTGTCAGAAACATGTGGACAGGAAACATGTGGAGATGTTTGTCTGGGAAAAAGCAAGGGTACTAACTCTTTCACAACCCACACAACCCTGACAGAGTTATCTCCCAACATTGTCTATTGACAACTTATAGTGTGCTCCTGATGTATAAATGAACTCACACCCACCCACCAACACACAGACACACACCCTCACACAGACACAGACACAGACACTCACACAAACTAACACACACCAAAACACCCTTCCCCCCCCCCCCCACCCCCCACACACACACTTGTGAGAAAACCTACATGCACATCAGCGGTCTGAGAGAGCTGTGAGAACTGTGCGCGCCACACGTGGGCCGTGTGGTCTCCGGACGCCGTCAGGACCAGGTCCTGTGAGGGGTGGAATCGAACCGCATTCACTGACCCCTGGTGACCTCCGTAGGTCAAGAGTCGCGCTCCGGTCTCGATAGAGTACAGCTTGGCTGTGTGGTCTGAAATAAGTGAATGAATATTAATGATTTTTTGCAAAGGAGGTAGTTTTTCTATGATTGTTGTTGTTGTGGTTTGTTTCGGTTATTTTTATGTGAGAACATTGCAAAGTCTGCCTGCATTGAAACTCCTTTTCTTTGGGGTCTGTGGAATCTCTGACAACCTAAAGCCTTCAACTAAAACTAAGAAAATGTGCGTGTGAGTGAAACGGAAAACCTCAAGGCTTTTTTATGACAGTTTTCTTTTTATTAACCAACGTCATCAAAAAGATAGATCTACATCAAAATGCATCTGTTGAGTTAAGGATGAAAGTGGCAAGTTCATTTTAATGCTTGTTATTCTCTCAGGTGCCAGGGGAATGGTTCCGTATACCTCTCACTAACTCCATTACACATGTCGTATGTATTTACAGCGCTGACTTCCCTTTGTTTATCAGTATCTGTTCACTGTTGAGTGTGTTTTTTCTGTTTCTTTTTTTTTTTACAAATAGTATGTTTTTGCCGTCACTGCATATCTACAAGATATCTCACCTGCGGAGGCCGTCCCGATGATCTGGTCGCAAGGTCGCGACACGCTGACCTCCCACACGCCATCGCGGTGCCCCCTGTAGGCTCGAACCAGGGAGTACGCTGTGTTGGGGGCACGGAAACTGGACACCAGCTTACTGGTGGACGCTTTGTACGTCGTCTTGATCTTCTGCGACACGGACAGCTGGGCCGCTGGGTAGAGAAACACTTTATACATCCATTATCAGACCTGGGAACCCTTGTTTTGTACTTGGAGTACTCTCAAACAAACTTGGTGTAATTTCAGAAAAATGAGTGGACTCCACCCAACATTTGAACATCGATGATTCAAACATGCTTTGCACGCGTCCGTTGCACCGTTAATTAAGTTTACAAACACATTTAAACAAATGCTTCTTTCAATGTTTCATGACAAAAGCTGTAATCATTAATCAAATGCCAAGTTATACAGCCGTTTTTAGTCATTGACATAATAAGTGCCCGCGTAAATATACAGGAACTACAGGGATGCGCTTGCAAAGAAAACATTTTTTTTTTTTCACCAACCATACTGATCGTATTTAAGACAACCAGGAGTACACAAAACGGTGAAAAGCTAGCAGTAACAATTAGAGTCGCGCTACCCAGGTATGTGTGTGTTTAGGTGTAATTAGCCATCGGCACTTGAATGACTGAGGTCTTTAACGTGCCACTGTGGTGACACCGGCGGTGGGACATGGGTACAGTTTCTGAGTCTGCACATAAAGTCAGTTGACAAACACACATTACATAGTAGACCATGTTGTATCTATATCTCGTATTTTGCTACAGTTAGTTTGCTACAATTGCATGTACCCCAATTCCAAGCTACACACCAAATTTCAGCTCAATTGACCCATAAACACCAGAGATTTAAGTGCGGACAGAAGGACAGACAGACAGACAAACAAACAGACAGAGTGAAACCTATCCACACCCCAACATATATAATACATGGGTGTAATGATCAGGTCTTATATTAGAGGGAGTCTTATATTAGAGGGAGTCTTATATTGGAGGGAGTCTTATATTGGAGGGAGTCTTATATTGGAGGGAGTCTTATATCAGAGGGGACCGGCACGGTGGCCTAGTGGTAAGGCGTCCGCCCCGTGATCGGGAGGTCGTGGGTTCGAACCCCGGCCGGGTCATACCTAAGACTTTAAAATTGGCAATCTAATGGCTGCTCCGCCTGGCGTCTGGCATTATGGAGTTAGTGCTAGGACTGGTTGGTCCGGTGTCAGAATAATGTGACTGGGTGAGACATGAAGCCTGTGCTGCGACTTCCGTCTTGTGTGTGGCGCACGTTAAATGTCAAACAGCACCGCCCTGATATGGCCCTTCGTGGCCGGCTGGGCGTTAAGCAAACAAACAAACAAATTATATTAGAGGGAGTCTTATATTGGAGGGAGTCTTATATTAGAGGGAGTCTTATATTAGAGGGAGTCTTATATTAGAGGGAGTCTTATATTGGAGGGAGTCTTACATTAGAGGGAGTCTTATATTAGAGGGAGTCTTATATTAGAGGGAGTCTTATATTGGAGGGAGTATTATATTAGAGGGAGTCTTATATTGGAGGGAGTCTTATATTGGAGGGAGTCTTATGTTGGAGGGAGTCTTATATTGGAGGGAGTCTTATATTAGAGGGAGTCCTATATTAGAGGGAGTCTTATATTGGAGGGAGTCTTATATTAGAGGGAGTCTTATATTAGAGGGAGTCTTATATTAGAGGGAGTCTTATATTAGAGGGAGTCTTATATTAGAGGGAGTCGTATATTGGAGGGAGTCTTATATTGGAGGGAGTCTTATATTGGAGGGAGTCTTATATTGGAGGGAGTCTTATATTGGAAGGAGTCTTATATTGGAGGGAGTCTTATATAGGAGGGAGTCTTATATTGGAGGGAGTCTTATATTGGAGGGAGTCTTATATTGGAGGGAGTCTTATAGTGGAGGGAGTCTTATAGTGGAGGGAGTCTTATATTGGAGGAAGTCTTATATTGGAGGGAGTCTTATATTAGAGGGAGTCGTATATTAGAGGGAGTCTTATATTGGAGGGAGTCTTATATTAGAGGGAGTCTTATATTGGAGGGAGTCTTATATTGGAGGGAGTCTTATATTGGAGGGAGTCTTATATTAGAGGGAGTCTTATAGTGGAGGGTCTTTAGAGACAGGTGTGGCTGTACCTCTCTTTGTCTTGGAGCCAAAGTCGGTGCTATCCTCCGGCCTCTCGCGCGGTTTTTCATCACCAGCGGTGCTACTGGTCTCCAAACGTTCCGTCAGCGCTTCCACACGCTCTTGCACTGCCATGCAATGACAACAACAAATTTAGAACCATCACATGAGAAAATGTAGCGATTGGAAAAAATATTTCCCTTTTTCGAGTCATTACTAGCACAGTCTCGGAAAACACTGACCGTTTCGATCTTTGTAAAAATTAAAATGTCAAAGTTTGGTCAAAAATTATAATAAATAACTTATAATTAACATATACATATCTGCCTGTAAGTCCAAAATAATGGAGAAACTTTGCGCTTGATTTTCATACACTGTTCTGTAATAAATAATTGTACCAGTGAAAAGCACAGTCCTTCCCGCGTAAACAGTTTGGTTTACCATCTCAGATATGGCAAGACGTTAAAATGGGATAAAACCATCTCTCCACTGCCAGCTTTTTGTACAGTTTGGTTTACCATCTCAGATATGGCAAGACGTTAAGATGGGATAAAACCATCTCTCCACTGCCAGCTTTTTGTACAGTTTGGTTTACCATCTCAGATATGGCAAGACGTTAAGATGGGATAAAACCATCTCTCCACTGCCAGCTTTTTGTACAGTTTGGTTTACCATCTCAGATATGGCAAGACGTTAAGATGGGATAAAACCATCTCTCCACTGCCAGCTTTTTGTACAGTTTGGTTTACCATCTCAGATATGGCAAGACGTTAAGATGGGATAAAACCATCTCTCCACTGCCAGCTTTTTGTACAGATTGGCCTTTTTTTTTCATTTTTGGTAAATGCTGACCAAGTGGAGGGATAGTCTTATCTGACGTAAATGCCTGTCAAGATCTGAGATGGACTCAGTCGGACTGTTTGCATGGTAAGGAGTGTGTCTTTAACTTTTAAGCATTTGTTCCAAACATAAGTTTTCTTTTTCCTCAACCAAAACATGGAAAAATATCATGCAAGATTTTTTTTTTTAAAACTGCAGATTACAAATTCATATCTTTGCATGTATGCTTATTCAAAAAGAAGGCTATGGTTTTATGGAACAGACCCAAATACACTCAAACAAATTTCATGGCAAAGTGCAACCCAACAAACACACTGACAAACAAACATGCAGGAGCACATACTCACGTGCAAGGTTTGATGCATACAGGTTTTCAAACTCCTTTTCTATCTGTGCGAACAAGTCAAACAATCTCTCCCTGAAACATAAAAAGAGAAATCGTATAGATTTCATACGGATGAAAAGAAAGAGTAACAAGTCGCGTAAGGCGAAATTACAACATTTAGTCAAGCTCAGTCGAACTCACAGAATGAAACTGAACGCATTGCATTTTTTTTGCGCAAGACCGTACACTCGTAGCATCGTCTGTCCACCGCTCGTGGCAAAGGCAGTGAAATTAACAATCCAGAAAAGCGCGGTAGCGGTTGCGCTGAGGAGGATAGCACGCTTTTCTATATCTCTATTCTTTTTAACTTTCTGAACGTGTTTTTAATCCAAACATCATATCTATATGTTTTTGGAATCAGGAACAGACGGACAAGGAATAAGATGAAATAAGATTTCAAAAATTTAATTTTAATCATAATTTTTATATTTTTAATTTTCAGAGCTTGTTTTTAATCTGAATATAACATATTTATATGTTTTTGGAATCAGAAAATGATGAAGAATAAGATAAACGTAATTTTGGATCGTTTTATAAAAAAATTATTTTAATTACAATTTTCAGATTTTTAATGACCAAAGTCATTAATTAATTTTTGAGCCTCCAAGCTTAAATGCAATACCACAGTCCGGCCTTCGTCGAAGATTGCTTGGCCAAAATTGCAATCAATTTTATTGAAAAATGAGGGTGTGACAGTGCCGCCTCAACTTTTACAAAAAGCCGGATATGACATACGTCATCAGAGACATTTATCGAAAAAATGAAAAAAATGTCTGGGGATATCATACCCAGGAACTCTCATGTCAAATTTCATAAAGATCGGTCCAGTAGTTTAGTCTGAATCGCTACACACACACACGCACAGACAGACAGACAGACAGACAGACAGACAGACAGACACACACACACACACACGCACACACCACGCCCCTCGTCTCGATTCCCCCTCTATGTTAAAACATTTAGTCAAAACTGGACTAAATGTAATCAACGAATGATAATGTATAGCTTGCACGGTGCAATGAAACAAGCAGGCTGATCACTACAATAAAATAATCACCCCGGTGTGTATGAGGCATAATCAGAAGGCTCACACAAACAGACATGCACAAACAGACAGACAGACAGACAGACACACACACACACACACACACCAGTACATGTGGTACTAAAGTTACCCCCCAAAACATCACAAAACCAGAGTGAGCAGCTCTTTTCTATTTCCTCTGTCTCAAAAACAAACAAACAAAACAAAAAGACAAATAAAAAAACAAAGACAAGTACTGAGAGAGAGAGAGAGAGAGAGAGAGAGAGAGAGAGAGAGAGAGAGAGAGAGAGAGAGAGAGAGAGAGAGAGAAAGAGAGAGAAAGAGAGAGAGAGAGGGCGTGCGCATGCGTGCAGACAAGAGAGAGAGAGAGAGAAAGAGAGAGAGAGAAAGAGAGAGAGAGAGAGAGAGAGAGAGAGAGAGAAAGAGAGAGAGAGAGAGAGAGAGAGAGAGAGAGAGAGAGAGAGAGAGAGAGAAGAGAGAGAGAGAGAATAATTATCTGCAGGCAGGCATGCATTCATGTGTGTGTGTTCGTCTGTCTGTCACAGTGCCTGCGTTTTAAACAGAGAATATAACAAATGCATGCAAGATGAATATACATGTAGTGGGACTGTTGAGGGTTTCAGCAAGCACAGAACCCACACATGTTATCATCTACATCAAAGGGAAGGAGAGAAACATTACATTTAATAACTGTCATATATATATATATATACAGTGGAGCCCCACCTTTTTTACCTCCAAAAATCTCAGAAAATCAGGTCTTAAAAAGAGGCGAAGCCATCAAGGCTCACGTAAGAAATCGACAAACAGTAACACAAACTCAATCACTCCGTCACACATACACACACACACACACACACACACACACACACACAGAAAGAGCATAGGTGAAACTGTGCAAGAAAGCGAGACACTGGATCTAGATCTGTCTGTCTGCATGTAGCCTACTTACAGGGACACGACTGCCAACTAGTCTCGGCCCGCTCAAAATAATAATGACCGAGACTTTCAGTACTTCCTTCGCGTGACGTCTAACCCTCTTACGTCATAATGTGACGTCAATGTAATGTGACGTCTTCAAATGTTAGAGTTTCTCCCACAGACATACACACGCACGCACGCACGCATGCACGCACGCACAGACAGACAAAGTTATGATCACATAGGCTACACTTACGTGAGCCAAAAAAAGGAGCCAAGGAGTGTTAAAATGGGGGTAAATTTACTGAGGTTATAAACGGAAAATTTAAAAATACAAGGTCTTAACAAGGAGTCTTAACTTGGGGGGGGGGGGCGGGGGGTGTCTTATAAGAGGGGTTTCACTGTACCTGCAGTCCTGCATTGTAGACGACACACACAGAAAGCTCTCATCGCTCGCTCACGTGTTTATTTTCAAACACTTCAACAGTGTTTATAAACGTCTCACGAGAATATTTCATACAGACGATCAATACAGCTTATAGACGCTGCGCTGAAATACTTGTCGCTGCAAATTCTTCTCCATAAACACTTTAAAACACAAACATTTTCAGCGTAGAATTTGTTCGTTGTGAAGTATTTAACACGCCAAACGTAGAAACGTCTCACGAGAACATTTCACAAAGACAGTCCTGCACTGAAATACTTGTCTCTGCAAATTCTTCTTCATAAACACTTTAAAACATAAACACTTTCAATTTCATTGAAGAATAGTTTCGTAGTGAAGTATTTAACATGCCAAACGTAAAAACGTCTCACAAGAAAATTTCACAAGGACGCTGCACTTGTCTCTGCAAATTTGTCTCCATAAACACTATAAAACACAAACTTTCAACGTAGAATTGTTTCGGAGTCAAGTATTTAACACGCCAAACGTAGAAACAACTCGCAATAACATTTTATAGACGATCAATACAGCTCAAAGACGTTGCACTGAAATCCTTTTGTCTCTGCAAATTCTTCTCCAGAAACACATTGCTCTAGTTACTTCAAAACACACAAAAGTCAGTGTAGAAATGCTTCGTCATGATGAATTTGCACTGTTCAATTCCACTGATGATCAATCCAAGCATATAGAAACCACACTGAAATACTTGTCTCCACAATTCTTCCCCGAAAACACTTAGCTGTAAGTTACTTCAAAACACAAATACTTTCAGTTTAGAAATGTTTGCAGTGAAGAATTTGCACTGTCCCTTTCCCTTGGTTATCAACCGTGGGAGATGTCAAACCTTGAATACTAATAAATCATCCTCAGCAAAGAATATAGCGTGCTGTCACACTAATTTCTTTATTCCCTCCAGGACAGCCACACATCTTGAGTGAAGGATGACTTCACATAACTCCCAAGTCGTTGCCCCCCCTCCCCCCCCCCCTCCCACTGTCTGTTTCTGATGACAAGGCATAAACAATTCAGAATAGTTATTTACTTTATTCTTTTTAAAGTTGTTAAATGGATTATTTTCCCCTGTACAAAGGTTCATTTCATTGGTCAGAATGTGTGCCCGTTGTGTTCCTTAGTGTCCCAAAAAAGGAAGCTTATCCTCTGAAACATGCAATCAAGTTGGTTTTCTTTTTTTGACGGGTAAAATAAGGGGATCGAGGGTCCGACAGACAGAAAGTTGTCTATGGCATATTATCAGTCAACCAAAGAGCAGACAGAAAGTCGTCCATGGCATATCATCAGTCAACCAAAGAGCAGACAGAAAGTCGTCTATGGCATATCATCAGTCAACCAAAGAGCAGACAGAAAGTCGTCTATGGCATATTATCAGTCAACGAAAAAGCAGACAGAAAGTCGTCTATGGCATATTATCAGTCAACCAAAAAGCAGACAGAAAGTCGTCTATGGCATATTATCAGTCAACGAAAAAGCAGAAAGAAAGTCGTCTATGGCATATTATCAGTCAACGAAAAAGCAGAAAGAAAGTCGTCTATGGCATATTATCAGTCAACGAAAAAGCAGAAAGAAAGTCGTCTATGGCATATTATCAGTCAACGAAAAAGCAGAAAGAAAGTCGTCTATGGCATATTATCAGTCAACCAAAAAGCAGACAGAAAGTCGTCTATGGCATATTATCAGTCAACCAAAAAGCAGACAGAAAGTCGTCTATGGCATATTATCAGTCAACCAAAAAGCAGACAGAAAGTCGTCTATGGCATATTATCAGTCAACCAAAAAGCAGACAGAAAGTCGTCTATGGCATATTATCAGTCAACCAAAAAGCAGACAGAAAGTCGTCTATGGCATATTATCAGTCAACCAAAAAGCAGACAGAAAGTCGTCTATGGCATATTATCAGTCAACCAAAAAGCAGACAGAAAGTCGTCTATGGCATATTATCAGTCAACCAAAAAGCAGACAGAAAGTCGTCTATGGCATATTATCAGTCAACCAAAAAGCAGACAGAAAGTCGTCTATGGCATATTATCAGTCAACCAAAAAGCAGACAGAAAGTCGTCTATGGCATATTATCAGTCAACCAAAAAGCAGACAGAAAGTCGTCTATGGCATATCATCAGTCAACCAAAAAGCAGACAGAAAGTCGTCTATGGCATATTATCAGTCAACCAAAAGCAGACAGAAAGTCCAGCCATCAAAGGAAAGCAAGACAAGGAACTCAATAACGGCATCCACCTTCCTGTCTTCCAAACTGTCCTCTTGACGGCTGCCTAATAAAGTGCAATAGAATTGCACATTCTTACAACTCTGTGGCAGAGAAAAGTGCAAAAACTTTTCTTCATTTTTTTAATTACAGTGCCTTGCAATGTCGTCGGAGACAGATATAAGGGACACAAGCGCACTCAATATATGTATGACATGTGCAACAAGAGTAAATTGGATGAGACGAAAAACCGAGGTCCCTTCGTTGTACACTACATTGGGGTGTGCACGTTAAAGATCCCACGATTGGCAAAATTGTATAGGCATAGATAAAAAATGTCCACCAAAATACCCGTGTGACTTGGAATAATGGGCTGTGAAAAGTAGGATATGCGCCGAAATGGCTGCGATCTGCTGGTCGATGTGAATGCGTGATGTATTGTGTAAAACATTCCATCTCACACGGCATAAATAGATCCCTGCGCCTGGAGTCCGCGTCTGGAGATACGCGCGCGATATAAGACTTCATATAATAATAATAAAATGATAGTTACGCCAAACCAATCACAATGGCACCTGAAAGAATGAAACAAGCCCTGAACTGAACGAGATAGATCGCTAAGGTTTTTAAATCAAGAATAAATCTAAGACATTCTCTACATAAAAGGGATCGACGGAAATGTTTTTTTTTTATCTACTTGTACTTCTGCATTCTAGTCTCGGCACACGCAGAAAGCTCTCATGGCTTACTCAAGTTTGTCTTCAAATACTTCAACAGTAGAAATGTCTCACTAGAATTACTAGAAAGTTTCATAAAGGCAATAAATAGATCCCAAGTGTACGTAATGTACTCTAGATCAGTACTGACATGATCATGTTTCACTTTGTATTTCTGCTGAAGAAACACTTTCTTTCTTGTTTATACCGGCACGGTTGGCCTAGTGGTAAAGCGTCCGCCCCGTGATCGGGAGGTCGTGGGTTCGAACCCCGGCCGGGTCATACCTAAGACTTTAAAATTGGCAATCTAGTGGCTGCTCCGCCTGGCGTCTGGCATTATGGGGTTAGTGCTAGGACTGGTTGGTCCGGTGTCAGAATAATGTGACTGGGTGAGACATGAAGCCTGTGCTGCGACTTCTGTCTTGTGTGTGGCGCACGTTATATGTCAAAGCAGCACCGCCCTGATATGGCCCTTCGTGGTTGGCTGGGCGTTAACAACAAACAAACAACAACAAATTTCTTGTTTATGTTTTATGACACAGTGGGGGCTGCAAAATGAGCTGACTTTTACAGTAAAACGAACAAGTCGCATACAGGCAAATCATTGCATTTAGTTGACCTGTGTTTCTTACAGAATGAAAGTGAACACAATGCTTTTTTTTTAACAAGACTAGTCAATCTTAGGCTGGCCGAAACCCTGCGGCCAAGACAGCGCTGACACATTGTCTTCGTAACACAAGCCTAATTTGAATTAAGTAAGGATTCTGCAGAATATTACAAAAGAAGAAATGTCACAGCCTGTATCTCTATCAGACGGGCGCAGTGGCGTGGTGGTAAGACGTCGGCCTCATAATCGGGAGGTCGGGAGTTCGAATCCTGGTCGCTGCCGCCTGGTGGATTAAGAGTGGAGATAATGGTTCCGATCTCCCAGGTCAACTTATGTGCAGACCTGCTAGTGACTTAACCCCCTTCGTGTGTACACGCAAGCACAAGACCAAGTGCGCACGGAAAAGATCCTGTAATCGATGTCAGAGTTCGGTGGGTTATAGAAACATGAAAATACCCAGCTTGCCTCCCCCGAAATCGACGTATGCTGCCTGAATGGCGGGGTAAAAACGGTCATACACGTAAACATCCACTCGTGCTAAAAACGTGAGTGAACGTGGGAGTTTCAGCCCATGAATGAAGAAGAAGAAGAAGAAGAAGAAGAAGTATCTCAGCTATCACACACAAAAACTGCACTTTTAGCTGCAAATCACCATATCTTCACAAAAGCAATGGTTTGCAGGATGTGCATCAACACTTTTGAAGGATGCAAATCTGACTTTGAGAAG
Source organism: Littorina saxatilis (assembly GCF_037325665.1). NCBI lineage: Eukaryota > Metazoa > Mollusca > Gastropoda > Littorinimorpha > Littorinidae > Littorina > Littorina saxatilis. Next base: position 25,474,354 of record NC_090258.1, read on the forward strand.
GAACTTAAATAGCTCAGGAAAGCAGAATAAGAATAATGAAGAATAATCACATCCCGTGTCTCTACCCAACACAAGACTGCAAAGCAGCAAAACTCTACGTTTCCGCCGATGCAAGACAGATGGCAGGGTGTTCATGAACATGTTTGATGGACGCAAAGCTGTTTTTTGAGAGAAATTAAAACCCAAAAGCTCAGCAACTGTGTCAGAATAAGAACAAAATGAGTCTCAACTTGCATCTCCGGCTCCACAAAACAAAAAAACTAAAAGCTGCAAATCTCTATACGACTTTGCCAATGGAAGATGACAAAGTGACCTACACATAATAAGCACATTTGATGGACCCAGAGCTGACCTGCAAATCTCCACAAATGCACGACTGCAGAATGTGCATATAAATACTTTTGATGGGAGCGTAACGACAGAAAGAAGACGTGGGACAAAACAGATCATTGCCACGGCACGTGGGGGGGTGGGCTTGATTCAATAACGGGACGTGCAGAGAGATTAACAAGTTGCCCGGCCGCTGATACAGCTATCAGAGTCTCTATTCAGATAGTACCTCCAATCAATACCTGCTGTTCCCCCCCCCCCATCCCCCCCCCACACACACACACACACAAATCCATCCCTTTGGCTTTCACCTCATATCACATCAGTTCACTGAATGCTCCAACTTCTTCCCCCTCCCCCCCCCCCCACCCCCTCCTTTTCCATCCCATTGTCTTTCGTTTCATATCACGTACATCAGCTCAATGATCTCCCCATCTTCATCCACACCGGCTTTCATTGCATATATTACACATCCCACCCCCCCCCCCCCCCACCCCCCAATCCATCCCACCATCTTTCTTATAACAAAACAGCTAAGTGCACTACCACACCCCCAACCCCCTCCCCGAATCAATCAATCCAGCCTCCTCATATCACAACAGCTCAATGTTCTAACTTGTGCACCGGCCATCAGTTGTCAGACATGTTTTGCCATTATCGCTGGCTCAGCATGGAATGAACTTCTCTGCAGAAGAAAAGACCAGGTTGACCTTCTTGGGTTGTGCAATCCACAAACCCTTGTAGTTGTGAGGTAGGGGTAAAATAAAACTAAATGTTTTTACTGTAGTCTGTTATGTTAATCCTAATCTTTTGGCTATCAACCTATAATTCTACATGTGTGTGTGTGTGTGTGTGTATGTGTGTGTGTGTGTGTGTGTGTGTGTGTGTGTGTGTGTGTGTGTGCATGTGTGTGTGCATGTGTGTGTGCATGTGTGTGTGTGTGTGCATGTGTGTGTTTGTGTGTGTGTGTGTGTGTGTGTGCATGTGTGTGTGTGTGTGTGTGTGTATGTGTGTGTGTATGTTTGTCTGTGTTTGTGTGTATGTGTGTGTGTGTGTGTGTGTGTGTGTGTGTGTGTGTGTGTGTGTGTGTGTGTGTGTGTGTGTGTGTGTGTGTTGGCAGCAGACCACCCCCTACCCCCAATTTAAGACTCCCTCCCTTTTAAGACCCTGTTTTCCAGGACTTTCTGTTCATAACCTATGTAAATTGACCCCAATATTTACACTCCCTCCTTCTTAAGACCAAATTTTTTCCGATTTTTAGAGGTCTTAAATATTTGTTTTCTTTTCCACCAGCTTCCTGCCAGGTTTGAGCATCGATGGTTTTGGAAAACTCACTGTGGTTATACGGTGCTACGATTTTAAAATTTTGAAACTGACGAATTTACTTCCCATGTCACTGGAGGCAAAGGGTTTAAACGGTTTAACTGTGAGGCAAAGGGTTTAAACGGTTTAACTGTGAGGCAAAGGGTTTAAACGGTTTAACTGTGAGGCAAAGGGTTTAAACGGTTTAACTGTGAGGCAAAGGGTTTAAACGGTTTAACTGTGAGCAAAGGGTTTAAACGGTTTAACTGTGAGCAAAGGGTTTAAATGGTTTAACTGTGAGCAAAGGGTTTAAACGGTTTAACTGTGAGCAAAGGGTTTAAACGGTTTAACTGTGAGCAAAGGGTTTAAACGGTTTAACTGTGAGGCAAAGGGTTTAAACGGTTTAACTGTGAGGCAAAGGGTTTAAACGGTTTAACTGTGAGGCAAAGGGTTTAAACGGTTTAACTGGCACACGAAGCCTCCGGCTGATCAATACGCTCCTATACACTAACAGCGGCTTGCTCAACCAAAAACAAATTGACGCTTAGAAACGAAAACACACCATCACACAAGAATAGATAACTAGCAACCAAGGGAAAAGACCGGAGAAGTCCATTCATCTGTTTGGTGGCTGGTTACAGTGCAACCACGCTTGTAAGCCTCCCCCCTCCCCCCCCCCATTTTAAGACCTTACTTTCTCACATTGTCTGTCCGTAGCCCCTGTAAATTCAGTGATGGCGCTAGTATTTTTTCAAACTTCAAACTGTTATGATGCAAACATCCTGAAAATTCCTGAATAGAACGGTAGGCTGGTCAGTGGAACCAGTAAGAGTCCAACTCAGAGTACTGGTTTTATTGTTTAACCAGCGAAAAAACCCACCGTAGTTCTAAAAAATCAACCGGTAGGTCATACCAGCAGCCAATTTTTCCCCGATATTTTTTCGTTTCAAGATTAACGCCAATACTAAAATTAACCTTAATTTCAAGACTACCCCTTTTTCAAGAATGTTCCCAGTTTTGGTGGTCTTCAGCACAGGGTACCACTGTACTGTCTAACTAGGTCACATCAGTCACAACAAGAAAGGAAGAGGAAAAAGAGAGATGAAGAACAGATAATAACCGCAACAAGATGAAGACAGCGACATCAAAATCTGTTTTGGCAGGTCTCACAGTCACACAAATCATTTGTTGTAATCACTGTCTTCAACTGACAGAGGAAACTTCAACTTGAGGCCAAAAATAACAAGCAAAGAAACGAGGAGAAAATGCGCATATGATCACTTAGACAAAAGCATAACCATCAGGTGAGAAAATATTGACATAGTTCCAACACACGCAGCTCAATTTTCTGACAAAGAGGGGTACACACATACACAGACAAACACAAAGAGACTGACTGACAGAGATGCTGTTCGACAAACAGACTGACAAGACACTGATCATGCAATGCCCCCCACCACAAAAACACACTCTAGAAGGGAAATAGAGAGAGAGAGAGAGAAAGAGTGTGCTGTGTGTGTGTGTGTGTGTGTGTGTGTGTGTGTGTGTGTGTGTGTGTGTGTGTGTGTGTGTGAGAGAAGGTGTGTGCATGCGCGCTTGTGTGTGAGAGAGAGAAAGAGAGAAAGAGACAGACATAGAAAGAGAACGACAGACAAAAAGAAAGATACAAAGACAGACAAAACGCAAGAAAGAACAAAATAGCATAGTAAATAACAAGACGGAGAGGAAAACAAAGAATAACAAAGATACAGATGTATAGAAACTCAAAAAGACAGAGAGAACGAGAGAAAAACATCCAAAGTTTCACTTATCCTCACCCTTAAGACATACCCATACACACAAACTCCCACACACCACCCTCCCCACCCCTTCGCTCCATCCACCCACCTCCCCCCCCCCCCCCTCTCACCTCACAACAGGGGGGAGCACCCCCTCCACCTCCATCTCGTCGCGGTAACGTCCCAAGGAGCTGAGGGGTCGACTCCCTTCGGTGTGGCTTCGGTGTCGTGGGATCATGTGAACTCCTTTGCTGCTTTTCCTCGATGGCTGCCGCTGCTGTTGTGATCCTGTTTGTCTGCTGGCAGAGCTAGAAGCGTCTATCGGCATTCTCGGCAGCCCGCAGGGCTGTTTCTGGTGGTCTTGTAGTGGTGGTGGTGGTGGTTGTGTTGGTGGTGACTTTGTCGTCCCAGTTCTCAGTTACAGCACTGTTTTGACGATGGACAAAAGAATTGATAGTTGAAGTGTCATGCTTAGTTCAAAAGTGGGGAAGGACAGGGTTTGTCCGTTGTGGTTGCTGTGTTAGTTGTGGTGGTGGTAGTAGTGCTGGTGGGGGGTGGTGGTGTTTAAAGGAAGTAGTGGGGTTGGTAGTACTTGAGATTGTGTTGTCATCGCAGCTCGCCGTTACAGCACTGTTTGGACCATCATAACCAATTGATCATTGATCGTGCCAGTGGCACGTTCCGTTAAAAATGAAAGGAGATTGTGGGAGGTGTTACGGGGAGGGGGATGAGGAAGTAGTGGAGATGGTGTTGGTAGTACTTGTGATCCTAGCTATCTGTTAGGGCACTGTTTTCACAATAATACAGTATTGATAGTGCTACTGCTAGTGTTACGTTTGTATTGAAAGGGGGGATAATGAGGGAGGGGGTGGGGGGGAAGGAGGGGGTGGGGGGTTTGCAATTGTGTCTATTCATCCCAGCTCTCGGTTACAACTAATACAGCGCAGTGTTTCAACATCATAAACAATTGACAGTGCCACGTTTGCTTTATAAGGGGGAAGGATAGTGGTTGTAGTGGGTAAGCATTGTTATGGTACAATTGTTGACGAGAGACATGACAGACCAAAGGACTGTTTGCGGGAAGGAAGTAAATCAATGTTTCAGGACTGCAGTCAGCCAGGGGAATCTAGTACAGTGGTACCTGTAGTGAATAGACACAATAGACGATTTTTGGAAATAACTCCGTCGGGTTTGTATGGGTTGTGGAAGAGTGATCTTTTCCTGCAAAACATCGTACAAACATTGGAGGGGCCAATCACTAGCCAGGAGTGTGAAGGAAAGACGTTTATGTTTCCACTTGTTTTCGACAGACCCCTTGCTAGTGATTGGCCCCTCCAATGTTTGTACGATGTTTTGAAAGAAAAGGTCACTCTCACACAATTAACCCATTGGAGTTATTTACGGAATTCGTCTAAATGCAACCATATAAAAGTTAGTCCCTACATTGCAGGTGGCCTGAGTGTCATGACAGGTATATTGTGATGAAGATAAGGCCAAAAAAAAAAAGAGGTCTGTTTACGGTAACATAGGCCCAAAAAATAGGGTCGGTAGGTCGGGAATTTTTTTTTCCCCCCCCCCCCCAAAAACCATATTTTTACGTTATTTTGCACAAAAAAAAAACAATTCCCCCCCCCCCCCCCCCAAATGCCAAAAAAAAGTCTAGGGTCGCGCGAAAAAAATAGGGTCGGTCGGGTTACCGTAAACAGACTATTTTTTTTTGTGGCCCAATAGACAAAGGGACAGCAGATACATACACATGTGTTCTTTATAGAGAAGTGGCCTCACATCAAAAGGGCCTCAAGTGGTAGGTACCACTGTTAATTCATTTTGAACAATCCTTCTAGTCTAGCTTGCCAGGAATGTTTGGCTGTTGTGTGGTTTTCATCCGCAATATACTGCGCCAACACACACACACCTCCCCCCCCCCTCCCCTCCCTAAATATATTCATTATTAATACAGTATAACAAAAAATTTTTTTTAAATAATTGAACAAGTTATCGTATATAATATATCAAAGTACACAATAAATTCCATATACAGACAAACAAAACAAAAACACTCACAACAAAAATGCAACAACGTACCCACAGAACAGGGTGCACACACAACAGCATATTAAATTAATGAGGAAAAAATTAATATAAAAACCTGACATATATTATATATATACATGTATATATATAGCGATGTCGAATGAAAGTACAAGAATAAATAATTAAGACGTCATAACAATGTGAACTAGCTAAATCAATTCTCTTCAGAAATAAGAGAGTGTGTGTCCTACTTCAAACCCCATTTTTCAATTCTTGCATATTTTCAGTTAAACAAGGTTTTCAAAATAGCAACGGCATCTTACACAAAAGGCATAATTTTGCTGACGGGGACAGTAACGGAAACAGTTCTAATGGAAACATTGCCAGAGGCACATGAAATAACTTCCTTTCTTCCAAGCAACAAAGTCGAAGAGAAACATTTTAAAAAGTTGAGATCTCCCAGAAAACTGTATCTGTCTGTCTTTAATCACTGTCCAACTTTTATAACTGCAGATCAAGGGAAAAATGGACATGCTCAAAAACTTCACTTTACTGAACTTTTAACAACAACAACGAAAAGACCTAATGGGGGGAAAAAAAAGAGCCACCATCTTTTAACCTCTAATTCTGGTAGAGAAAGGGTAAAAATAGCAACACACACCGAAAATAGAAACACAAAGAACACAAAACACACAAACCACAGAAACACAAAACACACACACACAAACCACAGAAACACAAAACACACACACACAAACCACAGAAACACAAAACACACACACACACAAACCACAGAAACACAAAACACACACACACACAAACCACAGAAACACAAAACACACACACACACAAACCACAGAAACACAAAACACACACACACACAAACCACAGAAACACAAAACACACACACACACAAACCACAGAAACACAAAACACACACACACACAAACCACAGAAACACAAAACACACACACACACAAACCACAGAAACACAAAACACACACACACACAAACCACAGAAACACAAAACACACACACACACAAACCACAGAAACACAAAACACACACACACACAAACCACAGAAACACAAAACACACACACACACAAACCACAGAAACACAAAACACACACACACACAAACCACAGAAACACAAAACACACACACACACAAACCACAGAAACACAAAACACACACACACACAAACCACAGAAACACAAAACACACACACACACAAACCACAGAAACACAAAACACACACAAACCACAGAAACACAAAACACACACACACACAAACCACAGAAACACAAAACACACACACACACAAACCACAGAAACACAAAACACACACACACACAAACCACAGAAACACAAAACACACACACACACAAACCACAGAAACACAAAACACACACACACAAACCACAAAACACACACACACACAAACCACAGAAACACAAAACACACACACACAAACCACAGAAACACAAAACACACACACACAAACCACAGAAACACAAAACACACACACACACAAACCACAGAAACACAAAACACACACACACACAAACCACAGAAACACAAAACACACACACACACAAACCACAGAAACACAAAACACACTCTCACGGAAATGAACAGGAACAATAGACTGTAGCTGAGAAGAACAAGAACAAGATAACAATGAAATTTTACTCACCAGAAACACAAACAATACTCATTATATTTTTACTGTTCGTGTTTCTGGTGAGTACATTTTCATTGTTATCTTGTTCTCATGGAAATGGCAAAAGCAGCGCCCCCCCAAAAAAAAACATAAGAAAAAAAAGAAGAAAAAAAACACCGAACGAACAACTTTGCACTCTTTCAGCGACCTGGTATTGATTACGTCCGTACCTTGCCAACACAAAATATTTTACGCTGCACTGCTTTCCGCTATGAACAACCAGCATTGATTTCGAACCCTCCACCCCGCCAGTAAACGGTTGCACACAAAGCGCTGCCAACTCACAACAAGGAAGCACAAGAGAATGGAAAGGAAGCTGTTTGTGTGATTTACACTCTGTAACGGTGACAGTTAAACCTGTCTGTAACGGTAACAGTTAAACCTGTCTGTAACGGTAACAGTTAAACCTGTCTGTGACGGTAACAGTTAAACCTGTCTGTGACGGTAACAGTTAAACCTGTCTGTGACGGTAACAGTTAAACCTGTCTGTGACGGTAACAGTTAAACCTGTCTGTGACGGTAACAGTTAAACCTGTCTGTGACGGTAACAGTTAAACCTGTCTGTGACGGTAACAGTTAAACCTGTCTGTAACGGTAACAGTTAAACCTGTCTGTAACGGTAACAGTTAAACCTGCCTGTAACGGTGACAGTTAAACCTGCCTGTAACGGTGACAGTTAAACCTGCCTGTAACGGTGACAGTTAAACCTGCCTGTAACGGTGACAGTTAAACCTGCCTGTAACGGTGACAGTTAAACCTGCCTGTAACGGTGACAGTTAAACCTGCCTGTAACGGTGACAGTTAAACCTGCCTGTAACGGTGACAGTTAAACCTGCCTGTAACGGTGACAGTTAAACCTGCCTGTAACGGTGACAGTTAAACCTGCCTGTAACGGTGACAGTTAAACCTGCCTGTAACGGTGACAGTTAAACCTGCCTGTAACGGTAACAGTTAAACCTGCCTGTAACGGTAACAGTTAAACCTGCCTGTAACGGTAACAGTTAAACCTGTCTGTAACGGTAACAGTTAAACCTGCCTGTAACGGTAACAGTTAAACCTGTCTGTAATGGTAACAGGTAAACCTGTCTGTGACGGTAACAGTTAAACCTGTCTGTAACGGTAACAGTTAAACCTGTCTGTTACGGTAACAGTTAAACCTGTCTGTTACGGTAACAGTTAAACCTGTCTGTAACGGTAACAGTTAAACCTGTCTGTGACGGTAACAGTTAAACCTGTCTGTAACAGTTAAACCTGCCTGTAACGGTGACAGTTAAACCTGCCTGTAACGGTGACAGTTAAACCTGTCTGTAACGGTAACAGTTAAACCTGTCTGTAACGGTAACCGTTAAACCTGTCTGTAACGGTAACCGTTAAACCTGTCTGTAACGGTAACCGTTAAACCTGCCTGTAACGGTAACAGTTAAACCGGCCTGTAACGGTAACAGTTAAACCTGCCTGTAACGGTAACAGTTAAACCTGCCTGTAACGGTAACCGTTAAACCTGTCTGTGACGGTAACAGTTAAACCTGTCTGTGACGGTAACAGTTAAACCTGTCTGTAACGGTAACAGTTAAACCTGTCTGTAACGGTAACAGTTAAACCTGTCTGTAACGGTAACAGTTAAACCTGTCTGTAACGGTAACAGTTAAACCTGTCTGTGACGATAACAGTTAAACCTGTCTGTAACGGTAACAGTTAAACCTGCCTGTAACGGTAACAGTTAAACATGCCTGTAACGGTGACAGTTAAACCTGCCTGTAACGGTGACAGTTAAACCTGCCTGTAACGGTGACAGTTAAACCTGCCTGTAACGGTAACAGTTAAACCTGCCTGTAACGGTAACAGTTAAACCTGCCTGTAACGGTTACAGTTAAACCTGCCTGTAACGGTAACAGTTAAACCTGCCTGTAACGGTGACAGTTAAACCTGCCTGTAACGGTGACAGTTAAACCTGCCTGTAACGGTAACAGTTAAACCTGTCTGTAACGGTGACCGTTAAACCTGCCTGTAACGGTGACCGTTAAACCTGCCTGTAACGGTGACAGTTAAACCTGCCTGTAACGGTGACAGTTAAACCTGCCTGTAACGGTGACAGTTAAACCTGCCTGTAACGGTAACAGTTAAACCTGTCTGTAACGGTAACAGTTAAACCTGCCTGTAACGGTGACAGTTAAACCTGCCTGTAACGGTGACAGTTAAACCTGCCTGTAACGGTGACAGTTAAACCTGCCTGTAACAGTTAAACCTGCCTGTAACGGTGACAGTTAAACCTGCCTGTAACGGTAACAGTTAAACCTGTCTGTAATGGTAACAGGTAAACCTGTCTGTAACGGTAACAGTTAAACCTGCCTGTAACGGTAACAGTTAAACCTGCCTGTAACGGTGACAGTTAAACCTGCCTGTAACGGTGACAGTTAAACCTGCCTGTAACGGTGACAGTTAAACCTGCCTGTAACGGTAACAGTTAAACCTGCCTGTAACGGTAACAGTTAAACCTGCCTGTAACGGTGACAGTTAAACCTGCCTGTAACGGTAACAGTTAAACCTGCCTGTAACGGTGACAGTTAAACCTGCCTGTAACGGTGACAGTTAAACCTGCCTGTAACGGTGACAGTTAAACCTGCCTGTAACGGTAACAGTTAAACCTGTCTGTAACGGTGACCGTTAAACCTGCCTGTAACGGTGACCGTTAAACCTGCCTGTAACGGTGACAGTTAAACCTGTCTGTTACGGTAACAGTTAAACCTGTCTGTTACGGTAACAGTTAAACCTGTCTGTAACGGTAACAGTTAAACCTGTCTGTGACGGTAACAGTTAAACCTGTCTGTAACGGTAACAGTTAAACCTGTCTGTAACGGTAACAGTTAAACCTGTCTGTAACGGTAACAGTTAAACCTGTCTGTAACGGTAACAGTTAAACCTGTCTGTGACGATAACAGTTAAACCTGTCTGGAAAAGATCCCAAAACAGACAGACTGCCAACGTTCCAAAATTCAGAAACAAAAAACAAGAATGGTAGGTCATGGAACATTTTTTATTGACAAATATATTATACGTTATTTGTATTTTTGACCAAAATATGACATTTTACACAGATCGAGACAGTCAGCGTTTCTCCAAGATCGCGCTAGCGGTCGAGGTGAACAATGACCGTCGAGATCTGTGTAAAATGTCATATTTTGGTCAAAAATACAAATAACATTTATGTATCGATCGATTCTGGTTAGAATTCCTTTTAGTTTTTATGATTGAACGCACACAAACATTCACTATTTTGTAGTCTCAGCTGGCCACCTAAATATGAAGTTTTGTCGGCCTCTGACGTCACATGGCTCAAAGAAGGGAAATCCAGTGTTCAATCGACCTCTTTAAGACCTGATTTTGTGGAGGTCTTAAATCCGGGGTTTCACTGTAAGGCGCTTTTTTACATTTAGTCAAGTTTTGACTAAATGTTTTAACATAGAGGGGGAATCGAGACGAGGGTCGTGGTGTATGAGTGTGTGTCTGTCTGTCTGTGCGTGTGTGTGTGTAGAGCGATTCAGACCAAACTACTGGACCGATCTTTATGAAATTTTACATGAGAGTTCCTAGGAATGATATCCCCGGACGTTTTTTTCTTTTTTTCGATAAATACCTTTGATGACGTCATATCCGGCTTTTTGTAAAAGTTGAGGCGGCACTGTCACACCCTCATTTTTCAATCAAATTGATTGAAATTTTGGCCAAGCAATCTTTGACGAAGGCCGGACTTCGGTATTGCATTTCAGCTTGGTGGCTTAAAAATTAATTCATGACTTTGGTCATTAAAAATCTGAAAATTGTAAAAAAAATATTTTTTTTATAAAACGATCCAAATTTACGTACATCTTATTCTTTATCATTTTCTGACTCCAAAACTATTACCAGCTATTGTGTTTTCAGCGTAGCAATAGGGCTCGATATTTAGACGAGACAAGTATAATGCCGACGAGTCGAAGACGAGTCGCATTATACTTGTTCGAGTCTAAATATCGGACCCTATTGCTACGATGAAAACACAATAGCGATTATATAGCTATTCTGACATTAAATTCTGTGTTAAAATCATGTTTTTGTCAGCAACAAGTACCAGAATGGTCCATGTCGTTGAGTGCAGACGACGGTTCCCTTTCCGCATGAAGCCACGGAAATAACCGAACATTGAAAAACCCACGGACATGTATTACGGAGAAAACTCGAGATAACCGGATGTTTAGCATTACGTCAATATGCTAGGAATCATATGACGTCATGACGTATCATGCTTGCCTACGTATATTGTATGTTCGAAAGTCTGACTTCTGTTGGGAATTCGCGTGGTGAAGACTGCGGTAAATCTGTAGACGATAAGAGGAAACGACTAAATGTTTCAGACCGGTAACTTCATTTCAACATTGCACTATACAATGGACGTTCTATGTGACAGGAGAGTTTGCTGATTTTGTGTTAAACATTGGAGAGATCGTCTGCTAGAATCAGAGATAGGTCGCTTCAGATTGCAGCTCAGTTCTGGAAATTTGCTATCGACATTTGTAAAGCTGAAAAACATTCCCGAGAAGAATTTCAAGTTTGTAAAGCTGAAAAACATTCCCGAGAAGAATTTCAAGTTGTCAGTGTATGCTGTTGTCGATAGAAACATCGCCGCGTGGTACAGATGTGTAAACCGGAACCATGCGTCGGCCATTTTACTCAATATGCTTTTGGATGCCATTTTACTCAATATGCTTTTGGATATTGAGTAAAATGGCCGACTTCGGCAGCAATATGCTTTGATGATAGGAAGAGACCATCCAATCACAGCCCCCGAATTCCCCCACGTGTTCATCAGAATAGCTATATATTTGGATTAAAAACAAACTCTCAAAATTAAAAATATAAAAATTATGATCAAAATTAAATTTTCAAAATCAACTTAAAAACACTTTCATCTTATTCCTTGTCGCTTCCTGATTCAAAAAACATATAGATATGATATGTTTGGATTAAAAACACGCTCAGAAAGTTAAAACAAAGAGAGGTACAGAAAAGCGTGCTATCCTTTTCAGTGCAACTACTATACCCCGCTCTTCTTGTCAATTTCACTGCCTTTGCCACGATCGGTGGACTGACGATGCTACGAGTATACGGTCTTGCTGAAAAATTGCATTGCGTTCAGTTTCATTCTGTGAGTTCGACAGCTTGACTAAATGTTGTATTTTCGCCTTATGCGACTTGTTTCTCTCTCAATATACAGTATAATGCTTGTCAGAGCTGACTATTCACTGTCGCCACAATGGCTTTCTTCATCTGATCAGTAGCCATCATGGATACCCTGCCTCCCTGTTTCATAGGGGAGAAAACTGACTTCCACAGCCAATAAAAGCCATGATGGAATTATTTCCGGAATGTGTCTATTGATCGGATCATGCTACAGTGGAACCCCCCTTTTAAGACCCCCTATTTCAGACTCCTTCCCTTTAGATTTAAGACCTTGTTTTTTCAGACCATCTGTTCAGAACAAGTTATACTCCAATTAAAAAAAAAAATCCTTGTACGTACTGACCTGATTTTCTTAGATTGTTAGAGGGGGGTTCCACCGTAGTTGGGAAGAGAACAGACTATGCTGCTGTCAGTTCAAGTTGGTGGCCATAAATTATATCAATTTTAGTTTTATTTCATGTTAAGATTCCTTTTAAATCATTCCAGTAATTTTCTTTCTATTTAAATGACTTAAAGTGTAAAAAAGTGTTTTATTTAAGCTCCTTCTTTTTCTAAAACTAAGTTTTGGTTTGTTTGTTTGTTCGTTCATGGGCTGAAACTCCCACGGCTTTAAAAAATACGTGTATGACCGTTTTTACCCCGCCATTTAGGCAGCCATACGCCGCTTTAGGAGGAAGCATGCTGGGTATTTTCGTGTTTCTATAACCCACCAAACTCTGACATGGATTACAGGATCTTTTTCGTGCGCACTTGGTCTTGTGCTTGCGTGTACACACGGGGGTGTTCGGACACTGAGGAGAGTCTGCACACAAAGTTGACTTTGAGACATAAATCTATTGCCGAACGTGGGGACGAACTCACGCTGACAGCGGCCAACTGGATACAAATCCAGCGCGCTACCGACTGAGCTACATCCCCGCCCTAAGTTTTGGTTTCAATTCTTCACTTTTTCTTTCCTTTTTGTGTGTGTTAATTTCAATTATTATTATTATTTAAAACTTGTTTTTGTCTTGTTTTTATTCATCACGTTTTCCTTAATTTGTTTCCTAATTGCTCTTTTTTTCACATCTTTAACAATTTATCAGTGAAGTTGTGAAATAGGGAAATGACCAAGCATAATGTACGAAACCAATTAAATGAAACTGAAAGGCAACAACCATATCACGGCATGCAGCTAATCCTTTCACGGTCTGTCTTAGGCTTTTACACCAGATCAGTCTACATCAAGCTTATTGAATCAATTTATTCACGAGGGTACGGCGATCCTGGAGATAAAGGATTACGCAGTAGTAGTCGTGCCAAAGCAAATCTAGTGTTGAAATAATTATCTTCACATTTAAAAACAATCTGTTTTCTCTTACTTTTTTCATTGCTTTGTTATTATCATCAGGTTATTTTCTTCTTCTTCATATTACAATTATTAATGCTACGGTATTCATTGCAAATTTGTTGTTATTCAGTTTTGTATCAAAGGAGGAGCACTGTGAATGCTCTTCATTCGTGGACAGGCGCAATTGGTCCAGTGGATAAGACGCCGGCCTCCCAAGCGGAACATTGTGGATTCGAATCCCAGCTGCAGCTCGTGGGTTAAGGGTGGAGCTTTTTCGCATTTTTCATGATCCGCTAACTTCGACCATTATTTTTAAAAATCACTGAGACTCGGCATGTAACCTTTACTTATATATATATGCTCAATGGCATGTCTTAAATGCCCACAGTTCGCCTCACCATCTCAAATCTGGCTTCTTCGTTCATGGGCTGAAACTCCCACGTTCACTCATGTTATTGCACGAGTGGGCTTTTACATGCATGATGGCTTTTATCCCGCCATCAAGGCAGCCATACGCAACTTTCGTGGGAAGCATCCTAGGTATTTTTGTGTTTCAATAACCCACCAAAATCTTACATGGATTACGGGATCTTTACCGTGCGCACTTGGTCTTGTGCTTGCGTTTACACACAAAGGGGGATAAGGCACTAGCAGGTCTGCACATAAGCGGACCTTGAAGATTGGAAAAATCTCTACCCTTAACCCAACACAGCAACAGGCGCGGCTGGGATTCGAACCTGCGACCTTCCGCATAGAAGGCTGATGTCTCATCCATTCGGCCAATGTGCCCGTCCAAAGTTTACATCAATTGTTATTTGAGTGATTCTCACAAAAAGGACACAAATATATATATATCTGTCAGTGTCAAGTCACTGTGGTCTTCCTTGATTAATTGCTATTCTCTCACACTAACGAGCTTGCATCTGCTGACTGCAGCAGGTGGCTTGCAGGGAGCATTGCAAAAAATTGCAATGCAACTAGCTTTTTTTTTGCTGAATACAACTGTCTGAAATGTTCTCCAGCCAATAGGATGTGGGTCCTTTTGATTCTGTTTTTATAATTATAGTACTAGTAGTGCAGAGAAGACTGGTCTAATTTGAACCAAAGTGGGCGCATGTCCTGCAGGTGCACTTACTGTACAGGCTGTAATTGTTCACACAGCATGACTTCCCTTCTTTGTCTCTGTTAATCTAGGGAGAAAATATCCAGCGATATTTCTCCGTAGGCCTAAAGTTCGGCCATGACCTAGGCAAAACAAGAAGAGCAAACGCTCGATCGAGTCACTTTCGCAGTTCTGAATATTATATGAGGCATCAGATGGACAGGAAGAAATTGCTATTCACAACACAATACAGATGTAAATAATTTGATGTAAAGAATAATCCTATAAAGTTTGAATCAAATCCGATGAATAGTTTCAGAGATATGATATTTCAATTTTTTTCCTTCAAGACATACCTGTGACCTTGAAAAAGGTCAAAGGTCACCAAAGCAGACGTCAAAGTGTAGAGGTCACTGGGAGTCACGTTCACATAAAATTTGAGCCCGGTCACTTTTATAGTTTCCGAGAAAAGCCCAACGTTAAGTTGTGTGTTGCCGAACAGAAAAGACTAGTTATCTCCCTTGTTTTTCTGATAACGTTCGTAAAAGGCTACAGATGTAAATACTTTGATGTAAAGAATAATCCTACAAAGTTTCAATCACATCCGATGAACTTTGTCAAAGATATAAAATGTCTAATTTTTCCTTTGACGCTGACCTGTGACCTTGAAAAAGGTCAAAGGTCAACGAAACCATCGTTAAAGTGTAGAGGTCATTGGAGGTCACGACTAAACAAAATATGAGCCGGATCGCTTTGATAGTTTCCGAGAAAAGTCCAACGTTAAGGTGGTGTCTACGGCCGGCCGGACAGACTAACACTGACCGATTACATAGAGTCACTTTTTCTCAAGTGACTCAATAACTTGCGCAGCCGCAGAAACAAGAAAATGGAAATCTTATGAAGCCGTCATCAACACGAACACAATGATTGCAGAAGCAAACTCTGTACCTACACGACCGAGACACAAGACTGATTATTTCACAGCTGCAAAGGGTAAGCTTACTCACGTCAGGTCTTCACTGACAAGCTAGGAACAGACGGAAAATTCCAAACAAAAGTAAATGACGTCAAAGTCTCTTTCGCTTTGCGTAACTTTGTCATGACGTCTTTTTGTGACGACAGTATACGCGACAATTTGTTCGCTTCCGGTGTCATTTTAGACTGAAAAGCAACTCAAAAGAAGGAGCTAAGCCTGTGTCTTGAAACAGCTGAAACACTCTTTTGGATTGCCGTTTCAATGTTAACCAAAATGTTAAAGAAGAAAAACAAGGTTCAGTTGCGAACTGACAGCGGATTGAGCATTTATTCCTGTTGATGAAGGTACGCTTGAAGCTTTATTCTCTCCGTCAACCAACAAGACTAGATTTGTAGCAGACGAAAATCAAAGTGTGCGTTTTTCCTGTCTTGTGAAGGCGATTATGTCGTTATAAGTTATCTGTACGTTGTGAAGACATTTCAAAACAAAATTTAGCTTTGATGCGTCACGGGATATAAGCTTATACAGCATGACTTCCCTTCTTTGTCTCTGTTAATCTAGGGAGAAAATATCCAGCGATATTTCTCCGTAGGCCTAAAGTTCGGCCATGACCTAGGCAAAATAACTTGCGCAGCCGCAGAAACAAGAAAATGGAAATCTTATGAAGCCGTCATCAACACGAACACAATGATTGCAGAAGCAAACTCTGTACCTACACGACCGAGACACAAGACTGATTATTTCACAGCTGCAAAGGGTAAGCTTACTCACGTCAGGTCTTCACTGACAAGCTAGGAACATGCGGAAAATTCCAAACAAAAGTAAATGACGTCAAAGTCTCTTTCGCTTTGCGTGTAACTTTGTCATGACGTCTTTTTGTGACGAAAGTATACGCGACAATTTGTTCGCTTCCGGTGTCATTTTAGACTGAAAAGCAACTCAAAAGAAGGAGCTAAGCCTCTGTCTTGAAACAGCTGAAACACTCTTTTGGATTGCCGTTTCAATGTTAACCAAAAAGTTAAAGAAAAAAACAAGGTTCAGTTGCGAACTGACAGCGGATTGAGCATTTATTCCTGTTGATGAAGGTATGATTGAAGCTTTATTCTCTCCGTCAACCAACAAGACTAGATTTGTTGCAGACGAAAAACAAAGTGTGCGTTTTTCCTGTCTTGTGAAGGCGATTATGTCGTTATAAGTGATCTGTACGTTGTAATGACATTTCAAAACAAAATTTAGCTTTGATGCGTCACGGGATAATAAGCTTATACGTTTTTATCCGTGGAATTGTTTTTTTTCGTCTCGGCAGGGTGAATGAATTCATTATGTCTTTTCCGGAACTGGACAAAACTGGCCTTGCCAAGACTGAAACAAAATATAGTTCTACAACTTCTAGGCTTGGGTTGATTGCCCATGGTGAATTTCCAATGATTTGTTGCCACATCCCATGACAAATTCTCTTTACTTTGGTCATGCCATATATACGTTACAGTTCCGTCCATCCATGGTATCGCGTGATATTTTGTCTCGACGGGGTGAAAGAATATAATGACGTCACTCTCGGCAGAGCCTCGAGTGACGTCATCATATTCATTGACCCAGTCTCGACAAAATATCAGGCGATACCATGGATGGACGGAGCTGTAACTTATACATACGTTTTCATCCATGGAATTGGTTTTTTTTCGTCTCGGCAGGGTGAATGAATTCATGATGTCTTTTCCGGAACTGGACAAAACTGGCCGTGCCAAGACTGAAACAAAATATAGTTCTACAACTTCTAGGCTTGGGTTGATTGCCCATGGTGAATTTCCAATGATTTGTTTCCACATCCCATGACAAATTCTCTTTACTTTGGTCATGCCATATATACGTTACAGCTCCGTCCATCCATGGTATCGCGTGATATTTTGTCTCGACAGGGTGAAAGAATATAATGACGTCACTCTCGGCACAGCCTCGAGTGACGTCATCATATTCATTGACCCAGTCTCGACAAAATATCAGGCGATACCATGGATGGACGGAGCTGTAACTTATACTTCCTGTATACAGGGAAATTGTGCCTGGGTGCATTTCCTGATGCTTTTTTTTGATCTCCTTGGATGTCACGTGACATTTTGCTACACCCTAAAAAAATAAAGCTTTTACCAACAGTTTTTATTTTGTACACATATTTGCTAAGAGTAAGATTGGCTCGGGAGCTGTCGAGTCGGTTACGGAGCCTCAAGGTCACCAGTAGCTCTCAAAATACATTCTCCACCCTTTGTCTACCCTCAAAGCTAGAGCTCTGTGAATAGCCCAGTGGTTAGTGCTCTTTGTTGTGGATTTGTGAGATTGGGGGTTCAATCCCTTTGCTGGGTGTTTTTTGTGTGTGTGGTGTGTGTGTGGGGAGGGGGGGTTAAATCCTTCAACCTTCTTTTCTTCCTACTACCGTACTTTCCGGGTTACAAGGCGCTACAGCGCATAAGGCGCACCCCCTTCTTTTTAAACAAAATTGTAATCCAGTCACCCATTGGGCGCAGGGGGCCGATAGGGCGCACCAAAATTAAAAAAGTATACCGGTAACAAACGGTCGAAGAATGAAAATAAGCCGCACATCAAAGGAAGAATACAGAGTGGAAATATGTGTGCTCTGTGTGTGCGGCGAGATCAAAGGCAGGTCCATTGTGATAGCTGGGTTGCCTTGTTTAGACACTGACCTTCTTCCCAGGGGTCAATGACCCAGTTTTTGCTATGAGAGGTGTTTCCCCTGTCATAGATCTGAGAGAGGAAACACTTCCTGCACCAGGGTCAGTGACCAGTTTAACCTATGGGGCGGTCTCTTTGATGTCTTGAGAGGAAACTTGGCCAGGGTAGTACCTAGTAGCTGAAACATGCATTATCACAAGTTGTTTGACTGGTACTCAGGCACACGGATTAGGCGCTTCGTTATACAAGACGCAGGGGTCAAACTCGAGGGCGCCTTATGACCCGGAAAGTACGGTAGGTTTAATCCTTCAACCTTCTTTTCTTCCTACTAAGCCATCCTTTCTTTTATTTATTTCTGTTCTTCTTTATTTTAAAGTGTTTGAGTGGTTTATGAAAGATCGAACTCGAAGATCACAACAAAGCTCACGGGTCACTTGCCATCACTCAATGCGCCTTCAAACCAGCGCCAAGCAGCGTGAATCACAGCTAATCTGGAGGCTAGACTCAAATGCAGTACATAAATCATCAACATGGGAGAAGAAAAAAAAATGTTTTCAGTTGTGAGAAAACATAAGAAGACTGCTTTGCATAAAATTAATTTCGATAGGGTCGACATCTGATTCAGGGAACCCCACCTCTTGCTCCACAGTCAGTCGGTCATGATCATGTCGTTGCCAAGATACAAGTCTTTCTGAGTCTAAAACTGATCTTCAGAAATCTTTCTCCAACAAAAAACAAAAACCAAACAAATACCACAGTTTACAGCATTTAGTGATTTACCTTTTATTAAAAAATCTATCTTTGTGAACGACTCACCGGCCCTGAAAAAAAGTAGGTAGCCTTTCAAGAGAGCCGGTTCTCGAGCTTGGGGGCATCGATCAGGGCTTCGTAACCATCAAGTCAGTTCTCCAGCCATAGCCAATAATTCTAATTAATTGACCTTTGAAAAGAATAATACTTTATAATACATTAATAGGATACCAAAATGCATGCTGACTTTGTTTTAACAAACCGCTGGTATGGTGGCTCGCAACAACCAACCTGCAAGCCAACTTTAACTTGATCAGCTGATGTGAGGCCTACACCAGCTGGGCAGGCCATTACTGTCTTTGATACTGATAGTTATTTAGTACTTGTTCCCTTAGCCTTACAACTGTATTTGTTCCTCATTGCGCTAGTATATTAATGCACACTCAAACAGTTGGACAGAAAGACATATTGCAATACAACAGCAAATACTCTACACACACTCCAACTTGCACAAATCTGCATACTCGCATAACAAACACACACACTGACAGTGACAGTGACATGTATACAAAAACAGGGAAAACACCCCAAATTGCACTCAATCGAAGAACATTGAAAACTGTCTACCTGGGACAACACTGTGGAAGACAACAGACAGCATGCTACACCACAACGTTCTACCGTCCAAATAGCGCTCGTGGTCCAAGGTTTGCCAACACTGGCAGTGAATATAATCATCCAATCTTGTGCAGATTTATCCTGGGCAGCTATTGATTTTTTGGCCAACGTTACCGGCTTGCAGTTACCTCCCTTTATGCCCGATTAAGAATAAGCAATTTCTAAGCTTGACCCACATTGGAACAGACCCTCTACGCATGCGCCAAAAATCTTTTTGTTTTGTTTTGAAAGAATACAAGTTTTTGACAATAATAATAAAGTATTTGACGATAATGCTTACATTAACAAGACGCAACAATACAAATTGAAAACAACGCATAACATTATGGCGACATGAATACGCAAATGAAGAGTACGTCATATGTTGTTGATTGTCATGATCTAAATATAGCATCGTCCCGTCAACATTGTATTCCAGCTGAAGGTAGGTCGTAATCGTTGCTTCGTATTTCATTATCTGAATCACGTGCAGTTTTGTCACCCGTGCTTTTTGTGTCTTGTATGAACTGGCTAGTGTTCTGTGCAATCTACGTAGCACGTGAGTACGTTTTTGAGCCACAGAGCTTCCAAGATCTGTCTTGTCAGTCCCTCTGCAAAAACAACAACAAACATGGCTGCTTTCACTTCCCATCCACACGCAGCACGTTTTTCTCAACGCTTAGATCGTGCTTTTGTTTAGAATTTGCACTTACAGACGACACTAAGTCTGCATTTACAGGTAAGTGTAGTGGACGGAATGGAAGAGGGGGGATAGTTCTGCCGGTGCTGCTATTGTTGTTGTTCTTATGTTTTGGTTCGTTGTTCCTTGTTCATGTTGGTTGGCTGCATTCTCAAGCTCATTGGTCAAAACATCAACATTCTGTCCTTATTGCACGACGTGACTTGTTCTCCTGACGTCCGTTAAGATCCATCTCCTTGATTTTTCATACTTCTTCTGGTAACGATGGCTTTCTTATGATGCAGCTGTTAATACATTTGACCTCAAAGTATAAGATCTATCCCTAGTATTTGACAACACTACTTTTAGTTTCAATGGGAAACATCATGAAATGGTTACAGGCTTGATCAAAAACTGCATGTCACTCTGCTTTGAAGACAAAATAAAATACAGCTGTGTTAACAAAGCTGTGACTGAAAATGACAGCATAATTATAATATGATTTGCATGTTAATTGTTATTGTAATGTTATAGTCTTTCTACTGTTGCACAATTTCCTTTTAGTTTCAGGCTAACAGGATGCATATATATCTGCGTTAATGATTAATCTCTCTCGTGATCTCTCTCTCTCTCTGTACTTTAAATATAATATGTTCTTACTTCAGTTTATTTATAAACATGTAGCAGTTGTTTTCTTTACGTGTTTATTCTTAAGGCAGATTAGATTTGTCCCTCTTTTAGAGCGAGGGCCAGATGTAAAATTGCAGATCACTGCATACTATATTACCCTCTTTAAATAAAGAATTGCTCTCTCTCTCTCTCTCTCTCTCTCTCTCTCTCTCTCTCTCTCTCTCTCTCTCTCTCTCTCTCTCTCTCTCTCTCTCTCTCTCTCTCTCCCTCACTACCAATGCTTATTCTGTTACCCTCGTAAAATAAAGAATTGTCATTGTCATTGTCATTGTCTCTCTCTCTCTCTCAGCCAGACTTAACAGTAAACTAAGTTACAAATAGAAGTAACTTTTTTTTATATGTATGTTACTATGTATATTAATACTGTAGTTTATATTGGTCCTTTTACTAAAACAGTCAAAGAGGTTTGAGAACAACATTGGTAAAATTAAATGGGCAAATTTATTCTCATACTGTGTATAGAAAATATCTGAGTTACGTAAATCAAATCAAACAATCAAAAATAGGGAGTCTAAAGTTTTAGTAAATACAAAATTAAATAAACAACAAGAAAAACTATTGACAATTGTTAAGCAACAGACAGTTGTTGATCAGGTCATGTTATCAGGTTATACTCAGCGCTCTAAATAGTTCTGCTCTGAATTTACTCTGGAATTTCCCAGGAAATCTGTGAAAGAGAAAGTAGGAGTTTTATTATTATCTTCTGTTGTTAGCAACTTCTCCTTCTTCCTTGTTCGCTGTTGTTGTTAACTAAGGTTAGTTGTTCCGAGGTCCAGTTGTTATAATTAATGATTATACTATTTACTTACTACAGTGATCATGATCAGCTTTACATAAATAAAAAATTCAAAAACAGCAGAAGACTGCGTCCCACAAACAAACAGTCTATATATATTTATATATATGGCCCAAAGTCAGAATAGGTGTCCATTTTTGTGACATACAAAATCAATTTTAAAAATGAACATTTTCTTTGTTTTGAAAATAGAGATGTATTTTAGAGCATAAATACGCAAGGAACAGCTATGATTTAAGAAAACTCATGTTTGATCACTTCACAGATTCAGGTTTAAAAGTTTGCAGGAGTTCATAACTTCACACCGTCACAAAATTTAGACTTGTTAAATCATTGTTGCTACATGTATTGGGTCTGTTTTAGACATCTGAGCAAATTGCTACAGCAAATTACTTTGCATTTCAAGCAAGTTAAACTTGTTTTGGCCACGCATGATGCAGATGTGAACTCCATTAATGGGAAGTTCATAACTTCACATAATTTACTTTTATTGGTATAATAAATTTAATTTATACAGGCAGGAAACAATTTGTTTTGTTTTTTAATCTGAAAAAGGTGAGCTGGAACATGAAGGTAATTTTTGAAGATGAAGTGTGGAGAAGATTTTTTGGTTATCTGTATTATTTATAGAAATTAATATTGTCACAATTTTTTCACAGCAAATATTGGCATAAGTTATCATTAAATCTACAATTTTGCTGTTTTTGTGCAAAATGTGCTTGAAAAGTACCATCAAAAGGATTTCAATACACCAAAATGTTTGTCTGACTCAAAGAGTTGGCAGAAACTGAAAGTATTTTTAGAATGTCCTAGGAGTTCATAACTTCACACCGTGACATCACAAACTATGGCTAATTCAAACCAAAGTAAGAAAGTGCATATGTCATCTTATTTTCTCTCCAGCTACTCTTTGTAATCAACATACAACTAAGTAATAAAAGTAAAACATTTGTGAAAACAAACGATAACAAAAATCATAAAATGTGAGCGTGCGCATAACTTCACAAGAATTTTTGTTATGTTGGTCTCTAGTACAGTTACTGTATAATATATTTGCAAAACAATGACAAACTGAGAACACAGAGTTATAGTATAGGCTAAAGCTGCACTTATATTACAAAATCAGATTTTAATTGCCAAAATAAAACAAATTGTTTAAAACTTGTGAAAGTTCATAACTTCACATCAATCACACATTTATACTAAAATAACTAACTAAAGTCTCTTGCAAATAATTCTAAACAACTTAATGATTTACTTAACCAAACTCAGTCATGAAAACTGTTACCGAAATCATTATTTAGTTAGTGTTTATGTCAGCTGACTGTGTGTTCATAACTTCACATCATTTATTTAACTGAAAAGCTACGTACTAAAATCTGCTGGTAAATTAAAATAAAAATGACATCAAACTGTAACAGCCTACTCTGGAGAAGAGCAGCACATCATTTGAGGTAGTGATTTAGTGTAGTAAATTAATTATTGTGTATAAATCATACTCATGGCATGTGTTCATAACTTCACACCGTGGGGCTGAGGGTCAGTTGATGTGAAGTTATGTACACCGTGCAGTCAACCCAGATTCATGCTGGAATTATCAAAATGTAATTTTGAGGGTTGATGTTCAGAAAACTTCTTACAAAATGTCCAGATAAAGTCAAATGTACTCTTTTGCTATTAACAATGCATTATTTTAAACACGCCCTTGAAAAATGAGCTTGAGTTATGTGAAGTTATGAACTTCATGACAAAACGGCTAAGTACTTCAGAAAGAAACAGTCAGCAGCCAGTAGATTCTTTTTGTGATAAAAATCATGGTACAGTGTAATTTGGAAACTGAAAATAGTCATTTTACATATATTTTGGGTTTTGACATGAGTTAGTAACTCTCACATAAAAATAGTGCACAAGACACAGAGAAAATGGCTAACTAAAGCATACTGCTTGACTTTAGTGACAAAAATTGCTTAGTATCTAAATCTAATGTACTTTTATATGCAAAATTGCTGTTCCACTACAACCGTAACTTTCATGGCTAGCATTTAAGGACAAAAAACACTCTCAGTGGAGATAGTAGGAAAGTTCATAACTTTCTCACAAGAATTTTTTATTTCTCAATTACTCAAACACCAATGAATGAACTTGATGCAAACTTTCAGTGTGACTGCTGCTAGTGGATCCAAATGCATTACAAAGCTAGGTGTTCCCCAACCAGTCAATTTACTCTTTTTATAAGGCAAAAGGTTGGAAAGTTCATAACTCTTTTTTCACAAGAAAATCTGCACGTAAACTTCAAACTACTTTTGAACATGCAAAAACAAGTCAAACAACCCTTTTTATGTTTTATACCTCTGCAAAACATACTTTAAAATACTTTTTTACAAAAATATATCAGGTTTCGATCTTTAATTATTATTTAGAGCTGATCAGTGAACAAAAATGAAGTCTTACGGAAATAGTTATGAACTTTCTGGGAAATTTTGTCTCCCCATTTTCTGCAGGCTCACTGACAAAATTCAAAAACTTTGCTTTGTCAAAGGTACATTTGAGTTTTACTGGCTCAGTGAAAAGTCATTCATGACATTCTGTCCCATAAATATGACAGAGTAGACCATGTTTCAATATGCTGTAAGGTCATGTCACAAAAAATGGCCAAAATGTAGTGCTGCTGACTTCAGATAATGGCGACATTTTCATTAAAAACAACAACTGAGCACACAATGTTTCTCTAGGTGTGTACTTCATACTTTTTTTTACAAGTCTCATTAATCTTTACAAGGATTTTATTTTTCTTTGATGTACAAATCAGGTTAGAGCCAAGGTTGCACAGCTATTTCAGCTGTGGACACCATTTCAGACTTAAAGCCATATGTCTTGCCGAATTCACGTAATTGCCGATTCCGCGTAATGGGCAACATTTTTGCCCACTTCACGTAATCTGCAAAACGCTGCCCAATACGTGAAATTGGCAGCGTTTTGCCGAAATTGCGTAAAGGCTTCTAAAATTTGTCCATTTTGCGAAATCGGCAGCCACTTTTTGGTTTTAAAGTTCTCAGATGCCTGGGATATCATCACACTTAGACAACTAGATACTCGAATATATAGATATTGCAATAATCGATAAGTTATGGCAAGGTATTGCAGAAAGCGTAGTTTTCATGCATTTCCGGAGTTATGCTTGACATAGACCATACAAAACATAGAAGGGAGGTAAAGCAATGTTAATGCAATGTTCTGGTGACACAAAAAGTAACAGACTAGCTGTCGCTTTTGCGAAATGGGCAAATTTTAGAAGCCTTTGTGCTATTTCTCCAAAATTCCGTAAATTCGGCACGACTTATATATATATATATACGAACGGTCACAACAGCCATATTAATTATTAGGGTCTGATGTGACATAGCAAGGATTTTATTTTGATTTGAAAAAAATAAACCTGCTGGTAAAATGGCTGGCTGCCGATTTATTTCCTGTTAATTTTTTTACATAAAAACCAGTAAACCGCATGGTTCTGGTTAATGCTAATACATGTACTGGAGTAAATGATTACAGGAATTCAAGCATAAGGCACACAGCGGGTGTTGTGGTTTTCACAGTAAAGCAGTCGCTACTTCCGTTTCGGCTTCTGAAATTTGTCATTGCGCAGGATTTTGCTGAGTTGCCACAACCTTATGAAATTTTCCACGACACGGTTCAACTTGGTCCTGCGCTGCAAACAAAACTTCTCAGAATAGACAGCTGTTATTGTGTACTTATCTATTATTGTGAAATTATTCTTGTAGGAACACTCAAATGATGTTGTCCAAATTAAGTGCTTCATGACTTGTACATAAGTCGATATTTTAGCGAAATTGAAGGCCGCCATCTTATTTATTAAACTCAAGCGCCTCGTCACTGCCTGGCCTCTCTGATTGGTCAACCTGCACTATGAAAAGATTCATAAGAAATAGAGAATGAGAGAAGCTTATGATTATATCGTAAGCTCACTCCCTTTAGGCACTACATAAGAGATTCATAATGCATTACGTAAGTGTGGCCTCCTGCGTAACATAACGAGTGTAAGCCAGGGCTTTAATGCAAGTGTCACAGCTGGTCGGTCTTAAGTGTAAACAAAAAACTCTGCTGGCTTGCAAAGTTGCATGGCTGAACACAAGGCAGTGTCAGTGCTGACCTACTCATGCATGTCTGTAACATGAAAACACAGACAATTGCAGGTCACGGTACTCTCTCTCTCTCCCACTCTTGCTCTCTCTCTGTCTCTCTCTCTCAAATGCACTTCCAGTTACACAGAGGAAAGGTTTGTTTGAGTGTTAGCAGTGCTTTGTGTGTGTTAGGGTTAAGACCAGTAAGACTGTGGGTGTGTTTAACACTTTCTACCCCACCTATGTTGACCCAATTGTTTTTAGCCGAGACCAGCTGTGCTGCAGCAGGTCACTCAGAATTGTAGTAGCTTTGTAATTGTATAAACTGTGTATCAACTCGCTGGAATGCAGGCGTTAGATCGATGTTACAGGAAGCGACTGAAGCTAACAGTCTGAGCGAATATATCCGTACCTGGTCAGATAGAGCCAAATGAGTGGGTACAGATTTTTTGAATTTTTTGTCATTGCGTGTTTGTGGAATTCAGTTTTTGATCAAAATTCTATTTGCATTATAAACCTAATTGTGTCTATGTTTCAGCATCCAAGAGAGATAAGCGAGGATGAGTAAAGGGGCAGAGAAGAACTTTGCCCTGGTGGTCTTCAGCCAGGTTCCCGAGTTTTTCCCCACTGACGCTAACGTGGAATGTCACTTCACCGTCACATCCGGTGTCGAGCCAAGCACATGGTAAGGATAACTTCTTCTTCTTCAGCGTTCCAGAAATTCTGGTGACGTGTGAGCTCGTTTGCCCATTTGGGTTCCCCAAACTATACTCTGAGAGCATAGCATTGTGTTTCCATAACCCACCGAACTCCGACATGGATTACAGGATCTTTTCCGTGCGCACTTGGTCTTGTGCTTGCGTGTACACACGAAGGGGGTTAAGTCACTGGCAGATCTGCACATAAGTTGACCTGGGAGATCGGAAAAATCTCCACTCTTAACCCAGCAGGCGGTAGCGACCGAGATTCGAACTCACGACCTCCCGATTAGGAGGCCGACGTCTTACCACGTACCACGCCACTGCGCCCGTCGTAAGGATAACAATAAGATTTCGTATAGTGCTGTGAGGTTACCCTCATGGAAATTCGGGCTGCTTTTTCACTGGGTAAAGCTTTCGCTGTGAACTTGGGTTCTTTATCGTGCACATGCATGCATGCACACGGGTGTGTTCGGACACAGAAGAGAGTCTGCACAAAGTTGATACCCTCATGGTATTTCGGGCTGCTTTCTCACTTGGGAAAAGGAGCTGCCAATACACTTATACAGTATGGCGCTACTTTTTTTCTTTCTTTCTTTCTGCATGTTTTTTAGTCTCCAAGCCCTGAGAGGAAGGTTATATAGGACTTCTAATTGATCAGGAAAACGATATGAAAGAACTTGGATTGTTTAAAACAATGTACAATGGAAAAAATGTACTTGTTGATTGATAGTAAGTTGATAAATTATGACAATGAAACGTGCACAACTTTACGCTTTAAGTGAAACTGTTCAGTTGTGCATTTTCTGTTGTCGGAAAACGTAATCAGCTTACAGTTTTTCAGGTCTTTATGAGAAAAAAGCTTTCTCTTTCTACCACCCCCCCCCCCCCCCCCCCCCCTCCCCCCCCCCCCCAACCTTTCCATGCTCATCCCTCTCCGTCTTTCTCTCCTCACTCTCTGTCTGTGTCTCTCTTGCTCTCTGAAACACACACACTTTCTTTCACTCTCAGTCCCACTCAGTGACTCACACACTAACTCTCTCTCTCTCTCTCTCTCTCTCTCTCTCTCTCTCTCTCTCTCTCTCTCTCTCTCTCTCTCTCTCTCTCTCTCTCTCTCTCTCTCTCTCTCTCGTGTTCTGCCTCTTTTGCAAAGAAGCTAATCCTCTTCCTGGTTTGAGAGCAGATTTCAAAGGGTGTTAAGTTGGACAGTAGTTCACTCACATGGTATGCACTGACACAGCTTTACAAGTACTTCTACAACAATTTCTGGGGCGGGGATGTAGCTCAGTCGGTAGCGCGCTGGATTTGTATCCAGTTGGCCGCTGTCAGCGTGAGTTCGTCCCCACGTTCGGCGAGAGATTTATTTCTCAGAGTCAACTTTGTGTGCAGACTCTCCTCGGTGTCCAAACACCCCCGTGTGTACACGCAAGCACAAGACCAAGTGCGCACGAAAAAGATCCTGTAATCCATGTCAGAGTTCGGTGGGTTATAGAAACACGAAAATACCCAGCATGCTTCCTCCGAAAGCGGCGTATGGCTGCCTAAATGGCGGGGTAAAAACGGTCATACACGTAAAAGCCGTGGGAGTTTCAGCCCATGAACGAACAAACAAACAAACAAACAAACAAACACAACAATGGCTGTACCCATACAGTGGAACCCTTCTTTTCACGCCCCTGATAGAAGACTCCCTCCATTTTAAAACCCTGTTTTCTTTGATTTTCTGTTCATAACCTCTGTAAATGTACTCTTTGCCCTATTATTATATTTAACAATGAATATGTTTATATCTCACTCACTCAACTCAATGCCCGTCACCCCTGTCAGGGTATGGGCCGCCAACAACAGCTCTTCTGTTGTTGACGTTTCTGTAGCGAAGTCTTTTTTTTACAGGGAGGGGGTGCTAACCCCATGCCCAACCCTCCTCCTTTTTTAGCCGGGCTTGGGACCTCCTTGGCGGAGTTATGTTTATATCTACGTGTACATATCAATGTATGTGGGTGTGGGTTGCCAGGAACCGATATATGGTGCTGGCGTTGATTCACAGTAGTTACATGTATTATCATAATGTTTTTCCGATTATTATTTTTAGATTGAAATGGTTTTAGCTTCTTCAGGCTTATAATGATATTATGATAAATGTTGTGTTTTCAGGGACTGGGTGGGCCTGTACAAAGTGGGCTGGAGTAACAAGAACCAGCAGCTTTGCTACGAATGGGCTCCCGCCCCTGGTACCAAGACAAATGGCGAGGCCAAACTTAGAGTTGTCTTTCCTGGTAAGTTTTCTTATATATATATACTTGCACCAGTGACAGTAGTTAGATCGTCTGTTTCTATTGTCTGTTTGATTGTCAGCTTTGCATGTTTTTTTAAATTTTTATTTGATTGGTTGGTTGTTTTTGTGTGTGTGTCTGTGTCTGTGTGTGATTGTTTTGTTTTGATTTAAACGGTCAGTGTGTCTGTGATATTGTGTCTTTTTTGGCGTCTGTGCGTGATTTTTCTTGCAAAAGTGTAAACTGTAATGTTATCAGTATTGTGAAGTGAAGTGGCGTGAAGTGAAGTGGCGTGCTTTTACGTTTTCTGCTTCCACGCAATACTGGATATACAATATTTAGCTCGCATGTGCATGTACCATAGCAAGGATGGGATTTGTATGTATGTAGCATGGATCTGGTCATTTTCTTCATTTAAGCCAGTCTTCTTATTCTTGTGTGCAATAGTGAGTGTTGCACAGTAATGTACATGTACTTGTTTTCCCCACAGCCAAAAGCCTGCCCAAAGAAGAGGGCGAGTTCTACCAGTTCGTCTACATCTCCAACGCCCAGGGCACCATCGGCTGCAGCACCCCCTTCCAGTTCCGCAAGCCCAGAGCCACGGACTTCGTGGAGGAAGAGTTCGGCGACATGATGTTCATCCGCTCCAAGACCACTGTCATGCAGGAGAAAATTCAACAGCTGGAGCAGGTAAAGTGCAAAGAATACTGTACTCACGAGTTTAACGAAGACGATACGAATAACAAACCACGACGTTTCGACCACTAGGGTCTTCCTCAGGCGTTTCTCGCTCTCACGCACAGTCACCATTGTTCAGCAGGTAAAGTGGTTTCTGAGATGACGGGCGCACGGACTAGCCTGGTGGGGCGGGGACGTAGCTCAGTGGGTAGTGCGCTAACTTTGAACCAGTTTGTCGCTGTCTGCGTTGGTTCGAATCTCAGGTTCTGCGAAAGATTTCTTTCTTTCTTTCTTTATTTATTATTTATTTCTTTCTTTATTTATTTATTTGAGTCAACTTTTTGCAGACTCTCTTCGATGTTCTCTCTCGTTCTCCTTACTCTCTCTCTCTCTCTCTCTCTCTCTCTCTCTCTCTCTCTCTCTCTCTCTCTCTCTCTCTCTCTCTCTCTCTCCGACTCTCTCTCTCTCTCTCTCTCCCGTACTCCTTACTCTCTCTCCGACTCTCTCTCTCTCTCTCTCTCTCTCTAATATAGTACATATTTTTTAGCTGAAATTCTGCTTCTGTAAGTAACAAAAACTCAACTGTGATGACTAATGGGAAAGAAGAGGACAAAAGTTGCCTGACTAAAGTTTTGCATTTATGTCTAACCTCAATCACTCTTGTCTGTAGGAGCTGCTGGTCTTAAACCAGGAACGGGACAAGTTACAGGAGAGAGTTGCCTCCCTTGTGCAAGACGTGAAAGAACGCGACACAGTGATCGGCAGTCTTACAGAGGACCTGGCCCAAGAGGTCGAAGACAAAGAAGCCAAGATGAAGGAGATACAAAGTGTGAGTTGTCTTGTCTGTCTTCATCTTGTTCATCTCCATTTACTACAGCAGTCCCTCTCATGAACGGACACCCTTGGGCCATAGCAAAACTGTCCGTACATTGCAGGTGTCCGGTCACGGGAGGGGTGACCACACCACCCCCTCCCCCATACACTCACACAGAGACACACAAACAACAGGATTGAGTCTATGCTAATCACTTCTTGTGGCTACTAAACAATAACAACAAACTCCTAATACTTCTTTAAACGTTCTGTAAAAATGATTTGTATGAAAAGTGTTGAAAAGAAGAGATAAAATAAATCCTCAAGGCAGTGAACACACTCACCATGCACTGACATACGAAAGCAGCCACACAAACACAGCACAGAGGAGCGTGTGCAGATGCTTTGCAAGAATAAGCTTGAAACCCAGTTTGAATAAATAACAGCAGATAGAGCTGCATGTCATAATCATGTAATTTATTTTCATCTTGTCTGGCTTTATTGACTGCATGCCGATCATGTGGCATGGCAGTGACTTTTCACTCTTCAGTCGGAAATACACTGTACATAACACAGCTCCCACTCTCCCTCACTAATGCCTACCCCAAGCCGTGACAACTGATGCTTGGAAATTGTGTGGAAGAGTACACCTCTCTATTTCTCTCCAATGCTCTTCCTGCTGACATGCAGTGACACCGGACACCCCACAGAGTTTAGCCAGCTACCCCTCCACCCCCCCCCCCCCTCCCTCTCTCTCTCACTCCCTCCAGCCATGTACTGTTGGGCTGTGGCCAGAGAGGTCAGCTCCAACTGTTCACTCAGAGCAAAACCAGTTGACTGTGTCGTAACTTTTGACACAGCAAGACAACTGAAGGGTTCACAGATTAGGCAACCGACTCACTGGTCAAGGCTGAGGGGAAACAAGAGTATCTTGTCAATGAAAGAGGTTACACACAGACACACGATGCTGAGAACTGTGGCCGGTTTTTCACTCTCTTTCGCTCAGGACCTTCATCGACTGTGGTTTCTGTTGTTTACGTCCAACAGACAAGAATAAAGAGCACAGTGCAGTTTCATGTTGGCATCTTCGCATGTACTCCACTCCTGACCAAAACTACCCCCCCTCCTGATGGGTACAGGTGCACTCAAGTTACCAGTGACAGTCGTCACGCCATTGCGGCTGTGATCTTTGCACCAAGAGCCGGACTGCTCTGTTATCGATTTTGTTGTGGTGAAAATTTGACGATGGTCTGTTCGTACATTGGAGGTATGACCTGCTGTTGGGACCGAAAATGAGTGTCCGTGTCCACGTTTTGCAGGTGTCCGTTTAAGGGGGGGCAAATATAGAAGGAAAACACTCCGTGCCGAGCAAATGTGTCCGTACATGTCAGGTGTCCGCTCACGCCGGGGGCCGTACATTGCAGGGACTGCTGTATTCACAACTTTTAGTAGGGTTTGGGAGATGGCGCATGGTGACCGCCAGTCTCGGCTTTACCATTTGTGCGGGGAACTAAAACTCTTGGTTCTTTTAGACAAGAGTTAAGAAAAGTGACGTTACAGTCGCGTCAAATGTATCAGTACGTCATGGTATTTAGTCAAAGGGATTTAATCACTTCTCGTTTTTTCTAAGCTGAAAGTGATTGGGAATCTGTTGCTGTCTGTGCGGGAAGAATAATCGGTAAGGGTGAAATAATAGTTTCCCACATGGTTTTGCATGTGAGAATTGTATGCAAGACTTTTCACTGAGGATTTACTTTTGCAAAGTGAGTGTCTGCAGCTGGGTTCTGTGCGCTAATCAGTCTTTCAAACCAATCCATGTTGTAGTAAAATCTCCACGTGTATTATCCACATGTTTTCTTACGGTAGGTCCTGGTTCCCCCAACAAACCGTGTGGCCTTCACATTGGGTCTGTTAATTATGCTGGGTCACGGGGTCCTGCAAGTCTTGAATACCATACCCCTTTTTTTCCTACATACGTGAGAGAGACCACCAGTGGGAGGTCAGTATCCTGACTACCTGAAGGTCGGTATCCTGACTACCTGAAGGTCAGTATCCTGACTACCTGAAGGTCAGTATCCTGACTACCTGAAGGTCGGTATCCTGACTACCTGAAGGTCAGCATTACTTGTTGTTGATATATTTTTTTGTCACCCTTCAGTTGAAGCTGGAGGCGGAAGGTGAGAGGGATGACGCATGGCGAGCGCTGGAAGAGGCCAAAAGAAGGAAGACAGAACTGGAGGCCACCATCAAAACGCTGCAATCACAGAAAGACGCTCTCAGCGGGGCAAACCAGAGTCTGCTGGATGAGCTGGCCATTTACAAAGTAAGCATGAATATTGAAAAGTCAAAAGCTTATTGAGACCAGGAACAAATTACAAGAAGGAGGATGGGGCATGATATTTCCATGTTCTGAGCAGGTAGAACCAGCGTCTCTTGGATGAGCTGGCCATTTAGTGTGTGAGTGTGGAAGGTCCATTACTAATTGAAAAACTCGTGTTGAAAGTTCGTGAAAATGTATACTTGGCTCCCAGTGTGTGTGTAGGTATGTGTGTGTGTGTGTGTAGGTATGTGTGTGTGTGTGTGTAGGTATGTGTGTTTGTGTGTGTAGGTATGTGTGTGTGTGTGTGTGTAGGTATGTGTGTGTGTGTGTAGGTATGTGTGTGTGTGTGTGTGTGTGTCTGAGTCTGTGTGTTTTGTGGGCTAGTATCCTGAGATTTAGGACAAGCATTATGTGCCATCCCTCTTGAATCAAACATGACGAGAGCAATGGCCTAGTGGATGAGCCGCCCAAGCGGAATCCCGATGGGTTAAGGATGGAGATTTTTCTGATCTCACAGGTCAACATATGTGCCTTATCCCCCTTCATGTGTACGTGCAAGCACGAGACCAAGTGCACACAGAAAAGATCCTGTAATCCATGTCGGAGTTTGTTGGGTTGTAGACAAATGAAAATACGTAAAAACACACTCATGCAAAAACATAAGTGAACGTGGGAGTTTCAGCCCATACACACAGAAGAAGAAGAAGAAGTGACTGTGTGTACGGATATATCCGTACCAGGTCAGATAGAGCCATATGAGTGGGTACGGATATATCCGTACCTGGGAGACAATGAGTTAAGGTGTGCCTTCAGACCGCTGTGTCCCTCTTGAACCAAACATGTTAACGTTTTTCCACAGGAGCAGGTGACGGAGAGTCAGAACACGGCGGCTAGCAAGATCAAGGAGGTGGACCACCTGACCGCCATGCTGCAGCAGATGGTGGAAAAGTCGGCATCCACCGAGCAGGCCCTGCAGGAGTTGGGCTCAGTGGACAGGGACAAGACGGAGGCCATGATGAGAAAGGAGGAAGAACTTGTCAACACCGTGGCTACTTTGAGGAACGCAGAGGTCAGTAGAAAGTAAAGGGGGAGGGGGTATGGAAGATGAGGAACAGACAGAGGCCATGATGAGAAAGTGTGAAAGGAGGAAGAACTTGTCAACACCGTGGCTACTTTGAGGTACGCAGAGGTCAGTAGAGAATGTAGGGTCGGGAGAGGGGGGGGGGGGGGGGGGGGGAATGGAAGATAAAGGGTGGGGGGGGGGGGGGGGGGGACTGCAGGAATTAGGCACAGTGGACAGAGTGACTGTGAGGCACTCAAGAACAAGCTTCAGAGCTCAGCCGACATGATGCTGTTTGTGAGTGTGTGTTGCGTCTGGGTGTGGGTGCGTGCTTGCATGCGTATGTGTGTGTGTTCATGCCTGTGTGTGTGTATGTGTTGTTATTTCTTTTTGTGATAAATGTAAAAAAAAAAAAAAAAATGTAAGTCAGCCACCAGTAAGTTGTGAATTCATCTCCTACCCCCATTGTGACGTACATAATGAAGAACAAGGTTCAGAGCTCAGCTAACATCCTGCTGTTTTTGTGTGTGTGTGGTGGTTTTTTTGTTTTGGGGGGGGGGGGGGGGGGGTGTATTTTTGCCTTTTCTTTTTTCTGATGAATGTCGTTGTCAGTTGATTTCTTCGCACACACAAAAGTCTGCCACCATTTAATCGTGGTTTGATCTTGTACCCCCAGAGTGAAGTGGAGGCGCTGAAGAACGAGGTGCAGAGCTCGGCGGACATGTTGCTGGCGTGCCAGACCATGAAAGACAAGATGCGTGAAGACCTCAAGGCGTACGAACAGACACAGGGCAAAATGAGCAGCACACTGGAGGTGAGAACACGCAGCACGCATTGTATGGCTTGTGTCATAAGTATGTCATAAGTATGTCACTTTGTGGGGGGGGGGGGGGGGGGGGGGCCGCCGAAGAACGCCTGCTGGCGTGCCAGACCATGAAAGACAAGATACGTGAAGAACCCAAGGCGTTCGAATAGACACAGGGTAAGATGAGCTACACACTGGAGGTGAGAACACACAGCACACACTGTATGGCTTGTGTCATCGCCATATCCTCGTCGTGGAATGTTGGCGTCACGCGTTTGAAACAGCTTTTCAGGAGATGGACAAAACTGATTATTATAATTACATATTCTTACGCCGAATCACATAATTTGCATTGACCCACTTCGATGCTTAGGTTATGATAAAAGCTACCCCGTCTAGGTATAAGGGGAGCAACCCCAACTAAAAAAGTGACTGCACCAGAATGACTGACACCCTGGGTTACGTCCCATGTAGCCTACTACGTCATCAATGGTGCTGGTCACGTGATACCCCTTCAATCGACTACTATCACTCAAGGGTGACGGTTGTGTTCGCTTTTGCTCTGGCTGGTTTTGTGTCTACGGCACCCACCGGCCTCGGCCCCCGTCTACTTCTTGCTGGCTTGCAGCTGGTGAGATCGTTCATTTTTTCTTGTATGTTTTATTGTTTCTGCTGTGAATTTCGCATGTCCGTTGGACTCTGAAGTTTTCAGCAGTTGTTTGGCTTCCTCACGGTCGCCATTTGCATTAGCACGTTGTCTGGCTTCTGTTGTTTTAGCCGGGTTCGGTCTATTAACGCTGTCGTAGCTTGCTTTGTAGCTGCCGTCGGTAGCTTTTACGTACGTGCTTATCTATTTGCTTGCTTGCTTCTGAAATGTTTGTGTCTGTACGGACTTTATTATTTTCAGTCTTGTGGCTTCCTCCTTGGTCGCCATTTTTAGCTAGCTTGTTGTTGTTATGTTGATTTTTCGTCCGTACTCGGACGCTTAACTCTTCGTATAGCTAGTTGTTTAGCTGCCTTTGGTAGCTCCTAACTGGTTTTAGCTGCCCTCTTTGCTGGCTTCTGAAAGGTTGGCGTCCTTTCGGACTTTGCTAGTTTCAGTTGTTTGATTATTTTTCTCTCGGTGCTTACATGGCCGTTAATGAGAATTAGAGGGAGCTAAGGCCGAGGGTTAGGGCTTGGGCCCTGCTAAGCTCTATCCCTCAGCAGCCTCTTATTTTGAAGAACTCCGTTGTTGTTCATGTTGGCACAATTTTAGGCAATTTTTTACGTTGTTCTGTGCCGTTTTTTATGTTACGGACGATTGGCCGTCTGGCTCTCTGCCGTCCGTTTTGGCCTCTAAGGCTGTCGTTTTACGTCTGTTTCGGCTCCAGAGTCTAGGGCTCTGGGGTCTGCACTTATCTTTTGCTTATTTCCAGAAATAGATTCCCTCGTTCGCGAGGTTTGCCGCGGCGGACTTCGTCGCCAGCTCTGCCCCCCGCCTGGGGGTTAGGCGACGTTCTCTCCTTCAGACTCTGGGTCTTCTCCGGACCAGGCTGCTGTCCACCGCGATGTTTCTGGACGGTCCCTTGGGGATCTTCTTCTCCTCTTCCTGGCCGGCATTTGTTGCCTTCCGCTTGCGGTAGCGCAACAGTGCATGTCCCTCCGGGGATCCGGCCACAACAAGGTTGGTGTCTGCAGCAGCCGTTTACGGCAGCTGCACTTCCGGTTTCCGGAATCGGATGTTCTCCTGCTAGTGAGCAGACGGTGTTCACGTCAGGTCTGAACCTCTCCGTACTCCAGCAGTCGGTTCCGACAGCTGGGCTTCCTGCTGTTGCAGGAAGTAGGGGTTCACCGGCTAGTGAGCAGACGGTGTTCACGTCCGGACCGAACCCCGCCTTACGTCAGCAGTCGTCCGCGACAGCTGCTTCCGGCTCAGGCCGGAAGTAAAAGGCTCACTGGCTAGTGTTCGGACTACGTTCACGTCCGGTTTGAGCCTTGCCTTACGTCAGCAGTCGTCCGCGGCAGCTGCGCTTCCGGTTCCGGCCGGAAGTGTAGGTTCACCGGTAGTGCACAGGCTGCTGTCACGTCCGGTTTGGGCCTTACCCTACGTCAGCAGTCGTCAGCGTCAGCTGGGCTTCCGGTTCCGGCCGGAAGTGTAGGTTCACTGGTTAGTGTTCAGGCTGCTGTCACTTCTGGTTCGAGCCTTTACCTACTTCAGCAGTCGTCCGCGACAGCGCCGCTTCCGGTTACGGCCGGAAGCGTAGGTTCACTGGTTAGTGTACAGACTGCTGTCACGTCCGGTTTCGAGCCTTGCCCTACGGCAGCAGTCGTACGCGACGGCTGTGCTTCCAGTTCCGGCTGGAAGTATCGGTTCACTGGTTAGTGCACAGGCTACTGGCACGTTCAGTTCGAACCTTGCCTTACGGCGGCGGTCGTACGCGACCTCTGCGCTTCTGGCTGCGGACGGAAGTGTGAGCTCACCGGTTAGTGCACAGGCTGCTGTCACTTCTGGTTCGAGCTTGCCCTACTTCAGCAGTCGTCCGCGACAGCTTTGCTTCTGGTTCCGGCTGGAAGCGTAGGTTCACTGGTTAGTGCACAGACTACGGTCACGTTCGGTTTGAACCTTGCCTTATGTCGGCGATCGTACGCGACCTCTGCGCTTCTGGCTCCGGCCGGAAGTGGGGGCTCACTGGATAGTGGACCTGCTATGGTCCCATCTGGTTTGAGTCTGGTTTTTTCGTCAGCAGTGCCCTTTGGGCTTGCAGGCTCCCTGCCTCAGGCGGATTAGCAGCTACCACACACTTCGGTAGTGGGTTCTGCCGTTCTCCTCACTTCCTGTGCCTTTGGTCTTCGACGCCTCTCATCCTCCTCTTAGTCAGGGGTGAAGTTTGGCCGTTGACTTGCAGGAAAGGGGCTTCAGGCTCCGGCCTTCCCAGCTTCGGGACATTAGCGGCTCAGAGGAAGTTGCCTTTGCCCAAGATGTCCCGGAATTTGCTGTCGTCTTTTGCCCCTCTGCGTGCACCTTTGCCGGTCACGCCGGAACTTCTTCTTTGGGGAACGTTTCGAGTCCCCTGCTCTCTGAACAGACTCTCTTCCCCTCTGAGGAAGTGGGCAGACAGCTTTTGGAACTTGCTTTTCGGAGACACTCCTTTACGGAGTCCTTGGCGCCCTTTACACTCAGTAAAGAGCAGGACGCAGGGGATGCTTTCTCCACCTTTGCTAGGGCGAATTCAGAACGGAGAAGGCCTTCCTCTCTGCACAATGCCCATACGGTCATGTACAGACAGGACTTGTTCCTCGCCCATTCCTAGTTTGTGGGGGAATCAATGAGAGACACCCTTGGTTCTTCACTCTTGGTGGATGGGTCTCTCTTCGGCCTCCTGGCCTCTAAGGCCTCCTGGCCTTCAAGTCCTCCTGGCCTCCTGGTCTCTGAAGCCTCCTGGCCTCTAAGGCCTCCTGGCCCCCAAGGCCTCCTGGCCTCCAAGGCCTCCTGGCCTCCAAGGCCTCCTGGCCTCCAAGGCCTCCTGGCCTCCAAGGCCTCCTGGCCTCCCAGGCCTCCAAGGCCTACTGGCCTCTAAGGCCTCCTGGCCTCTAAGGTCTCCTGGCTTCATAGGCCTCCTGGCCTCTAAGGCCTCCTGGTCTCCAAGGCCTCCTGGCCTCCAAGGCCTCCGGGCCTCCGGGCCTCCGGGCCTCTAGGGCCTCCTGGCCTCTAAGGTCTCCTGGCATCCAAGGCCTCCCTGGCCTCCTGGCCTCCAAGGAGATAAAGATTTGTAGGGACCTTCAGGTCTCTTCTTTTGCTCTTCAAGCTTTGAAGCAGCAAAACGGGCTCTACCTAAGCAGACTCAGCTTTTTCAGGCTAAGTCCTCAGCTCAGGTTTATCCGGAGAGGTTCTTCCTTTCACAGACGTCTTAGTCTGTGTTTTTTGGGAACAACAGCCGGCATTAGGGCATCCGGGTTTTTTAGCCTCGGCTGGTGCAACAGCCATTTCATCCGTTGGTGGTGGTGGTTGTTGTTTGCTCTTTTGGACTCGGTCCTTGTGGGTCTTTCGCCGATTTAGACTCTGTCTTTCTCTAGCGATCGGACTTGTTCTGGTGTTTCGTCCAAACTTAAGGTTTACTTGAGTTGGCCTCGGAAGTTACATTCAGATTTTACTGAGTTTGCATTGGTTTTAGCAATGCATGGTGAGGGGTCATTCTTGTGGCCTATCACTTTTCTCAGCTTTATTGGCTAACCCTCCCCTTTCGGTGGAGGTCTAGTTAATTTCCTGGTTTCTTGGTGCGGGCTTTCAGCCCAGCATCTTTGATGGCAGGTCTACGGGCGTTCCGGCTCTCAGCCTTAGCTCGTGTAATAGTCTCCTGCCTGGCATGGGCGACTACGGTCTCCGTGTCTCTAGAATTTGTGTCTTCCTCTTCTCCCTCATCCTGCCATGAGGCGAGTCGGGTCGACTTCCGGTGGGGTGGGTTGCCTGTTACGGTCACCCTTCTACCACTTGCAACTATTACGGACTCTTGCCTGTTGTGTTCCGTGTCTGATTCTCGGTTCTGAGGTATCAGACGTGTTTGGTTTTTCAGCCAGACTCAGGAATTTTCTGGGCTCGGTCGGCCGCGAAATTTACTTCGGGCCCTTCTTCTTGAGAACTCTCGTTCAGGGAGTCTTAAGGCTGGTTAGCTTCACAGTTTTCTGTTTTTCCTTTCCAGTCTCGTTTCTGTTTTGGGTTTTTGATTTTCTTTCATTTACCTGCAAGCAGACTGCTTTGTGATCACTCTGACTTTAGTCTTTCGGTTAGAGTCACCGGTCACATCAGGCTTTGGCCACCGCGTTCTCCGCTCTGCTGGCGGCTTACACTTTTCGTAGGCCGCTTCTTCCTCTGTTTACCTCCCTCTGTGCTTCTGCATGGACTGGTAGTGGACTTCTGGTGACCGTCTCTTCTGAGTTGTTTCTTTGAGTTTGACTCTGGTTTTTTGTGCTCAGACGTCTCTCTCTCTTTCTAGGAAACAGGTCACTCCTCTCTGGAGCTGACCGTTATCTCTCCGGCCTTTCGGGCCTCTCTCCATGCCAAGGCTTTTACTTTGGCATGATTGTCTTATGGTCCTGGGGAAGGTTGGTGCTTTTCATTTATGATCGGTCAACCTTACGCTTAGTCGTTTCCAGGGTTTTTGGCATTTCCTTCCAATAGTAAGGGGGGGGGGGGGGGGCAGCTTGTCTGTCCCTCTACTCGGCTCGGGTTATTCAAGACTTGAGCCCCTTTCTGGGCTGTTTTTTATGGTTCAGGAGATGGGAAGAAGTGCTGAGCACAGCTTACGGGCTCTCTGATGCTGTCTTTCGCATTTTTTGCCTGAGCGGCATTGCGACGGTCTTTTAGGTTGGTTCTCGGTCCTCGTTCTGTCTTTTGGCAGTGGGCCAGTTCCTGGAAAGGGTTTTAGAGTGAGCTAGATGTTTTCTTTCTCACCGGCTCTTTCCCTGATGTTTGGCAGTGGGCCAGTTTTTTGTGGAGGGATTCTCTTCCCCTCCGCCTTGGCGTAGCTATCGGCTATCTTTCCCCTAGGCTCAGCCCGAGCTCTTTTTCCAGGGCCTGGGCCTCCTCCTCGGCCGTTTTACGGTCTGGGAGGTTGGATGATGTCCTGCACACAGCTTACTGGTGCTCGGCTTTTGTCTTTATCAGTTTAATAGGGAGACATTGCTGCCTTGGGCCTCTTCCTTGGCCGTCTTGCGGTCCCACAGAATGAGCGAAGTTTTGAATACAGCTTATTGGCGATCAGACGATGTATTCATCAGCTTTTATCTGAGAGACATTGCTTCGCTCTGTAACGATGGATCAAGGTCCCTGCCTGCCTTGGTGGCAGCGGGCCAGTGCATTTCCAGAAATTGATGGTGAGTTTGAACTTTTTTGATCTTACCCACCGCCTGGTTGGAGTTATCTGCAAATTATGTGATTCGGCGTAAGAATATGTAATTATAATCGAAAATTTTTATCTAAATTTTGATTTGATTAATATACTTACCCGAATCACATAAGTAATTCCCTCCCGCCTGCCCCGCTCGATATTTTTAGTATGCTATTAGTCGATTGAAGGGGTATCACGTGACCAGCACCATTGATGACGTAGTAGGCTACATGGGACGTAACCCAGGGTGTCAGTCATTCTGGTGCAGTCACTTTTTTAGTTGGGGTTGCTCCCCTTATACCTAGACGGGGTAGCTTTTATCATAACCTAAGCATCGAAGTGGGTCAATGCAAATTATGTGATTCGGGTAAGTATATTAATCAAATCAAAATTTCGATTTTTGTTATGAAATAGTGTCTATATTCATTCCTGGTATGGATAGAAAAGTTAAATTCAGTCTAACATTTTTGGTGACCAGTGACCTCTTGATAATGTCACAACCACAAAGAAACCCACATGAGCAATTTACACTCCAGACTCAAAATTTGACTGTCCTTAAAAAACAAGGAATATTGCCATGCAGTGTCGGGCGGTTGAAGACATAAAATAAATCACATTTACTAAGAATTAACAGGGATCGCGCTAGCTTTTTAAAAAACGCGTAAGTCATACGCAACGAAACGAAAAAAACGCGTCACTGACCAATATTTTTGCGTACTACGAAAACACGTACAGACACAAACAAAACACGCACGAAAGACTTTAAGACACTCCTTACCTAAATACGGCAAGTTTTCCTGTCGAACTCCGCGCACGCCTGTCGAATAACACCCCTGCTGTCTCCAACCTTCGGGCCTTGCGAGTTTGTTTCCCGCTCTAATACGACTAGACACACTTTCCGCCTTTTGGAAGCGCGAGATGGGAGAGCAGCTAATGTCTGTTTCATTATCCGACAAGACATTATCTGGTAATACCCTCGTTACGTTCGTTTGCGATACTTCAATGCAAAAAGAAACGGACTTTAGTTTTGACGCGCAGATTTCATGTGTGTCGTCACTTCTCGAGCCCTATAGTCAGTTTCAGGATCGGGTGATTATTAAGTCAGAGCAAAAGCGCTGCGTGAAGACAAAAAAAAGTTACAATATTTTTGCGTATGGCTTACGCGGCGCGGCGAAAAAAACCGCGTTAGCGACTTTTAAAATGCGTCAAATACGCAAAAATCGTGCGTAAACGCGATCCCTGAATTAAGAATTGCACACACAGTCGTTCATTCATATTCTTCTCTCCGCCACAGATGCAGGAGTCAGACATGCGGGAGCTGCAGGAAGCGCTGAAGCGTAAGAGCGAGGAGTGCGACAACTTGACGGAGCTTCTTCAGGGCCTGGAGGTGGAGCTCCAGCAGAAGACCCAGCAGCTTTCTCAGACCCAGGTCCAGGTGAGCTATATCAGATTTGTTACTGAAGTTTTGTTGTTGTTGTCCTTCTTTGCTTTGCTCTGTGTGTGTGTGTGTGTGTGTGTGTGTGTGTGTGTGTGTGTGTGTGTGTGTGTGTGTGTGTGTGTGTGTGTGTGTGTGTGTGTGTGTGCAAGAGAGAGAGAGAGAGAGAGAAAGAGAGAGGAACAGAGAGAGAGAGTCGGGGAAAGAGTGTGTGCCTGTGAGTGAGAGAGAGAGAGGTTTTGTCATGTTATTTACATGCATCGTTTAATTGTAACGGATCAGTTGGCCTACACAACACATTTCCTGAGTTCTGAGAGTTGTGTCCAGGTGACCAAGACCAAGGAGAACGTCAACAACATCGCAGCACAGCTAGACACCTCCGTCGACCAGCGAACGGAGCTGGAGAAAGACCTGGAGAAGTGTAACTCCGCGCTGGAGAAGCTCCGAGCTGAGCTCGCCTCTACAAAGATGGAGCTCTTGGAAACCAAAGATGAGTTGAAGGCGCTGAGAGAAGAAGCAGGGGAGGATTACGCTGCCCTGTCTCAGGAGCTTGAAGAGAAGAATCTACAGCTGAGAGAACTGGTCCACAGCAACAAGCAGCGGGAATCGGAGCGCATTGATGAGCAGCGTCACGTCAAGCAAGCCATCGAGGCGGCACAGGAAGTCGAAGCGGAGAAGAAGGAGAAGTTCGTGCAGCAGGGCCGGAGAATCACCGACCTTGAGCGACAGCTGGTCTGCAAGGATGAAGAGCTTCAGAACCTGCGGGCGGAGCTTCAGACCAAGGAGCACGAGATCGTGTGGAAGACTGAAGCTCTTACGGAGCTCGAGCGCCAGATTGAGGTCACCCAGCAAGAGATCGTGGGGAAGAAAGAAGCCATTGCTAAGCTCCAAGACGACCTTGACCTGAGCGAGAAAGAGCTTGAGGTCAAGGACACGCACATTGTCACACTGCAAAAAGCACTCAAGGTGAAGAATTTTTTAATATATTGTTAATTTTTATTGTAATTCAATCAAGTTGGCGTTTTAATGAAACAGATCCTGTGATTGGTCAGAATGCCCCACCTCATTAAAAATTACCGGTCATTAATTGTCGATAACCACTCGCTAAAAAAGTCATTAACCACCTGCTGGCGAGGCGCATTAATACAGCCTCAACGAGTCTCGGTTAGCTTTGAGGGTCATTTTACAAGTAGGAAATATGAAGGCCAACGAAATACCGAGACCATAAGGTATGCGAAGTGATGACGTCGAATACGTGACGTAAGTTGATGCATGAATTCTTCCGGACTACGTCAGTCAATTCCAAGGATCGCTTTTGTGATGAAAAGAATTTGTTTTGGAGTTTGCTGTCCAGAAACCCGTCAAAAAAGAAAGGAAAATGTGTGTGAAAGAAAACAAAACAGGAGCAGAGTGATAAGATAGGAATACAGGGACATATTTCTTGGGACTTGACCCTTGCAGGTAGGTGGACTGAAAGTAGTGTGTGAACAGAACAGAACCAATTCTGTCTGTTTACCATCGCATGAAAGCAGGAAAGAGATCGTCGTCAGATAGAATTACAATAACATTAACATACTTCCATTTGAAACTTCTCGGTCGTCATCGTGGATTGACGCCCTCCCAAAGTCTAATTGAAGCCCTCCGTCGCTTCGCTCCGTCGGGCTTCAATTAGCTTTGGTCGGGCGTCAATCCCCGATGACGACCTCGAAGTTTCAAATGAAAGCATGTTAATGTGTAATTATTATGATTTTTGTTTTGTTTTTTATTTTATGATTATTTAAGATATAAGACAAAATAAGTTTTTTGTTGTTTGAGATTTTTGTATTTGAATTGTATGAACATATTTTAGATTTTTGTGTGTGACGATTTTACGATTATTTGTGATTGTTTTATGAAGAGTTTATGATTACAATATTTGAGAATTTTGTTTATCCCTTGTGCATTTTGGAAGAGACAAAATTCAAAGAAAAATGACAGTACGATGGAACACCCCTTTGAAGGCCCTCAATTTCAGACCTCCAACCTTTTAAGGCCTTGCTTTTTCACATTTTCTGTTGATAACTTCTGTAAAATGACCTCCATTTTGAGACTTACCTGCTGTAAAATGACCTCCATTTTGAGACTTACCTGCTGTAAAATGACCTCCATTTTGAGACTTACCTGCTGTAAAATGACCTCCATTTTGAGACTTACCTGCTGTAAAATGACCTCCATTTTGAGTTAAAAAACAAAGGAATACTGTACTCACCAATACAAGAACGAGACAAGATGGTACGAATTTTCGCTTATGGAAGCTTCATCAGGAAAAACAAGAACACAAAAGACAACAAAAAGCAGACGCAACACGGAACGAACAAGGTTTGAAACCTTGAAGGTTTCATTTTCTTTCAAACCTTGTTCGTTCCGTGTTGCGTCTGCTTTTTGTTGTCTTTTGTGTTCTTGTTTTTCCTGATGAAGCTTCCATAAGCGAAAATTCGTACCGTCTTGT
Source organism: Littorina saxatilis (assembly GCF_037325665.1). Taxonomy (NCBI): domain Eukaryota; kingdom Metazoa; phylum Mollusca; class Gastropoda; order Littorinimorpha; family Littorinidae; genus Littorina; species Littorina saxatilis. Next base: position 25,518,987 of record NC_090258.1, read on the forward strand.
CTCGTTCTTGTATTGGTGAGTACAGTATTCCTTTGTTTTTTAACTTTGTTCATCTTACCACAATCACTTCGTTGTTTAGATCTCCATTTTGAGACTTACCTGTAGACCTGATTTTCTCAGATTTTTGGAGGTGTAAAGGGGGCTCCAGACGTTTCATACTCTAACCTTGTTTTGTTTTTTTATCCTTCAAGGTCAAAGTCAAGGAATCGGCTGCCAAGGACGAAGAGATTGCGTATCTTGACGAACAGGTGGCGAGCAAGGGGGCGGAGGCATGTGACGAGGAGGAGGACGAGGGGTCAAAGTTCGCTCTGATGGTGGCCAATAAATCGCTCCGGGAACGACTGGAGGACAAAAATAAGGAGCTGGTCAGTTTCATGATGGTTTTGATTAGCTTGCTAGTTGTCTCGCAACTTATTTCTTTTGGTGTGTTTACTTTGGATGTCACAGGTTTTGCTTGCAGGTTTTTAAAAAAAAAATTTTACAATTTCATGACGTTGAGCCTGACTTTACTTTACAGTAAGCTTGCTATAATGTGTTATCCCCCTTGTGATAAGGGGCCTGGTAGCTCAGTGGGTAGAGCACTGGACTTGTGATTCTAGGGTCATGGGTTCGAATCCGTGCTGGGACGGACACGGGTCAACTTTATGGGCAGGCTCAGAGACAGTATCCATGGTCCATCCCATTGTCACCACTGTGGCAAGTAAAAGACCTCGGTCATTCTGCCATAAGTGCAGGTGGCTGATAACACCTAAACACTCACACACCTGGGTAGCGCAACTCGGTTGCTGCTAGCTTTCCACTGCGAGGAAGCGACCCGAATGTCCCAGCGATGGGACAATACAGTTATGAAAATGAGATTTGTTTATTCATTTATTTGTGCATTTTGCAGGACTCCCTGAGGAGTGAGAAGAGGCGGTGGGATCAGGATAAGATGGACTGTGAGCAGGAGGTGAAGGATCTGAGAGCGCGTCTGGAGATGGGCAAAGTGGAATACACCAGGCTCATGCAGGACAACAACAGAAACATCCGCAAGCTTCAGAAACACAAAGAGGGTGAGTGTGTGTAAGTGTGGAGGGGGGGGGGAGAAAGGGGGGGGGGATAGGGTGTGGGGGTGGTAGAGCTGAAGGGATGATGGGCAAAGTGGAATACAACAGAAACATCCGCAAGCTGCAGAAACACAAAGAGGGTGAGTGTGTGTAAGTGTGGGGGGGGGGGAGAGGGGGGGGATAGGGTGTGGGGGTGGTAGAGCTGAAGGGATGATGGCCAAAGTGGAATACAACAGAAACATCCGCAAACTGCAGAAACACAAAGAGGGTGAATGTGTGTGTGGTGGGGAGGATTTGGGAGGGGGGAGGGGTGTGTGTGGAGGGGAGTATTTTAGATGCTTATTCCTATACTCTGACCTTGAGTCAAGGCTGGAGATGATCAAGACCGTTGTCTTTTTACTCCAGGTTCAGCATATAAGTTATCTTTAGTGGTCTCTGTGTCTGTCTGTCTGTGTGTCTCTGTGTTTGTCTGTCTCTGTGTTTGTCTGTCTCTGTGTCTGTCTGTCTGTCTGTCTGTCTCTGTGTTTGTCTGTCTGTCTGTCTGTCTCTGTGTCTGTCTGTCTCTGTGTTTGTCTGTCTCTGTGTCTGTCTTTTTGTTTGTCTCTCTCTTTCTCTCTCTCTCTCTGTTTCTCTCTCTCTCTCCCTATCTCTATCCCTCCCCCCCTCTATCTCACACACACACTCACACGCACACAGACGCACACACACAGACACAGACACAGACACAGACACACAGACACAGACACACACACAGACACACACAGACACAGACACACACACACAGACACACAGACACAGACACACACACAGACACACACACACACACAGACGCACACACACACACACACACACACACACACACAGACACACACACACTCACACACACAATGAAAATGCGCATCTGTCCCACTCCACCAACCTCCCCAACCTCCCCGTTCAACATCAAAATGTCAACCTTTTTCTGTTCAACCTTTACAGTGAAGAGATCATCAGCGCCAGTGGCCTCCGCAGCGGCAAGTCACGATCATTCCTACTCCTCTGCCTCCTCCTCCTCCTCCCCCTGTTCCTCCCCGTTTCCTAGCAACGCATCAGACGACCAAGGCAAGCACAAGTACAAGCGCCTGTACCATCTGGAGAAGAGGAGCTTGGAGGAACTGAAGGTCGTTCACGCTCGCACCGAGCATTCCCTGGAAGGCAAGGTCGCTGAAGTCTTTATGCTCGAAAGTCGAGTGGCAGCGCTCACGGAACGTTTGGGGTCCTTGGAGGCCGAGAACAGGGCTTTGTCGGTGAGTTGTGTGTGTGTCGGTGAGTTGTGTGTGTGTCGGTGAGTTGTGTGTGTGTCGGTGAGTTGTGTGTGTGTCGGTGAGTTGTGTGTGTGTGTCGGTGAGTTGTGTGTGTGTCGGTGAGTTGTGTGTGTGTCGGTGAGTTGTGTGTGTGTCTGTGAGTTGTGTGTGTGTCGGTGAGTTGTGTGTGTGTCGGTGAGTTGTGTGTGTGTCGGTGAGTTGTGTGTGTGTGTGTGTGTGTGTGTCTGTGTGTGTGTGTGTCTGTGTGTGTGTGTGTGTGTCTGTGTGTGTGTGTGTGTGTCTGTGTGTGTGTGTGAGTTGTGTCTGTGTGTGTGAGTGTGTGTTTTTGTGTGTGTATGCATGTGTGTGCGAGTGTGTGTGAGAGAAGGAGAGAGGGCAGCACACATGTGGTGTGTGTGTGTATCTTCTTCACGTTCGTGAGGAAATCCCTTTACATGGCAACGATCCTCGTTTTGGTTGGTGCGCCTAATTTCCCTAGAGTAAAAGATAAAGTGGATAGTGTACCTACGAAAATATAAACAGTGGTGGGTTGGTAGGCAAGCTATTGCTTTTCGCTATTTGCCATGGCGCCCGATTTCAGGCCCTGTATGACTGTCTGTCTGTCTGTCTGTCTGTCTGTCTGTCTGTCTGTCTGTCTGTCTGTCTGTCTGTGTTTGACATGCTTGTGTGGACAGATGAGATGTGTGTGTGTGTGTGAGTCAACACACTGTAACTAGGAGATAGCAAGTTTATATTGACCATGTAAACTTTAAGGTGGGGGGAGAAAGGGGGGGGGGGGTGTGTTTCTCCAAGTTGGTCTATATGTACATTAGCAAGCGTGTGTGTGTGAGTGTGTATATGTGCGTACAGAAGGGGGGGGGGGGGGAGGGGTGTATGTATGTATGCGTGTGTAAAAGCAAACTATTTTGTTGTGCTCATGTGTGTATGCATGTGCGTACATATGTCCCAGCATGCGTCTGCGCGTGTATGCCAGTGTGTATACAGTAACCATCATATGCAACTAGCTTTTCCTTCCCAAACCAGGTTTCTTGGTGTTTTAACGCATTTGGTTTTGTTTCCAGCACTTTAACACCCAGAAGGACACACACATTGAGAGACTGGAGAAGAAAGTGCAAGCTATACAGGCGAGTGGCTGTCAATGATGTCCATTACTTTAATACATGATTATATCCCATAATTTTTGGGGAATTTTCTTCCGCTGATATAATGAAGTCACTGAAACAAACTTAATTCTTGAAATTCTTTTTCAGTTCCTGAGAGTGAAAGAAGCGAGAGAATGTTCACATTACGCAGTATGTCGTCTTCTCAAACTTTGTTTCTCTTTTGACGTCAGATATTTTGCTTTAAAAAAGAGTGTCAAGAAAGTGATGTCTTGGCTCATTTAATCGGTGTCGCTTGTCATTAATGGAGTTCCAGTCTGGAAAGAAAACAGAATGAACAAAGAAAAATGAACAACTTATTATTCCAACTTGTTTCACAGATGGCGGAAGATGACACTCAAGACTGTGCCTTCCACGATTCTCTCGCCTCCGTTCCCAGTGTCGCCTCGGTGGAGGAAATACAACCAATCCAGAGAGAGGAGAAAGAGGCCCAGCCAACGAAATTGCTCTACCCCAATCCTTACTCTGTCGGCAGCTTTTCCGAGTAAGTGTTTTAGGGCAATAACCCGATTTAGCCCCTGTGAGGTTCATGGTCCCACTGACTGAAACCACAGACCAACAAATAGCCTGGACCGCCAACTCGTCACGTGACCCTTCGAGGTTACGACTCTCGACTTTCAGGGGCGCGTCCCGTCCGGTTTGAAAGGCCAGCGATTCGAAGACAGTGAAAAGAAAACACGCTCCAGTTATTTGTGACAATGGGAGGTGACAATGAACTGTATTTTCCAAAACTCCAAACTAAACTTAACAAAACTCATCGAAAAACATGTTCCATATGCACTTTTGCTGAGTTTATTTTAGCACTTTCAGAACTTACCTCGGCAACTTCGTCCATGTTTACAATCGACACCGGATATCACGTCCCCCTGATTTCTGAAAGGCTTGTAAGCGTAGGTTCCTAAATGCGAGAGGCTGCTACCTCGTAATAGAGAGAAAGAGCGGAGAGAGAGCTAGTTGGCGGTCCAGAATAAATGGTCTATGCTGAAACTGAAATCGTTGCTCTTCTTTCGGTACACGTGTGTGATGTCACTTCCGCCGGGGTTAGTAGACAAATGCCGGAAATAACTCTGTCGGGTTTGTATGGGTTGTGACAGAGTGATTACCCTTGGCTTATTCTTGGACAAATAAATGCTAGGTGGTTCCTGTACAGGTGCTGGAGACACATCCTCTCGCTAGTGACTGGCTTGTAATGTCCCGTGGGAAATGGCTCCCCATGTGTCATTGTAGGCCAGTCACCAGCGAGGGTGTGTGTCTGTTAGGAAACGCTACCGTTGCTGAACTTTGGTTCAGTTTTGTGTGTTGCATGTAGTTGACTTATTTGTACTTTGTGGGAAAGTACCGATATTATATTTTGTAAACACAATATGGACGAGAATGCAGGTGAACTTTCTAGTCCTGTCAAAACAAGTTGTTTACCGCGTTGTTTTGAGTCGTGGGTTCGTGGCGTTCGCTCGGATTAAGTGCGTCGGCGCTTTTGATGTACGTCACAGAGAATGTCACTCTTCTAGTCCATGGACGGTTCATATAATTTTAGTTGTATCATGTTCGGTCTGGAATATTCTCGAGATTGAGTATTTACTATATAGGCCAGCGCGATTTGTATGTAAAAGAGCTTCTACTTTGAGTTCTGCTACGATGTGCAGTTGTATGTATGGAATGCTAAATAAATCCTCGAACTCAATTTGACGAGTTGTTTTCTGCTGCTGCGAAGACGGGCGACGTAGAATAAAAGAACACAGTTATACGACGTTTGAGAACTTGTGGCAATCTCAAGTGGCGTGTAACAGTGTCTCATACATGTGTACAGGAACCAAGTGTTGATTATTTGTCCTTCTTCTTCTTCGTCGTTCGCTGATTATTTGTCCAAAAAAAGCAAGAGCACTAACTCTTTCACAACCCATACAAACCTCAGAGTTATTTTTAAACATCATCTATTCGGAACTATGCCGTAAGTGTTTTAGCAAATGAAAAAAAAGGAAAAAGGGGCCCAGCCAATCGAATAACTGTATTATAATCAATACTGTCAGTTCAGAGGAAGTTTTTATGTCCCATTGCTGGGAGATTCAGGTCGCTTCAGATCTGTGTAAAATGTCCTATTTTGTTGAAAAATTAAATTGGCATAAACCACACTTTTGCGTTTCAACAGTTCTGGCGACAGCGCCCAGATGAAGGTTCTGATGGAGAGATTCGCGAGGAGCGACTCTGCCGTCTACATCCCAACCACGGAAGAGGACGTCGGGTCAAACCAAGACCACCTGTCCTCCGCCTCGGAAGAGGAAGGTGACCTTCCGCGACCTCTGGTCCCCGAGGTCATGCCCCAGGCCAAGCTGGCTGCGGTGAAACAGCAGATCTGTTGTGGGGGCAGTGGTCACGATGCAGGTGAGTGCGGTGAATTTTGTTTCATTTACTTTTATTATCCCATTGCTGGAAAACTCCGGTCGCTTCCTCCCAGTGGAAAGCGAGCAGCAACAAGAGACGCGCTACCCAGGTGTGTTTCGGTGTAATCAGCCATCCCCAGTTATGGCGGAATGAACGAGGTTTTATGAGGTGACTTGGGGGTGGGACATGGATACTGTCTCTGTGTCTGCACATGGAGTCGACCCATGTCTTCCCCGGCCTGGAATTGAACCTGTGACCCTAGGATCACAAGGCTAGCGCTGGGCGGGGATGTAGCTCAGTCGGTAGCGCGCTGGATTTGTATCCAGTTGGCCGCTGTCAGCGTGAGTTCGTCCCCACGTTCGGCGAGAGATTTATTTCTCAGAGTCGACTTTGTGTGCAGACTCTCCTCGGTGTCCGAACACGCAAGCACAAGACCAAGTGCGCACGAAAAAATCCTGTAATCCATGTCAGAGTTCGGTGGGTTATAGAAACACAAAAATACCCAGCATGCTTCCTCCGAAAACGGCGTATGGCTGCCTAAATGGCGGGGTAAAAAACGGTCATACACGTAAAATTCCACTCGTGCAAAAAACACGAGTGTACGTAGGAGTTTCAGCCCACGAACGCAGAAGAAGAAGAAGACAAGGCTAGCGCTCTACCAACTGAGCTACCCAGCCCCCAATAATAAGGATTGTGAAAAAGGTACAGTGAAACATCACAAATAGGACCTCCAAAAATCTAGGAAAATCAGGTCTTCAGTGCGAGGGAGTATGTTTACTGGCATTTTTTGTCTCTTGCAGAAGATTGCTTGCTTTTGAAGACTTTTTACAAACTAATGCGCAGTCTGAATTGCCTGTTGCAGAAGATTGTCTACTGTTTGAAGACTTTACTGCATGTGTTTCAGATGACCAACTGCTGTTTGAAGACTGCAGTCCAGAGTTGCCTGCCCTTGAGGAAAGGTGAGTCCTGATACATTTTACTCATTTGAAGACTTTGATGAACTTGATGAAAGCCTGAGAAAGTGTATGTTTTTGACTCAGCGATTATTTGTGTGTATCAGTTGGCTACTTTGTGTGTGTGTGTGTGTGTGTGTGTGTGTGTGTGTGTGTGTGTGTGTGTGTGTGTGGGTGTGTTTGTAGTGGAACCCCTTGTAATACCTCCAAAAAGTTGAGAAAATTAAATTTTAAAAAGGAGGGAGTCTTAATCTAGGGACATTCTAAAATAAGTCACAGCATCATTTGTGTGTGTGTGGTTTGGTCTCTTTGTTTGTCCACTTTAAAGGCAGTTAAGTCGAGTTTCTTGTGAATGTTTTGTTTTGTCCTGAATCAAACAATCCAAAAAGATTATAAAAAAAAAGTAAAACATTTTTAAATGTTTTTTTTTTACCTGATCTTCAACCTAATTTTTGGGGCGGGGATGTAGCTCAGTCGGTAGCGCGCTGGATTTGTATCCAGTTGGCCGCTGTCAGCGTGAGTTCGTCCCCACGTTCGGCGAGAGATTTATTTCTCAGAGTCAACTTTGTGTGCAGACTCTCCTCAGTGTCCGAACACCCCCGTGTGTACACGCAAGCACAAGACCAAGTGCGCACGAAAAAGATCCTGTAATCCATGTCAGAGTTTGGTGGGTTATAGAAACACGAAAATACCCAGCATGCTTCCTCCGAAAGCGGCGTATGGCTGCCTAAATGGCGGGGTAAAAACGGTCTTACGCGTAAAAGCCGTGGGAGTTTTAGCCCATGAACGAACAAACAAACCTAATTTTTGTTTGTTTGTTGTTGTTGATTTGATTGTCTTTAAAGGGGCTTTAAATTTCCACTGTATTTTTTTTCCCCTTGTACAAACTGTATTCACATCTCTCCTATCTCGTACAGTTTCATGGACGCCATCGGCGAGGGGATGAACATCTGCCCGCAGTGCGAAGCCAGCGGTCTCGCCTCCGGGGCTTTCAACGAGCACGTGGCCGAACACCTCGGCCGCATTTGTCCCGTCTGCAAAAACCTGGCCGACGATTCCATGAGCCAGCAAGACTACGAGCAACATGTCAACCGATGTTGCGAGGCGACGGTTGAAAGGGAAGAGGAAGATGGGAGCGAGTAAGTCAGTAGAGGTAGCGGCGAGAGTGGAGGATGATCGATCCAGAGACTGTGATGGCTATCAACTGGTGTTGCTTGAGGAAATTGATGTTAATTAGTGGACGAATTTAGTTACAAAAATCAATAAAAATCGTAACATACAAAATATGATAATTCTACCCTCAGTGAGAAAATGTTCTCCAGGGGAGGGAATGAGTATGCTTCAAATTCAAAGGGAAATATACAGCATGTATTGTTAGAGTATTGATTTTTTTTTTATTGCAAAGTATGTGTACCTGATTGGTATCATGGCAGTCAAGAGATTAAGGCTTTCTGCTGGTTTCGCTCTTCAAATCTTGAGAGATGATATTTTTCTACTGTGGTCAGAATTTTACTCTGAGGAGATTGGGTAACATGCACAAGTTGGTAATTTTTGGTAAAATTGATGTTGAAAGTCAGCTTCTGGTTCAGTCTTCAGAGTTTGACAACTTTTATGCTTTCATGGCGCTTTAAAGTCAGCTGTAGGAGATTTGATAACGTGCACAAGAGGAAAATGTAGACAACTGGTATTTGTTGTTCAAATTGATGGTTACAGAAAGGTGCTGGTTTATATTTCAAAGTTTGAGAAATTATATTTTGCCACAGACCTACAAATTTGCCCATGGAGATTTTATAACTTGCATAAGATGAACAAGGTGAGAAGAGATGCCTGTCATTGACGGTGATATTTGAATGAAGCTGCTGGTTTCGGTTTTGAAGCTTAACATTTGTGTATATACAAAGCAGAAGTGGTTACCGTCTGGTAGAGATGTAATAGCAAGATGACATGGTGGACATCTTGTACCGCGTGTGATAACTTTGCTAATGTTATTTTGTAGTTGTAAAAAGGTTTTTTATTTTATTTTTTCGTTTTTGTTTGTGTGAGTGTGGTCGCAACAGATTCTTTTGTGTCGTTTTTCCCCCCGGCTATGATGGTTAGATTTTTGTTTTGAAGCTAAAGTACAGTCGTGTTGGGCTTACCTTTGTTTGTTCACAATCAGAGATACATGGGTGGGATTCTTCCGGTATATGCCGGAAATCCACATTTAATTGTGGCCTTTTTTTTTTTTTTGTGCTCATGATTCATGACATTATCCATTCCCGCCCATGGAGATACATTCATTGTCATATTTTTGGGAAGCAGAAAATGTCTGCATGCCAGTCTGACATATATTCATCGTAAAATATAAAGTCCTTTTTGTAATTAAGGGTAAGCAGGCGTTGCTATGATCAGAGAAGTAATCTGATTTGTCATTCTGTCTGTCTGTGTCACTTTTGTCGAAGCTATTCAAACGGCCATTTCTGAACAAATCCTTCCCAAACTTTCTGTGTGTGTTAAAATGCCTCTCATGGTCAGGTCCCGGTAACATTTAAGTCACAATATTTTCAGTATAAGAACAGTGGAACCCCCCCTTTTAAGACCTCCAACAATCTGAGGAAATCAGGTCTTAAAAAGGAGGGAGTCTTAAAAATAAGAAAAATGAGGGAGTCTTAAAATGGAGGGAGTCTTAAAAATGAGGGAGTCTTAAAAATGAGGGAGTCTTAAAAATAAGAAAAATGAGGGAGTCTTAAGAAGGAGGGAGTCTTAAAATAAAAAGGAGGGAGTCTTAAAAAGGGGGCGACTTTACAGAGGTTCAGAACAAAAAGTTTCAGACAAACAGGGCCTTAAAAGGGAGGTAGTGTTTGGGGGGGAGGGGGAGGGGGGTGTCCACTGTTATGGGACATGATGAAGGGGTGTCGTAGAAAGCATTTGCTTTTCTTGTTAGTTCAAATAGCAGACACCGATCGCGAAAGATTTCAATCGACGCTTGATCAAAAAACATTCCTTATGGTCGTTCATCAGGTTCCTTGGTGCAATGGTCTCCACCTCCCACCAAAGCGACCTGGGTTTGATTCGTATTTTCTTTATATTTTTGTCAGCTTATTTTTGGTTTGTTTTTGTGCTGCTGACTTTTAATGATGCTCAGTTCTTAGTTCATGTTTAAGTGGGTATAGTTGATTGCTTATGACAGAGGGTGCGCGGTTTTTCTGTCTCCATCGTACTTTTTCAAGTGAAAGGGGGATGGTTTGAGCAGGAGATACTTTTCCATCTTACATCTTTGTAGTGGCGTAGTGGATAAGACATCGGCCTCCTAATCGGAAGGTCGTGAGTTCAAGCCGCGGCCGCGCCCGCCCGGTGGGTTAAGGGTGGAGATTTGTCCGATCTCACAGGTCAACTTATGTGCAGACCTGCTTAACCCCCTTCGTGTGTACACACAAGCACAAGACCAAGTGCGCATGGAAAAGATCCTGTAATCCATGTCACAGTTTGGTGGGTTATAGAAACTCAAAAATACCTAACATGCCTCCCGCGAAAGTGGCGTATGGCTGCCTGAATCGCGGGGTAAAAACAGTCATAAACGTAAAAACACACTCGTGGAAAAACATGAGTGAACATGGGAGTTTCAACAAAGAAGAAAAACCTGTGTATAATGACCACCCAAGGGACCGCCCAGAAGGGGTTGTCATAGACAGATGGTCACTAAGGAAAGGTGAATTGAAAATAAAATAAATCACCAGGGCTTGTTTGGGGAGGTGGTTGTTGGCATGTGAATTGAAAATAAAATAAATCACCAGGGCTCGTTTGGGGAGGTGGTTGTTGGCATGTGAATTGAAAATAAAATAAATCACCAAGGCTCGTTTGGGGAGGTTGTTGTTGGCATGTGAATTGAAAATAAAATAAATCACCAGGGCTGGTTTGGGGAGGTCGTTGTTGGCAGGTTCCACTGTATCTGAAGTCTGCATCATTGTCCGAGTCCTGTACGCCCCCCCCCAGATGCCTGACTTATACCTTGAAAAAAAAACAAAGTCCAAAGAAGGTTGCACAAGAAGTAGGCTTGCAGCTGTGAGATATCGATGTTTGTATCGTCATGTGCATTACATGTAGTATGGCTGCGAATAATATTTGTTTAAAATATATTTTTGCTTTATGGATTTCTTTTGGTTTGTACAGTGGAACCTCCTTTTTAAGACCACCACAAATCTGAGAAAATCAGGTCTTAAAAAGGGGGAGTCTTAAAACAGGGGTCAACTTACACAGGTTATTAACCGAAAGTCTGAGAAAACAGAGTCTTAAAAGGGAGGGGGTCTTAAAAGGTGTTTCCGCCGTATCGTCATGTGCATTACATGTAGTATTGCTGCGGATATTATTTGTTTAGAATATAATTTTGCTTTATGGATTCCTTTTGGTTTATATATACATTTCCAGCAGTGTTGCCCGGTAATTTAGACTCACATTCTTATAATTATAGTGAAAATGTGGCCTGTTAACCCTGACAAAAGTGAGGTGGAATTTCTTTTAAATCTACTGGACTTTTGATATGTGTAAATGAACAAAAAAGCATTTTTATGGACCAGTGTTCATTTTGAACAAAATGTTTGCAAATCACCGGTTTATTTTAGTTTTTTTGTTTTTGTTTTTTTAAGGATCAGTCATCATAAAATATATGCCAATGCGAGCTATGACTGAGTATCTGAAGTATGCATATTGGTTTCTTGTGATTAGGAGCATATTTTTTTTTGGTTTTTTGTTTTGCTGTGAGTGTTTAGCTTAGGTGTTGTGAACTTTTATCCAATTTATTTTAACCACCTTAATGTGTGAATGAGTAATTTTCATATTTATTTAAGAATCAGCATTCACACAACAAGATCCTGATATGCGCACTTCTTCGTTTGCAGAATCATAACTGGATTTATAAAAAACAAAATTAAACGGTTTGATTAGGTTTTAAAGATGTAAAATGTCCAAGAATGTCTGCTTATGTTGCCTTGTTAAATTTAGTTTAGACGTCAAGTTTTCTGCTTAGGCCAAAAAAAAAAAAAAATAGGTGTGGTTACGGTAACATAGCCCAAAAAAATTGGGTAGGTAGGTAGGCAATCACTTTTTTTTTTTTTTTACTTTTTTTTCTAATGTGTACAAATTCAACCTACTTGACAGGGAAATAAGTGTGCGACACGGGCGCTTTCGCTTTCATTGCGTTTTTTGCACTTGTTTTTGTTGTTGTTTTTTTGGACAAATGTAATAAAAAGTTATAGGATCGGCCCCTAAAAATAGGGTAGGTCGGGTTACCGTAACCACACCTATTTTTTTTTTAGGCCTTACGTGTGCTTTTTTATGCAAAGAAATTATCTGCTTTATTTCAGAGCATTTCTTTAGAAGTAGTGTTTTCATTATGGAACTCCGACTTTGTAAACTGTGTGACCTTGTTTGGCTGTGTTGATTAATTGTGCTTACTTTGTATGATAGTTTTTGCTTCTTTTATTAAATACGAGTCTGCAACATTATTGTAATAATTATAGGTTTTTTTTCACATATCTTAATCTACATTTTTGGTTTGTCTGTTCGTTTTTCTGTACGTTTGTCTGTTCGTTTGTCTGTACGTTTGTCTGTTTGTTTGTCTGTGTGGCTGCTTGTTTGAGTTACTGACGTATTGCAATATTGACATAAGCTTTTGATAACCGCTTGAACAGTTTCCGTTTTTGCAAAAACAAGATTTTGGGTGTGTGTGTTTATTTGCTTGGTTTGTGTGTGGGTTGTCACCTTCGACCCATGAAGAAAACATGAGTAATAAAAATGATATCAACCTGGAAACAAGAAAAGCTCAACAGAAATATTGTGAAGATGACGAAAAAGATAATACAGTGATCGTAAAGATCAACTATACACATGCCCAAAGCAGCCAATATTTTGTTCTGGATTATTTTGTTCTGGATATTTTGTTCTGGATATTCAATAAATGTAACCAGCAAAAAGAACCCTGAAACAGACTGATACAGTTTCATTCGATTTTTACAGGTGTTGTACATGTATTGATAAAGTTTTAACTGATGCTGAAGGGGAAAATGTGTTTTCCTGATTGATAATGCTATGATGTTGAAAATTTGATTCTTCCTGTTATTGTGTCTAAGTGATGATTGTGGGAAATATTTAAGTCTTGAGACCATCATTTTTTTCTGATTTACTTTGCCGAGTTCCTGTTTTTGATGTACAAAATGTGTCAGGTGTCCGCTCATGTCAGGGGATGTATATTATACAGACAGCTGTATAGGATATTACACGGGAATTTTAGGGGAAGTGAGCTTTTTTGTGTAGGTTTCACCATTAACAATGCTGTCTTTTGTGGGGTTTTATTTGTTTGTTTGACTGCCATTGTTGGATTGTCTATTTGGATTATTACGATTTGCACTGATGATTTATTTCCAGTGATCGCAAACATTTTTTTTTACTGCTTTTTCTAGAACAAGTATTGCTACTTTATCTGAATCACATTGATGCTAGCTATGTAGGGTACTGTTGTTTTGAAGCACCCCCACCCCCCAAACCCGTATTCATATTTTAGTCAGACATAGAGATTCACTTATCTTTGTGATTGCCACTGGTGATGGTCTATAGATATATGTTTATTTGTTTTTTTGTTTGTTTGTAAATTAAATGAGATATATGCGTTCAATAGCAAACATGAACTGTGAGCATTAATAACAATACAATTCAGCCGTTGTGTTGCAATTCATAGTGTGTGGAGTTCACTACAGTGGAACCTCCTTTTTTACACCTTCAAAAATCTGATAAAAAAATCAGGTCTGAAAACGTAGGGAGTCTTTAAATGGGGTTAGGGGCGGGGATGTAGCTCAGTCGGTAGCGCGCTGGATTTGTATCCAGTTGGCCGCTGTCAGCGTGAGTTCGTCCCCACGTTCGGTGAGAGATTTATTTCTCAGAGTCAACTTTGTGTGCAGACTCTCCTCGGTGTCCGAACACCCCCGTGTGTACACGCAAGCACAAGACCAAGTGCGCACGAAAAAGATCCTGTAATCCATGTCAGAGTTCGGTGGGTTACAGAAACACAAAAATACCCAGCATGCTTCCTCCGAAAGCGGCGTATGGCTGCCTAAATGGCGGGGTAAAAACGGTCATACACGTAAAAGCCGTGGGAGTTTCAGCCCATGAATGAACAAACAAAAATGGGGTTAGATTTAAAGAGGTTATGAATAGAAAATCTGAGAAACGACCTTAAAAGAGAGGGAGTCTTATATTTGAGGGTCTTAAAGGGAGAGAGTCTTATATTTGAGGGTCTTAAAGGGAGGGAGTCTTATATTTGAGGGTCTTAAAGGGGAGGGAGTCTTATATTTGAGGGTCTTAAAGGGGAGGGAGTCTTATATTTGAGGGTCTTAAAGGGGAGGGAGTCTTATATTTGAGGGTCTTAAAGGGAGAGAGTCTTATATTTGAGGGTCTTAAAGGGAGGGAGTCTTATATTTGAGGGTCTTAACACTATTGTGACTAGCACTGCCACGGCGTTTACGTCCTGCCTGCCCAAGCTTGCCACCAAGAAACTTCCCAAAAATCAGTAACTGTAAAGAAATCTGTCTAGCAAGCTTGAATTAAGTCCAATCACCACCAAATTTTGTGTACTAATTCACAAATGGATGCCCAGTTCAGTCGTGCTATTTATAAGTTTGTCACGCGATTTGTTTTAGCAAAGGGGGGTGAAAGGGGGATAATTTGTGTTTTTTAACGTTTTTTTGTGTGTGTTTTATTTTCTACTGCTTTTTTTAAAAGTTATTTTTTAACAGAAAGTATCATAAATAATGTTATAACCAAACAAGGTGTAAAACCTATGAATTAGCTGAAATATTGTTAACATTGTACACAGAAATAAGGAGACAGTACAAAGAAAAAAACAAGCAAATCACGCATTCACTCACAGCATCCTGACTCAAATGAAACAAAACTGTAGATCTAACACTCACCAAATGATGTCTAGGTAATCCATATTGAATATAAGTCACATTTTCACAACAAAGTATCACCTGTACACCTATGAACAATTTCAAAAGGATTTGAAGGCTCCAGCCATCCATTGTTATCAGTGCTGCCACGCCCCCATAGCTCCTGCACGATTCCGAGATACATGTTCGTCTAGCAGTATCACCGCCAACCACGTGTAGTTTGCCGACTCGTACTAGCAACAACGGGACTGTTTCTTCCTCACTTTCACTGCTTGTATCGCTTTCGTGAGGCGAAAACGATACGTCCGAATCATGCTCTACGGGATCCTCTAGGTCCAACATCCGGAGAATCTCCTCCCGAGACAAGGCTCGCCTTTGATTCATTTTTTTTCCTCAAAAACGCACACAAATCAGGCGGATTTGCAAATGGCAGAAGGGGACGCCAAGTGTATCAAGGGAAACAACTCAATTTATTTGCAAGCTTCAAAAACCGGGAAGCAATCACGAGTCGTGTACCCTCTATGGCTGGTACTGAAAAATGCGCGTCCCGTCCATGGGCGTGTCAGCGCTGGTACTGATTTATCAGTGTCCCGTCGCGAAAGTGTTAAAGGGAGGCAGTCTTATATTTGAGGGTCTTAAAGGGAGAGAGTCTTATATTTGAGGGTCTTAAAGGGATGGAGTCTTATATTTGAGGGTCTTAAAGGGAGGGAGTCTTATATTTGAGGGTCTTAAAGGGAGGTTCCACTGCATGAAGATGCTGAAGGAAGTTTGAGAGAATGGTACCGGTGGAAATTGTTTACATATTTTTGTAATTTTACATGATTAACATGGGCATCATGTGGAAAGGAGTTATCGGCAGATGTGGGTCGGTGATGTGTATGAAAACAAGACGTGGACACGCTCTTTTTGATTTTCAATAAAAAAAAATTGTATTTTGTTGGTGTCTTTCATGACTTAAACTGAAAACTTGAGTATGCCTTTTGTGATGACTTGCAAAATATTTGTTTTTACACATTATATCCGTCGCGATATAACCTTGAACGGTTGAAAACGACGTTAAACACCAAATAAAGAAAGACACATTTTATCTCAATCATATCTATCTTGATTGATTCAGCTGAATTGTAGCAGTGCCATTGCACAGAGAACGAGAATGAGAGAGAGAGAGAAAAGGGAGGAGAGAGATTGGAAGCGGCGGTGGAATTGGGAGAAAGCGAGAGAGACAGATCATTTCTTGTTTCTTTTTGTATTTGTGGTGTTTTTTATCATGGAACTTCCAGCAACCTGTAAGATGAATTGTACATTGAGTGTTTTTGATTTATGCTTACACTGAGTGACATATGGTGAAGGTGTTACAAGGAACGAATATTGGGTGTACCCAAATTCCCACTGGGATGAGCAAACCAGAAGAGAAGATACAAATTGTAACATGCATAAGCTATCTGTACACCTATGGTAATTGGTTGGGATTTTGTTGTCGATCTTGTGTGTGTTGCTGTTTGAGTGTTGATAGTAAAGATGTTTGTTATTTTCGTCTTGTTTGTAAAATGTATGTTTTTTAATTTTTTATGTGTGTGCTATTTTTGATTTGTTTTTCGTTTTGCAATAAGGAAGACTTTTACATGCTGGATTGATGGATGTTTACTTTGTAAATAGTTGTACAGTGTATTCCAAATAAAGGTTTGGTCTGCCAGGGGAGTTTTTCTGTGTGTGTGTGTGTGTGTGTGTCTGTGTCTGTGTCTGTGTGCTTGTGTCATAGAGAGAAAGAGAGTGTGTGTGAGTGTGAGAGAGTGTATGTATGCTTGTGTCATAGAGAGAGAGAGAGAGAGAGAGAGTGTGTGTGTGTGAGTGTGAGAGAGTGTATGTGTGTGTGTCTGGCTAACTGGTTGGCTGGCTGGCTGGCTGGCTATGTCTTTCTATCATTCGTCTGTTCGTCAATCCGTCTGTCTGTGCTGCTCATGACTAGTTCATTTAGCTATGTCTCAGCTCTTACCACTGAATACCACGTTCATGAGTTCAGTATACACAACACACAGGAAGATTTTCCACACTGATGACGCTGTTTATTTATCATATCAGATACCAATGACATATGTACAAATTAAAGTTGCAATATATGCCAAGTTCGTAAATTTAACATTAGGGGGGGGATACCGAAGAAAACAGGCCTTCAGATCGCTCCCAAAGTTATATATAAGATTCTGCGTTACAAATAATGCTACTGCGCAGTAGGACTGCCTTCACTTCGCAAAAACACATGTTTTTGGCTCACGTAAGTGTACCCTATGCGATCGTAACTTTGTCTGTCTGTGCGTGCGTATGTGCGTATGTGCGTGCGTGCGTGCGTGTGTATGTCTGTGGTAGAAACTCTAACATTTGAAGACGTCACATTACATTGACGTCACATTATGACGTAAGAGGGTTAGACGTCACGCGAAGGAAGTACTGAAAGTCTCGGTCATTATTATTTTGAGCGGGCCGAGACTAGTTGGCAGTCGTGTCCCTGTAAGTAGGCTACATGCAGACAGATCTAGATCTAGTGTCTCGCTTTCTTGCACAGTTTCACCTATGCTCTTTCTGTGTGTGTGTGTGTGTGTGTGTGTGTGTGTGTATGTGTGTGTGTGTGTGTGTGTGTGTGTGTGTGTGTGTGTGTGTGTGTGTGTGTGTGTGTGTATGTGTGACGGAGTGATTGAGTTTGTGTTACTGTTTGTCGATTTCTTACGTGAGCCTTGATGGCTTCGCCTCTTGTTGACGGTTGGGTTGGGCATAGATGTGTATTGACGGGATCGCCAACTCGTTGCGCGCGCTCACCAAGTAGCGGAAAGCGGAAAAGACGATTTTGACAGTAACTTTACTTCCGGTGCAGTCTTTCAACACATGGAGAAGAAGGAGAATTTCGAAGGGGAGGTGGAGTTTGTGGCTGAGGTATGTGAAAAGCAAACAAAGCAATACAAAAAGATCATTGCTGATGATTGAAATGAGTCATGTGAATCAACAATAAAGATTGATTGTGGACGGCACGTCATTATTTTTGTTTTTAACACTTGAAACGCGAGAGCATCTGACACACTGGTAAATCCGAAGCTGTGCACTCAAGCTGATCAGCAGATCGTTTTTCTGCAGAATTCTCGCTCACATCGGCCACTATTTTAGCTCAGCGAACCGACAAATTTGCAACAGAACAATTTCTGAGTGTTAGAAATTCGGCTGTAGATTTATAGATACCCTTTCTATTCCATGGTTGTTGTTTTTTCAGGGGGAAAGTACCGACATCTCAATCGCTGAAAAGATGACAGCATCACCACAAAAGAAACTCCAAGAATTGCCAAAAGTAAGTAAAAATATTGACAGATCTATGTAAAAGACTATGAAAATTTAGAACTGGAACAACAGATATTCAAGAAATAACCGATAAGTGATATATTATAACTGAACCATTGATAGGTCTATGATGCATGGAAGTTAAAAATGGTGCAGGAACTGAAGTCAGATCAACACATCAAAAAGATCAGTGCAATATATTTGTTTTCTCTCCCCTCTTGCATAATTCTGTTTTGATATAGTCTATATGCTTGATGTCTTCTGTTGTTTTTAAATTCATTGTCACTTCTAAATTGCATGCTTTATTGCAGAACGCTTGTTCTTTCTGCCTTTCACCGGAGCTCAGAGAGCTTGTCGACCTATTCTCCACCAAATCGTTCAACTTCAAACGTCTATCAACTGCCATTAATAGCTATCATCCAGCTATTTGTATGGACAGTTAGACTTATTTCTCTAGAAATTTAGTTTTACTAAGGGTTTATTGTTCTGCTTTTTTTCAGACATTCCGTCCCGCACCAGAATTGCCAGAGGTTGTTGCAACTACAACTTTGAAGAACTGTGTCGTGATGTACAGCAGCTTCCCGAGTCATGGTGCCTCGCGAAGAACGAGGGGAACCAGGTGGTTAAGGTTGTTGTGCTGGAGCCTGGAGGCCAGCTTGGTTAAGGTTTGACTTTGAGTCAGCATTTTCAGTGATTTTTCTACGCAGCCGATGGTGTTTGGATTTAAAGTGTAAAGGAAAAAGTCCCTCCTGAAGCAGCGTGCTGCAGTTTAGACTGGCTTGGCGACAGTGTTGAAGTGAGTGACAAGTAACATTTTCAGTAAATCGCTTTGTGTTACAATTAATCAACACCAATTCTGAGCCAAGAGAATGATTTTTTTTTTTTTTTCCATTTGGAATGTTGTGTTTTATAGGTTAGGTGTGGAAAATTGGATTTGACTGTAAAGCTCTTTAGCAGAGAATGTAAATAAACTTGACCAAGAAATTATTGCAACAAATTTCAAACTCCCAAATTAAAGCATTGATTAATTCCCGTTAATTAATTAATTAAATTAAATGTCACAAGAATTTATGCTTTAATTTGGGTGCAACATGTTGAAACTTTGTTTGAGAATGTATCTACTTCATTGATTAAATATATGCATGTGTATGAATAGGAATCTTTCTTGTGTCAAATTGTGCGAATTGAGACTGAGTGAGATAGTGAATGTTGGTACATTACAGGGCCGGACTAAGCAAAGAGGAGGGGGGGGGGGGGGGGTTGCCAGTGGTGGTCCAGGGGGATGTTCCTCTGCCCCTTGTGGGGGTCAGGGGAAGGGTAGGTCATATTCTGAGATAGGAAAATGGTCGCTCCTTGCATGAAACGGCATAAAATAAACAATAATACATTTTTTTTAAATAAGTGAGGTACATGTTTAGGTTGGGGAGGGGGGGTTGCATAACCCCCCCCCCCCCCGTAGCCCTAGTCCGGCCCTGCATTAATTGTCACTGTATGGTGTGTGTCACTGTGACCAAAGATACATATGCTCTATTTGAGTTCATACAACTTCCAATTCCATTCAAACGTTAACAAAGTGTTGCTTTCTTTCTTTCTTTCTTTATTTGGTGTTTAACGTTGTTTTCAACCATTCAAGGTTATAACAAAGTGTTGCTGGTATGCGACTGAACATGTTCTATTAGGAAAGCAAAGCAAATTCCGGTGTACATAGTGGTCAACATAAAAACAATCAGACGCATCGATGCAAGACATTTATCAAGTGGCTGACAATTGATTTTGAAATGAAAACTGTTTGCAAAATATATCGCTGTCAAAATTATATTTTGAACAAGTACATAAAGGAATTAGGTTTGAACCATAGCAAAATGAATATGTTTAAATTTTTCATGTTGCAGACTTAAATTTACATGGACTCATGAAAATACAGAACAGGCACTGAACAAGCCATGTGATACAATACTGAACCAAATAGGAAGAGAAGTACATTTTAACGACAGCAGATTTTAACACAAAAAATCGACACCTAAGACAACAATCAAGAAGTTCAAATTCAATGTACATGCACTTGATCAGATGGGATAGTTTGTACTGCATGAAGAAAGATCATACACAACACACTACAGAGATCCTTCCTGATTGTTCTCAACATTGTATGTTTTCAGCTTTTTCCTCAAACTCCTTTCTTTCCATGTGCATTTCATTTTGTCCAACATTGCATGTTTTCAGCTTTTTCCTCAGTCTTTTCTTTCCATGTACATTTCATTTTGTCCATCATTGTCTTCAGTTTGTGGTGGAGTCTTATTTAAAAAAAACAGAACATTTTGCAAAGTGTCTTCTTGAACAGCTTGTGAAAGATCAAATGAATACAAAGTGTCATAAAAACACACCGGAACAGCATCACTGTTCCTGCATGGTTCAATAAAGTCATCTGCTTTTGCCTGTGTGTTGATGCACAGGTTTCCCAGAAAATATGTTCCATGGACATCAAATCACCAAAGGGAAGTAAAGTAATCGCTCTTTATGCATACGACATGTGTAATAGATTAAGCGAGAGTTGTACGGAACCTTTTCTCCTGGCACGAGAGGATGAAAGTCGCTTGTATATTTCAATGCTTGTTATTCTCTCAGGTGCCAGGAGAAAAGGTTTTGTACAACTCTCGCTTACTCTATTACACGGTCATGTCGTATGAATAAAGAGCAATTACTTCCCTTTGGTTATTTGATATCATCAACGCTTTGCCTCATTCTGTTTAAGATTTCTGCTTTGTGTTGCATGGACAGACACATCTGCAATACATTGGGCTTGACAAAGGTCAGTTTGCCCTTGTTCAGCATGCTTGTCATGTCAGGGGTGTTTTCACTCTTTTCACTGTAGGATTCAGGTGCGCAAGTCAGGGCTTCCAAACACTGCAATTTCTCATCTCTGTACGCACTCTTTTGGAGACACCAAACTCTCTGTTTTAGCTTTTTGGCAACACATCCTCCAACATACTTTGCATTGTCCTCTTCATCCTCTTTGATTTCTAATGCACTTACTGGTTCCCTAGTTTTTCTTCATAGGCCTTTAAGACACCAACAGTATAAACATGTTCAAGGCAATCCAGGCTGAAACTGCAGGGGATACTGTCAACTCAGTAATGCCTGAATGCTGGGTTGAAAAAGCAGAGTAGTACCTGGCCCACGCCTTCTCCTTGGCAGCATTCCCAACCTTGCCTCAGGGAACTAGGCAGTCATGAAGAAGCAGAAGTTTCTCTTCCAGATCTGCACCTAAAACACAGAAAATAAAATATTATAAATAAAACAACACACAAATATAGCAGAAATCAACCCAAGAGTGAAACTGAAGATGTAGATGCATGCACACAATCAAAACCAACAACACACGACAACAACCCAAAACTACACTTTACATGAATGGATGTGAACATATTAAATTTTTTATTCCATTTGTCGTTATAGAACGTGTTGACAAACCACTTTCATGAATCCTTATCATGTCTTTCAACTATGACATGTGCTATCAATGATCCTAAAAAACACATGAAATATTGTAGTGGCAGGCATGTACCTAAAATATTTGTAAACAGTAGCCTCTCTGTGCAACGAAGCAGTATTTTTGCTCGAAAACTATGAATGAAAGTGATCTTTCAGGTACTGGGACTTTGCAAGCTGATTTTTTTATATCGCCTTACTCAAAAACTTACTTTTCAATTACTGAATTGGTCGACAAGCCCTCTGAGCTCCGGCGAAAGGCAGTTGTCATTCTTGGTAGATCATGCACAAGCGTTCTGCAATAAAGCATGCAATTTAGAAGTGACAATGAATTTAAAAACAACAGAAGACATCAAGCATATATCAAAACAGAATTATGCTGGAGGGGAAAGAAAACAAATATATTGCACTGATCTTTTTGATGTGTTGATCTGACTTCAGTTCCTGCACCATTTTTAACTTCCATGCATGATGTACATTCAAATCAATCAATGGTTCAGTTATAATATATCACTTATCGGTTATTTCTTGAATATCTGTTGTTCCAGTTCTAAATTTTCATAGTCTTTTACATAGATCTGTCAATATTTTTACTTACTTTTGGCAATTCTTGGAGTTTCTTTTGTGGTGATGCTGTCATCTTTTCAGCGATTGAGATGTCGGTACTTTCCCCCTGAAAAAACAACAACCATGGAATAGAAAGGGTATCTATAAATCTACAGCCGAATTTCTAACATTCAGAAATTGTTCTGTTGCAAATTTGTCGGTTCGCTGAGCTAAAATAGTGGCCGATGTGAACGAGAATTCTGCAGAAAAACGATCTGCTGATCAGCTTGAGTGCACAGCTTCGGATTTACCAGTGTGTCAGATGCTCTCGCGTTTCAAGTGTTAAAAACAAAAATAATGACGTGCCGTCCACAATCAATCTTTATTGTTGATTCACATGACTCATTTCAATCATCAGCAATGATCTTTTTGTATTGCTTTGTTTGCTTTTCACATACCTCAGTCACAAACTCCACCTCCCCTTCGAAATTCTCCTTCTTCTCCATGTGTTGAAAGACTGCACCGGAAGTAAAGTTACTGTCAAAACCTCTCGCAGCCGCAGACGGGAGTTCGAAACAGAGCCAGCGTTGGCGCGCGCGCAGAGTTGGCGATCCTGTCAAGGGATATCTATGGGTTGGGTTACTTCCACTGAGCTATTTCCTTGTTTGCGTACATGATGCATTTACTTGGCTGTCGCGTCATAGATGGTGTTGGTCGCCTTGCCGCCAGGCGGCGCTTTTGGACTAAACTGTTGTTTCCAACACCGGAGAAAAGCAGGGCCCTGAACATCTCTTTGATTCAATTAATTACCATACTTCAGGTGTGTTTTAGATGAAATCGTGCCGTGTGCGTCATAATTATTACCTGTGCAGTGGATTCCCCATATTCGTCAACGTCGCCGGGCGGGCGCAGTGGCGTGGTGGTAAGACGTCGGCCTCCTAATCGGGAGGTCGTGAGTTCGAATCCCGGTCGCTGCCGCCTGGTGGGTCAAGTTAAGAGTGGAGATTTTTCCGATCTCCCAGGTCAACTTATGTGCAGACCTGCTAGTGATTTAACCCCCTTCGTGTGTACACGCAAGCACAAGACCCAATGCGCACGGTAAAGATCCTGTAATCCATGTCAGTGTTCGGTGGGTTATAGAAACACGAAAATACCCAGCATGCTTCCCCCGAAATCGGCGTATGCTGCCTGAATGGCGGGGTAAAAACGGTCATTCACGTAAAAATCTACTCGTGCTAAAAGCATGAGTGAACGTGGGAGTCTAAGCCTATGCACGAAGAAGAAGAAGAAGAAGAAGAAGAAGAAGAGAAGTCAACGTCGTCAGAACCCCCCCCCCCCCCTCCAAAACAAAAAAAAAACGAAAATAAAAACCACACACACACACACACACACACACACACACACACACACACACGGTCAGATCAATATAATATTCCCTCAAAAGAATGTACAAAATGGGGATAACTGAGGACACTAAAGCGTTGTTTTGACGCAGCTGTTGAAATGACAAACCGAATGTGGATTAATTGATAATTAATCATGAGTGTTTAGGGAAAGGCCTGGAGCACAGCTGGACACACATTAATCGCCGACAAGTGTGGGACTGCATGAATTAGTTGTGCAATAGTGTCTAATTATTATTATCATTATCATAAGTCAGTATTATAAGATTTCTGTGGTGTTGTTCATAGCGTTGAGTATTTTTGATGTTGGAATGGAAAGTAATTATATGTGATATGACACTGATACAGCTGTACATCGTTCCTTATCTTCTTCTTCTTCGTTCATGGGCTCAGACTCCCA
The DNA here is from genome assembly GCF_037325665.1 of Littorina saxatilis. Lineage (NCBI taxonomy): Eukaryota > Metazoa > Mollusca > Gastropoda > Littorinimorpha > Littorinidae > Littorina > Littorina saxatilis. The sequence continues at coordinate 25,542,907 of NC_090258.1, forward strand.
CGTTCACTCATGTTTTTAGCACGAGTGGATTTTTACGTGTATGACCGTTTTTACCCCGCCATTCAGGCAGCATACGCCGATTTCGGGGGAGGCATGCTGGGTATTTTCGTGTTTCTATAACCCACCGAACTCTGACATGGATTACAGGATCTTTTCCGTGCGCACTTGGTCTTGTGCTTGCGTGTACACACGAAGGGGGTTAAGTCACTAGCAAGTCTGCACATAAGTTGACCTGGGAGATCGGAAAAATCTCCACTCTTAACCCACCAGGCGGCAGCGACCGGGATTCGAACTCACGACCTCCCGATTAGGAGGCCGACGTCTTACCACCACGCCACTGCGCCCGTTATCGTTCCTTATGATATAACCCAAACATATACCTGGATGATGTGATGTTGTTTGGATCTGGATTTATTTTTAAGCAACTTTTAACATATATATATATATATATATATATATATATATATATCTATATATATATATACGACTAGTGTCTGTCTGTCTGTCTGTCTGTCTGTGTGTCTGTGCGCGATGCGCGGCCAAGGTTCTCGATGGATCTGCTTCAAATTTGGTGGGCTTATTCAGAGAGACCCCGGACACAACCTCATCGATGAGATATTTCAACAAGTGCTCTCAGCGCGCAGCGCGGAACCGATTTTGGTTCCACCTCAGCTATTTTGGTTCCACCTCAGCTTACCCGGGCCCCCATACCGACACACCATAGCCGCTACACCACATCACAACGCCAAAGTTCTCGGTGGATCTTTTTCAAATTTGGACACCGTATTCAGCTACACCCCGGACACAATATCATCGATGAGATATTTCAACACGGGCTCTCAGCGCGCAGCGCTGAACTCATTTTCGTTTTTGCGTTCATTTCACCATTATAAGTAACTCTTCCTTATCTTCTCCAGTGTTTGGCGTTTATCTCCCTTCCTTCGTGTGGCTTTCCCGTTCAGTTCTAAGTTACTATTACTATTTTTAGAATGTCACTGCGCTGTCCACTGCGCTGTCCACAACGCTTCCCTTGCACCCGTAAGTTGTTCTTACTGTCAAAGTGAAAAGGTCGAATCAATTTATAGCCACGCGAAAAATACACTCTCACCTATCTCTATATATTTATAGATACAGATATGCTTCTCTGTGTGTGTGTGTGTTTGTGTGTGTGTGTGTAGGCAAAAACCTATGTATTATAGAGTTCTGTTTGTGATGGGGTCTAGCGGCTTTTGTCTGTCTGTATGTTCTGGCATGTGAGAAGCCACAGCAGATAATATAGGGCTAAGAAATAAGCTCTAAAATTCTCAATCCCGTTTGACAGGACTTCGCCTTTCAAAGGTGATTGTGGTGAACCGCCACGCTGTCTGTCTCTGTCGCACCGTTCACCCCAAATTCCCGTTTCTGAGGTACTATTTTTAGAATGTCACTGCGCTGTCCAGAACGCTTCCCTTGCACCCGTAAGTTGTTCGTACTGTCAAAGTGAAAAGGTCGAATCAATTTATAGCCACGCAAAAAATACACTCACCTATCTCTATATATTTATAGATATAGATATACATATTATATATATACGGCTTCTCTGTGTGTGTGTTTGTGTGTGTGTGTGGGAAAAAACCTGTTGATTGTAGAGTTCTGTTTGTGATGGGGTCTAGCGGCTTTTGTCTGTCTGTATGTTCTGGCATTTGAGAAGCCACAACAGAAAATATAGGGCTAAGAAATAAGCTCTAAAATTCTCAATCCCGTGTGACAGGACTTCGCTTGCAGAGGTGATTGTGATGAACCGCCACGCTGTCTGTCTCTGTCTCGCGATTCACCCCGGCGAAGCCGGGTATTCCTCTAGTATATATATATATATATAAAACATCAGAAATTGTGAAAGAAACAATTGAAAGTCAGCAGAGACTTTCTTCCGAGATTTGTTAAAATCTCTTAGCAGAGATAGAGAGAGAAGTAAGTATCCCTTCACAGACAGCCTATTGGGAGCATCTATATATATATATTGATTCCAGGCGCCTATGAGCCCGCGCGTCCGCTTGTGACTTAATGTGATATGAATGGAGAGAGAGAGAGAGAGAGAGAGAGACAATGACAATGACAATGACAAATCTTTATTTTTCGAGGGTGACAAGAATAAGCATAGATATGCTTTTTTGCATCTGGCCCTCGCCCTAAAGAGGGACTAAACTATTTTACTATAACTATGACTAGGGAAAAAAAGGTTACATAAAAACATTAATGGTAGAACATATAAGTTTATGTACATGAAGCGCATTATGTAGAAGCATTGTAGATCATAAGGTAGTGTTCAAAATTGGGTGTAAAGCAATGAAGATAAACGGAAAGTAACCCAACAATACATTAGCTCAGCAAAACAATGTATTACAGAGCCAAATCTTCGTGATTTTGTCACAATAAACCATAATTCCGATAATGAACAACTGTATACAAAGAAAACATACCAATCAAGTTTATTTGTTCATAGAGTTCATTAAATGGAAAGAATATTTGGTTCTAAAAGAATCTGTGTTGGTGGATTGCCGCAGGGCGTCCGGAAGAGCGTTCCAGAGGCTGCTTCCTGAATAAACAAGACTTGATTTAAATAGGTCTATCCTAGGAAGAGGAGTGTTTAGTTTTATAAAGTGGTGCGAATTCTTCAAAGAGAACTTTGAGCAAATGGTTTCGGGTGCATTTTCTGTCATAATTTTATGCATCATTATTCCTTTGTTGTAATTCATTCTTGACTTCAGAGGTAGGACCCCTATGTTGATGTAGTCTGAGTCGGTGAGAGTAGTCTGTTTGAGTAATACTACTTTTAGCGCTCTTTTGTGTAATCTGCTGAGTAGCTTTAGGGAATTATCACTTGCAGAGTCCCATAGAGTGGATGCGTAATCAATAAGAGACTGAATATGAGCAGTGAAAAATAACTTCCTGGCTTGACAATTAAGGAAGTGTTTAATTCTAGATAAGAGGTACACTTTCTTTGACACTAATTTACTAAGTTGTTCAATGTGAGTTGACCAAGACAGGTTGTTATCGATGTGGACACCTAGAACTTTGTGATGGTCGACTTTTTCCACTATATTGCCGTCAATCATTAAATCGGGACCAGTTGAGGTAAAATTCTGTCGTTTTTGTCTAGTTGTAATTATCATATATTTGGTTTTCTTTGGGTTAAGAGACATGTGATTTAGGTCAGTCCATTCTGTCAGCTGGTTTAGACTTCCTTGGAGGGATTCTGATAAGCGAGTTAAATTTTTGTTACTGGAGTGAATTGTGGTATCATCTGCAAAAAGTTCACATAAATGTTGAATATAAAGGGGGAGGTCATTAACATATATTGAGAAGAGCAGAGGTCCTAATACCGATCCTTGTGGTACACCGTAATCTACAGCTTGCATGCTCGATGCTCTAGTGTTTGTAAGAACTGTCTGTTGTCTGTCAGAGAGGAATGAACTAACAAGATTGATAGTATCATATCCGACGCCATACAAACCGAATTTTCTAAGCAATAATGTGTGATCAATTACGTCAAAGGCTTTTGCAAAGTCTACGAAAATGGCACCACAGAATTCATTATCGTTTATTTTGTCCAACCACTGATCAACAAGAGAGATTAAGGCAGTGTGGCAGGAATGCTTAGCTCTAAATCCTGATTGTTTAGGATGGAATAAGTTGTTTTGGTTGAAATGTGTTAGGATGTGTTTGTTGATATGCTTTTCCAGTGGTTTTGATAACACAGACAAAATGGAAATTGGCCTATAATTTGAGGGGTCTCTTTTGTCACCTGATTTAAACAGAGGAATGACTTTAGCCTGTTTCAGGGCGACTGGAAAATATTTTTTTTCTAAACAGAGATTGTAAATGTAGGTAAGTGTTTCAGAAATTACGGGGGCTGACAATTTAAGAATCCTACCATCAAGCCCATCGAGCCCCCGGGTGCCTGTTTGCTTGAGGTGTGTAAGTGCGTGAAAAACTTCAGGTACTGTAAGAAGGGGAATTTTTGCTGGACATGAAATTTGTTTTGATTTGCAAAATTCTTCTAAAACTTTCAAATCATTTAATTTGGACTTGTCATTTTTAATCACAGTTTCAGCAATTTTGGAAAAATGTGTGTTTAAAGCATCGGGAGATATGTCCTTGATACAACTCGGATGACTGGCAGCCTTTTTATTCGTAAGTTCATTTATTGCCTTCCATATATTCTTTGAGTTTTGCTTTGAACTTGATGCTAGGTCACGAAAATATTTTATCTTTTTTGTTCGTTTAAGTGAATTTACCTTATTTCTCTGTTCTCTGTATTCCTCTTCCTTGCCAACCGACTTTAAAAAATCGCGATGGTCAATGGCATGTTGTAAATCATTATCAAACCATTTAGGTTTTACAATGTGCCTAACTCTCTTTATTCTCCACGGAGCATGTTTATCGTATATGTCATTGAAGGCACTAAGCCAATGTGTTAGGGCTTCGTCCGGATCCGTAAAATTGTAAGTATCAGATAGTGGGGAATTCCAAAGTTCATGTAGAAAGGTGTCTTCGTTAAATTGAGAAAAAGAGCGGTATTTTATTGTCTTGTGACCAACTTTAGGAATTTTGACACCCTTTCTTGACCATGTTAAACAGACAGGAAAATGATCGCTGCAACCATTGGCTGGAACACAACATTCGACAATATTATGGTGATCAGTAACATAGATATGATCTATCAGAGTACTGCTGGATGATGTGACTCTAGTGGGAGTGTTGACTATTTGTTTAAGATTATAGAGGTTAATCATATCAACCCACTGCTTGTTTTGTTTAAGCAAATCAACATTAAAGTCTCCCAACAGAATTGTTTCCTTTGACTCGAGCAGAACTGCATCTAACATCTGTGTAAAGTTATCTGACCAGTTTGCTCGCTCTGCGGGATTTCTATAACAAAATCCTATGAGGAGTGGAGGTGCTCCTCTCAACTTAACTTCAATCCACACAGATTCCACGAGAGAGAGAGAGAGAGAGAGAGAGAGAGAGAGAGCGAGAGAGAGAGAGAGAGAGGGAGAGAGGGAGAGAGAGATTGACTGAGAGAGAGAGAGAGAGAGAGAGAGAGAGAGAGAGAGAGAGAGAGAGAGATTTGTTTCGCTATTGTCGTCCTAAGCTTGACTGTTGTGAGTGGACTATTTGCGCCTCGATATTTTATTTATGTTCTTACGTTTTATGGTGTGTATTGTAATGCTGTATACACCACACCTGAGTTTCTCCTCGTTCAGATAATAAAGTGTTCTATGTCTATGTCTAATTATGTTCATTTGTTGTATTTACAGTTACAATAGGGATCGAGTGTCAGAGAGAGAGAGAGAGAGAGAGAGAGAGAGAGAGAGAGAGAGAGAGAGAGAGAGAGAGAGAGAGACAGAGACAGAGAGAGAGACAGACAGTGACAAGACAAGACAAGACAAGACAAAATCTTTATTATCGAGGGTAATAGATAAGCAAGAATATTGGTTTTTTTTACATCCAGCCCTCGCCCTAATATAGGGTCAACAAGAACAGAAAACAATATAATCAAAGAACTATCACATCAAACTTAATACATTATGAAGAAATATCGTCCATGGAGCAGTGATTACAACATTGTTAAGTATCTGTAGTTATGTCATTATTGCGTATAATCATGCAGTTGTATACAAATTCAGCAAGTTGTTGCTGTATCGGTACGTCTTGCATACACAATATATGTATGTACACATAAAATTCACACATCTGCACACACATATCCAAAACCACATATCCATACTCGCCCCGCACCCTCATATATATACATACCCACCTTCATACTGCCATGTGTCCATTATTAATTACAAATACATTAAGATTGATGTCATTGTTAGCCAACTTAAAATAAGGCTTAAAGGGTTGGATATGAACAAGTCTTCATTTAAATTTAATTGGAGCAAGGAAAGCAGAAAACGCTTCCTTCTGTAAGATACAGTCTATAAAACATAGGCCTATAAGCTATCGAACACACGCACACGCTCTCTCTCTCTCTCTCTCTCTCTCTTTGCACATAATGCAATTAAACATGTGCTGAATGGTTCATCAATTCATTTAAAATGTATGTGCATGTTAAACAAAGTTATGATAATATGCAGATCTAAATTAAGTTATGTTAAAAATTGACACTTTTTGTCATTGGAAATTGTACTTAAAATGCAGTATCACAATTTATTTTTAAATTTGTATCTGTATATACAGTTTTGTCTTGACAAATATCCACTTCGTGTCTGATAAACCCTTTACTGTGTTTTTATGACAATTAAATGAGTTCTGAGTTCTGAGTTCTGAGTTCTATTCAAAACTTGCTCGCGCCTGTAATGGTTTACGCGATGGTCTCCTCGCCACCCCCACTTGCAAAATCTTCACGAATCTCTAATTCCCCCCCCCCCCCCCCCCCCCCACCCCACCACCCGCCACCTAAAAGAAATGCACAAAAGCTCCAGTTTTCGACCAAAATGGCAGCCGCCCCAATCACTTCAGTCGGTCGTAACAGGAACAGTGGGCCACATAGTCCCACAAAATAACCCACACTGGGCTGGATAGGCAACGACGGTGGTTTCTGCCTGCGTGCCAAAAGTTGCTGAAGTTTGCCTGTTGAAATACTATGGGTGTGAATTTTGTAGTGGTACGAAGTGGCGCAAAGTTATTTGGCAAGTTTACAAAAATGAACAGGTAAATAAATAAATGAATTGCCAAAGCGTGCGCCTTTTTTAATACCAAGTGCGCTTTGTTGCTGTTGGGGATTGTCGTGGTGACCGAATACTATCATTCTCTCTCTGTCTCTCTCTATCTGTCTCTCTCCCATTCTCTCTGTCTCATATCGCTCTGTCTCTGTCTCTGTCTCTGTCTCTGTCTCTGTCTCTGTCTCTGTCTCTCTCTCTCTCTCTCTCAAACACACAATTGCAAAGCCGAGTAATTCAACTTTCGAAGCAAAATAAACTTTAACACAAATTCTTTTGTATGATACATCTCGTTCATTGCCAAGTGGCTCTTCTGGTCGAGCGAATATTCTGAATGGCGTTTGAATTAGCCTACGCCACAGCTGTGTCAGTCGAATTAAAGATGCAGTCCTCCAGGTAACAAGACTTCAGCTTACCAGCTCAGACCTGTACAGACTTTTTCACTGGTCAAGACGAGAGCTGGATCTAGCGGGGGAGGGGGGTGTTAGATTCCGGAAGACATCCCCCCCCCCTTACCCGGCAAATTGACTTTTTTCTCCCAAAGGAAGACCCAAAGTACCCCGGTCAAATCCTAAATTTCAACAGCATCTTGCCAGCCCCTGTACCTCTGCCTCATATTGGAAGCCCCTTCTGCTCGTACACCAAGCCAAGCCTTGAAGACTATCCCTCCACACAGACACCTACCAAAAATAAAACAGCCTATGGGTGCTTCCCGATTTCACAGATTGCCACTAGTGTCCGTTGAGAAATTAATTCAAATTGTAAGTTTGCGTTTTAATGAAACAGATCCTGTGATTGGTCAGAATGCCCCAACTCATTAAAAATTACCGGTCATTAATTACACATTAACATGCTTCCATTTGAAACTTCGAGGTCTTCATCGGGGATTGACGCCCGACCAAAGGTAATTGAAGCCCGACGTAGCGAACCGAGAAGTTTCAAATGGTAGCATGTTAATGTTATTGTAATTCAATCTGACGACGATCTCTTTCCTGCTTTCATGCGGTTGTATTCTGTTCTGAATTGGTTCTGTTCTGTTCACACACTACTTTCAGTCCACCTACCTGCAAGGGTCAAGTCCCAAGAAATATGTCTCTGTATTCCTATCGTATCACTCTGCTCCTGTTTTGTTTTCTTTCACACACATTTTCCCTTCTTTTTTGACGGGTCTCTGGACAGCAAACTCTAAAACAAAATTCTTTTCATCACAAATGCGATCTTTGGAATTGACTGACGTAGTCCGGAAGAATTCATGCATCAACTTACGTCACGTATTCGACGTCATCACTTCGCATACCTTATGGTCTCGGTATTTCGTTGGCCTTCATATTTCCTACTTGTAAAATGACCCTCAAAGCTAACCGAGACTAGTTGAGGGTGTATCAATGCGCCTCGCCAGCAGTTTGTTAATGGATTTTTTAGCGAGTGGTTATCGACAATTAATGACCGGTAATTTTTAATGAGTTGGGGCATTCTGACCAATCACAGGATCTGTTTCATTAAAACGCAAACTTGATTGAATTACAATTGTCGATAACCACTGTCGAAACAGACCAATAGCAGAAGATATCATCACACAGTCAGTCAATGTTAGATATATTGCTAATTCTCTGGACATTTTGTATTTACTGTAAAGAAATTACAAAAGTATTTGTCTCAGTTTTGGCTGTTCCATATCCCTCCCTCTAATTATCATTTCTTTTTGTTCACTCTTTTCTTGTACTTTTCAGTTTTTCAAAATGTCTTTTCTTTCAAAAAGTCTTTAGTCACTTGCTCAACTAAATTCTGGGATCATTACATTTTCATATATATTTGTTTGTTTTTAAATTTAGGTGTTTTTGTTTTTGAAGTGGGGAAGCAATAAAGAGGTCGTCGATATCAAAACTGATATCGACGGAAATGTCGTCGATATCACTTTTGCACTGAGCTCAGTTTTGCCCAATTGACCAATGGAAATTCACGTAACATATGAAATAGCAATATAACTGTTCGTCCCACAAGGACTATAGTCCGTGAGGGGTGTTGTACCAGCAGTCCGAGACGATACAAAGGATGTCATTTTTGTCTTGATTTCGTACTCGGTAATCGGTCGGTCGCTCCGCAATCTCCATGCAGTGACGGCGGCGACACCTATACTGGGCTTGTTCACGCCGGATGAATAGCTACAGTGTGTTTTGCAGTCATAGCACAAAAGCTACGGTCCTCCTTTACGGTAACTTTAGTTACATCATGTATTTTGGGAATCTGTTTAAGTGATATTTCTAGACCTACTACCCTTCTGCACAGTGTTATGAGGACCGTAGCTTTCATGTTGTGACAGCAAAACACGCTGTAGCTATATTTATCCCACAGGCACTTGTCACGAGCGGGTCGGGATCAAAGTGGGCGGGGCCTGTGCGCTCTCAAGACTACTACTATTACAAGGTATAACCCTCTTCGTGATTCTAGACCGAACGGAAGTAGTGAAGTTATCAGAAACCGAGATTGCAGCAGACGATTGACAGGTTGCTAAGCTGTGTATGGCAGGAATGCGAAGTTTGCCGACGAGGTCGAGAGAATCAGTATTATACCTTGTATAAACCATAAGAAAAGACCCCCCGTCCACCACAAGTGACAGCCAAGACAAAGGCCCCGCTCACCTCGTGACGAGTGTGTTATTATCCCTGACTACAAAGATCTTTGCAAGCCGTTTTAAGTGCTGTTCACACGGCAGGCTTACAATGAACTTTCCGTCAATTTTCAAGCGTTTTTGTCAGAACCAAATCAACTGAACATCGCTACCCATGTGAAGAGCGCTATTGCTCATAGTTTAGGCAACGATTCTCGGTTGACTTGCGCATTCGGGCGCATTCGTTGTTTTCCGGCTGGACCGGCCTAACCCGCCAAGTCGCTTGTAAATCGCTGAGAAGTGGAGCAGCGCTCAACTGAGTTTCCAAGTCGCTGGTAAATCGCGGAACTGACTCAATCACAAGTAAATCGTCGGGACCGTTCCCATGGCAGACATTTCGTCGACTTGGTCTCAGCGACTACCGAGCGACTTGGTCTCAGCGACTACCGAGCGACTTGGTCTCAGCGACTACCGAGCGACTTGGTCTCAGCGACTACCGAGCGACTTCAAGTTTAAACCAACTATAAAGTTGAATGAAAGTTGTTTTAAAGAGATATAAATATATACAGTTGATATACGTCGCCCTGACCGTGTGAATAGCACTTAACAGTTCGTGCATTATTTCTGGCGCCGTTTTAATAGCGTCACGCTTAGTTGCAGTTGACTGGGTCGTAGTTTTCTTGCGTGGGTGTTGGCCCGGTTTGAGTACACCACGTGGTGCCAGCCTGTACATGGTTGATTACACGTGACCTTGAACTTTAAGCCTGTATTGATGGTTTGTGTGTTCTACAGGCTAGTCCTTAAGTGGCTTCGCTTTGTGCCTGCAGGACAGGAATATTCTTCATCATCACGGTTTGTTTGTTTGTTTGTTTGTTTGCTTAACGCCCAGTCCACCACGAAGGGTGATATCAGGGCGGTGCTGCTTTGACATTTAACGTGTGTTACGCGTGATTGTTCTGAAAAGTGACTATTACATGATTGTTCTGAAAGTCTACTATTTATTTCATCGTAATCATGTAAGCCCTCATACGTGATTGTTCTGAAAGCTTACTAATTTACATGATTGTTCTGAAACTCTACTAAAGGTAAACTTGCTTCACCCGTGAAATGTAGTCAGATATGGAACAATATGTATACCCCTGCCCAACGAAGTGTGTTTGAGTTGATCCGTCTTCTGTGTGCGCGACAGCTTCAGATGTGTGTTTGAGTTGATCCGTCTCTCCACTCCCTTTTTATATTTAGTCAAGTTTTGACTAAATATTTTAACATCGAGGGGGAATCGAAACGAGGGTCGTGGTGTATGTGCGTGTGTGTGTGTCTGTGTGTCTGTGTGTGTGTGTGTGTGTGTGTGTGTGTGTGTGTGTAGAGCGATTCAGACTAAACTACTGGACCGATCTTTATGAAATTTGACATGAGAGTTCCTGGGTATGAAATCCCCGAACGTTTTTTTCATTTTTTTGATAAATGTCTTTGATGACGTCATATCCGGCTTTTCGTGAAAGTTGAGGCGGCACTGTCACGCCCTCATTTTTCAACCAAATTGGTTGAAATTTTGGTCAAGTAATCTTCGACAAAGCCCGGACTTCGGTATTGCATTTCAGCTTGGTGGCTTAAAAATTAATTAATGACTTTGGTCATTAAAAATCTGAAAATTGTAAAAAAGAATAAAAATTTATAAAACGATCCAAATTTACGTTTATCTTATTCTCCATCATTTGCTGATTCCAAAAACATATAAATATGTTATATTCGAATTAAAAACAAGCTCTGAAAATTAAATATATAAACATTATTATCAAAATTAAATTGTCCAAATCAATTTAAAAACACTTTCATCTTATTCCTTGTCGGTTCCTGATTCCAAAAACATATAGATATGATATGTTTGGATTAAAAACACGCTCAGAAAGTTAAAACAAAGAGAGGTACAGAAAAGCGTGCTATCCTTCTTAGCGCAACTACTACCCCGCTCTTCTTGTCAATTTCACTGCCTTTGCCATGAGCGGTGGACTGACGATGCTACGAGTATACGGTCTTGCTGAAAAATGGCATTGCGTTCAGTTTCATTCCGTGAGTTCGACAGCTACTTAATTGACTAAATATTGTATTTTCGCCTAACGCGACTTGTTTTTAGGTGTAGGGGGTGGGGGAGGTTTGTCAAACCATTTTATCAAACCATTTGAATAATTCATATACAAAATTCTGGTGGTTGCTGTGTAATAAAAAAACAAGTGTCACTGAAAACAGAGATGTGCTAATAAATTTAGCTTTCATGTGTGTGTATGTGTTGTGTGTGTGTGCGTATGTACTCAGTGCACTGGCGTCGGAAACTGGGCGGGGGGGGGGGGGGGGGGGGGTAGCAGCTGTTCCTGGGGTGGGGGGGGGGGGGCAAACATGTCCCAATATTTAGGATGACAAAAATATTCAGAGAGAGAGAGAGAGAGAGAGTGTGAGAGAGAGAGAGTGAGAGAGAGAGAGAAGAGAGAGAGAGAGAGTGAGAGAGAGAAGAGAGAGAGAGAGAGAGAGAGAGAGAGAGAGAGAGAGAGAGAGAGAGAGAGAGTTGATAAACAAAATACCCCCCCACACACACAAAAAAGAAGTATATTGTCTCGCGTGCAAGAACTTTATAGCCCAGACTCCCCACCCATCTCGCAACCCCGGCCATCTCCTCACGTCTCTCATCCCCTCTCCACTTGAATTTTTAGTTCATAAGAAAAATAAAAGTTTCATTTGTGAAAATTATTTGTTGTGCCTTTCGTTTTTAAAGGGGCAAAAATTAGCTTCCATTTTCCCTCTTTGCCATGCCTTTCGGTCCATTTTGGTGACCTAGCCACCTATAGCATGGCAAAGAGGGAGAATCTAAAGTTTCTATGTGTCCCTTTAAACCTGTAATTAGAATTTTGAGTTGGGAATACTCAAGAAGAATCATTACATTTTTGAAGATTATAAATAATTTTTGTCTTTGGACATTTAATTTGAATTTTGAGTTGAGAACAATAAAGAAGACATGTTCAATGTATGAAACGTATTACTTGTTGAGTTTGTATTCATTGGGCGGGGGTATGAATATCAATTTCACTTAAGATTTAATATCATTGTATCAAAATATTGTTCTAATTACATACAGACATATACACAGACAGACGGACAAAGTGAATCCAGTGTACCCCCTCCAACTTCATTGGGCTGGGGTATAAATATCAATATCACTAAAGATTTAGTATCATTGTATCAAAATATTGTTCCATATACATACAGACATACACACAGACAGATGGACAAAGTGAATCCAGTATACCCACCTCCAACTTCGTTGGGCTGGGGTATACATATTGTTCCATATCTGACAACATTTCACGGGTGAAGCAAGTTTACCTTTAGTAGAGTTTCAGAACAATCATGTAAATTAGTAAGCTTTCAGAACAATCACGTATGAGGGCTTACATGTTTACGATGAAATAAATAGTAGACTTTCAGAACAATCATGTAATAGTCACTTTTCAGAACAATCACGCGTAACAAACGTGCGCCACACACAAGACAGAAGTCGCAGCACAGGCTTCATGTCTCACCCAGTCACATTATTCTGACACCGGACCAACCAGTCCTAGCACTAACCCCATAATGCCAGAAGCCAGGCGGAGCAGCCACTAGATTGCCAATTTTAAAGTCTTAGGTATGACCAGGCCGGGGTTCGAACCCACGACCTCCCGCTCACTGGGCGGACGCCTTACCACTAGGCCACCGTGTTGCGGTATTACCACAAGTAGGCTACTAGATGCTTCAAGGAATATATATGGCAATAATTGGTCAGTTATGTCACAAAGTGGAGATTTTGGTGCATTATCGTGGTTATGCTCGATACAGACTAACACAGACCAACGAAACCCTATTGGGGAGCTGGAGCAATACAACAGCAATATTTTGGCGTCAAAAAAGCGGTTACAGATTGAACCTAGATTTCTCTCAAAATTAATAAATTCGTTTAATCGATGATCCAGCTCTGAGGAATAGCGAAATGGGCGGAGCTTTGATTTTTTCCAGCTCTGACGCGATTCACAAAACCAAAAAAAGAAGGCCGTATAGATTAAATATGTACTCCTGCTGATAGAATCGCATATATTTGACACTTCCTATCAGTGGATTGCATCAACAAGTAACGTTGGACACTGCCTACGACACCAAGTGTTGCGATCGAACTGCGCCGACTGCGAAAAAGTGGGCCCCTCAGAGCTGGAACACTTAAAAAAATCTAAAAAAATCACCTCAGAGCTTTTTACGCATGGAACGTCTCCCACACGTGGTTCCTGCAGCTGAAAACGGTTGCATGCCTTTTATTGATTACATGCGCGTGCCGAAGCGGCTGAAGCTAAGTTCAAGGTCGAATGCGTCTCGTAAAGCATTGGTTGGGTTCTCAGAACACCATTGACTGCCCGTGGTGCTTTTGCCGGTGAGTGTTTGCTGCGGAATCTCCGCATTTTTTAACAGGTAAGTGGGCTACATACGTACGTTATAAACTTGGCCAAAACATTATTGCAACAATTTTCGAACGCTCAGAAAAGCGTTAAACCACAATCCATTTTAATTTAACTTTATATGCTGGAAAAGGTAATTATGTCTACTGTTCATATCATTTGTTCGATTGGTGGTACTTTGTATAGGCATCCCGTGGCAGCCTGTCAAACAAGGTCACCCCTAAAATCGACCTGACAAAAACCAATGCCCCGTATTTTAAAATCTACAAAAAATCAGAATGTGCACTTACCAAACACTTCTGACTACCATCGGAAAGGTCATTCAATTTCCTGTTCAGAGCATTTTGTTTCATGCACCTTACGTCTTTAGTATTTGTATAGCCTTTTGTCAAAGGCGGTAGGTGTCAAACGTTTCAGAGGCCAAATAAGGCACGTTTTGCGGCCATTTTTGAGGGGGTCCTCCACTGAGAGAGCCATATCTGCTCAAGTTCCCAATGAATTGCTTTGAAAATTTCAGAAGTTATGACCAATCGGCTGACCAGAATGTGTGTGGATTTTTGTGAACGTGTATATCAAGCGTGTCGTATTACGTAACTTTTCCGAAAGATCTAAACAAATATTCTTATTAATTCAGGGTTTAAGGAAAAAAAATCGTGACTTTGCATGCTAAGCCAAAATTGGTTGAGGCAAATGATGCCAAAGTTTCAGGCAGATCTGAGTGCTGGGTTACATTTGCTGGAGATGGGAACACGCAAGAAAAATTATCTATCACCGTCAATGGTGCCGTATACAGCAGCTGGAGAGTTCTAGGCCTGTGCTTGGCTGTGGTTATTTTTAGCCGGAGCGCTGTGTTCCGCTGTGTTCCGTGCGACACACGCTTGTGTGTGTGAATTTGAGAGAGAGAGAGAGAGAGAGAGCGAGAGCGAGAGTAAAGAGAGAGCGCCCATTTGTCCTTCGCTGGGAGTATGCAGTGCCTTAATTTGTTTTTATCCAAAGACATTATATTGTTACGCGAGAGATTGTTCCACTGAATAACAGTGTGTGTTCAACATTGAATGAGCCCCGTGTTTTGCCTGTCACTTTAACTGTGACAACTACATGCCCACAGCTGCGCAAAACACACAATTATTTGGATTGTGTTTGATCCGGTGTAGGATCCGGTCCGGTCCCCCCTCTGAAGTAGTCCCCCGGGGGACCAATTCGTGGCAAAAACTGCTCTATAATGGTCCCCCATTAGACATCCAGCCTCGTTTTTCTTAGGCATTCAAGCCATTTTCAATCTATATCTTCGTCCGGTATTATGTAGTGCACAGACAGCAATCTCTTTGTTTGACTATATTTTGCAGGAAATAAAATAGATCTGATTTATAATGCCGTTCAAAAGAAAAATCACATGAAATAAAATGAATAATAAATAAATACTGATAAGAAGAAATGAAACCAGTCTCTGATTCTTTCCTTTCTTTTCTCTGAAATTGCTGGTAACATTACTAACATTGTAACAAGAAAAACGAGGCTGGATGTCTAAGGGGGGACCATTATAGAGCAGTTTTTGCCACGAATTGGTCCCCCGGGGGACTACTTCAGAGGGGGGACCGGACCGGATCCTACACCGGTTTGCAGGTTTATGAATACTTAGTTCTGGAAGGGCCCAGGCTCTCTTATGTAACTATTCCTTCGTTTATTAAGCTTAATCGTAATTTTTTGTGTTATGTTATGCTCGCACGCGTACAAACACAACATGTTGCTATAAAACAGTCAGACAGACAGATAGACAGAGAGGGAAAGAGAGAGAGAGAGAAACTGTAACTGAACTTTATCACTAACAAGAAGAGCAAACGCTCGATCGAGTCACTTTCGCAGTTCTGAATATTATATGGACAGGAAGAAATTGCTATTCACAACACAATGAGTCACGTTCACATAAAATTTGAGCCCGGTCACTTTTATAGTTTCCGAGAAAAGCCCAACGTTAAGTTGTGTGTTGCCGAACAGAAAAGGCTAGTTATCTCCCTTGTTTTTCTGATAACGTTCGTAAAAGGCTACAGATGTAAATACTTTGATGTAAAGAATAATCCTACAAAGTTTCAATCACATCCTATGAACTTTGTCAAAGATATAAAATGTCTAATTTTTCCTTTGACGCTGACCTGTGACCTTGAAAAAGGTCAAAGGTCAACGAAACCATCGTTAAAGTGTAGAGGTCATTGGAGGTCACGACTAAACAAAATATGAGCCCGATCGCTTTGATAGTTTCCGAGAAAAGATATAAAATGTCTAATTTTTCCTTTGACGCTGACCTGTGACCTTGAAAAAGCTCAAAGGTCAACGAAACCATCGTTAAAGTGTAGAGGTCATTGGAGGTCACGACTAAACAAAATATGAGCCCGATCGCTTTGATAGTTTCCGAGAAAAGTCCAACGTTAAGGTGGTGTCTACGGACGGCCGGCCGGACGGCCGGCCGGACGGCCGGCCGGCCGGACGGCCGGCCGGACGGCCGGCCGGACAGACTAACACTGACCGATTACATAGAGTCACTTTTTCTCAAGTGACTCAAAAAGGATCAGGGCCGGACTACCGGGGGGGTTATGGGGGTTGCGCACCCCCCCCCCCCCCCCTAGCCTAAACATGTACCTCGCTTATTTAAAACATTTTTTATTATTGTTTATTTTATGCCGTTTCATGCAAGGAGCGACCACTGATTTTCCTATCGGCTCAGAATATGACCTACCCATCAGCTTCTGCCCCCTGAACCCCACAAGGGGCTCTGCCCTTTGACCCCGCCAGGGGGAACATCCCCCTGGACCACCACTGGCACCCCCCCCCCCCCCTCCTCTTCGCCTAGTCCGGCCCTGAGGATAGAGCTTTTAGGCCGGAATTCCGAGCGGACTTTCGCGCTATTCTCGTCGTTGATTATGGATAGCCAATAAAAAGACAATAAAAAAACAAGTCGCGTAAGGCGAAAATACAATATTTAGTCAAGTAGCTGTCGAACTCACAGAATGAAACTGAACGCAATGCCATTTTTCAGCAAGACCGTATACTCGTAGCATCGTCAGTCCACCGCTCATGGCAAAGGCAGTGAAATTGACAAGAAGAGCGGGGTAGTAGTTGCGCTAAGAAGGATAGCACGCTTTTCTGTACCTCTCTTCGTTTTAATTTTCTGAGCGTGTTTTTAATCCAAACATATCATATCTATATGTTTTTGGAATCAGGAACCGACAAGGAATAAGATGAAAGTGTTTTTAAATTGATTTCGACAATTTAATTTTGATAATAATGTTTATATATTTAATTTTCAGAGCTTGTTTTTAATCCGAATATAACATATTTATATGTTTTTGGAATCAGCAAATAATGGAGAATAAGATAAACGTAAATTTGGATCGTTTTATAAAAGAAATATTTTTTTTACAATTTTCAGATTTTTAATGACCAAAGTCATTAATTAATTTGTAAGCCACCAAGCTGAAATGCAATACCGAACCCCGGGCTACGTCGAAGATTACTTGACCAAAATTTCAACCAATTTGGTTGAAAAATGAGGGCGTGACAGTGCCGCCTCAACTTTCACGAAAAGCCGGATATGACGTCATCAAAGACATTTATCAAAAAAATGAAAAAAACGTATGGGGATATCAATCCCAGGAACTCTCATGTCAAATTTCATAAAGATCGGTCCAGTAGTTTGGTCTGAATCGCTCTACACGCACGCACGCACACACACACACACACACACACACACATACACACACACATACACACACACATACACCACGACCCTCGTTTCGATTCCCCCTCGATGTTAAAATATTTAGTCAAAACTTGACTAAATATAAAAAGACCGTCAATAAAAGTCCGCGCGGACCTTTTGACCTATCAACGACGAGAATAGCTCGAAAGTCTGAGCGGAATTCCGGCCGTAATTGCGCGCGTTGTTGGCCGATTTGGCTTTCCATACTCTCTCTCTCTCTCTCCCATCAACCTCCCCCCTCCTACTCTCAGCTTTACAGTTTGGCTTGCAAGGAAACCTAGAGTAGTGGAAGATACTCACCGCGTTATTTCAAACCCCTGACAAAAGATGAATGAACTTGCAGAATGAGTGAAAGAAACTTGACAAGGTGAAAAAATTGGTGCACAAAGAGTAGGCCTACTTCCCCCTGATGCGGAGGCGTACAGCTGATCACACAACGTTTCTTTTACAAAGATTTACCAGGTTTTGTGTTGCTTTTGGCCCATAGGTCTTTGAAAAGAAGAAGAAAACAAGTCGCGTAAGGCGAAAATACAACATTTAGTCAAGTAGCTGTCGAACTCACAGAATGAAACTGAACGCAATGCAATTTTTCAGCAAGACCGTATGTACTCGTAGCATCGTCAGTCCACCGCTCATGCTCATGGCAAAGGCAGTGAAATTGACAAGAAGAGCGGTTTAGTAGTTGCGCTGAGAAGGATAGCACGCCTTTCTGTACCTCTCTTCGTTTTAACTTTCTGAGCGTGTTTTTAATCCAAACATATCATATCTATATGTTTTTTGGAATCAGGAACCGACAAGGAATAAGATGAAAGTGTTTTTAAATTGATTTCGAAAATTTAATTTTGATAATAATTTTTATATTTTTAATTTTCAGAGCTTGTTTTTAATCCTAATATAACATATTTATATGTTTTTGGAATCAGAAAATGATGGAGAATAAGATAAACGTAAATGTGGATCGTTTTATATATATATATTTTTTTTTTACAATTTTCAGATTTTTAATGACCAAAGTCATTAATTAATTTTTAAGCCACCACGCTGAAATGCAATACCGAAGTCCGGGCTTTGTCGAAGACTACTTGACCAAAATTTCAACCAATTTGGTTGAAAAATGAGAGCGTGACAGTGCCGCCTCAACTTTCACGAAAAGCCGGATATGACGTCATCAAAGACATTTATCCAAAAAAAGAAAAAAACGTTCGGGGATATCAATCCCAGGAACTCTCATGTAAAATTTCATAAAGATCGGTCCAGTAGTTTGGTCTGAATCGCTCTACACGCACGCACGCACGCGCGCACACACACACACACACACACACACACACACACACACACACACACACACACACACACACATACACCACGACCCTCGTTTCGATTCCCCCTCTATGTTAAAACATTTAGTCAAAACTTGACTAAATGTAAAAAGAAACATAAGTGCTTGAAAAAAAAAAAATCTTAAGTCTTTGAAGCGAATAAGAGAAAACTCACATATACTATAGACGGTGAAAAAGGTCATGTTTGCTGAGATTTGATGATGCAAATAATGTCCAGAGGAATTATATACATGGCATATATGACAATCAGAAAAATGGATTCAGCACTCTTTTTCATCACCGTCATCTTCTTTAACATTCCCTATTTTCCCCTTCGCCCCTTTTATTTTCGTTTCCATGGCTACACCCAATGTATGTCATAATGTTGTTGCTGAAAAGTACATGACTGTTGTGTTGTTGTTGTTTCGGTTATCTTTATGTTAGAATTTAGACAATACTAGTTTAGTGTTGTGATAGCGTAATGCTATTTGTTGTCCTTGTTCTGCAGCTTATCGATCTGTACACTCGGAAGTGTGTATGTGTGTGCCTGGGTAGGGGGGGGGGTGGGGTAGGGGGAGGCGGAGTGTGTGTGTGAGTGTTTGTGTGTGTGTGTGTGTGTGTGTGTGTGTGTGTGTGTGTGTGTGTGTGTGTGTGTGTGTGTGTGTGTGTGTGTGCGTGCGTGAGAAAGAAAAGAATAGTCATAAAAAAACCTTGATTATATATATTTTATTGTATTCGATATTTTCTTTGTATATATCAGATGACAAAAGGACAGCTTTGCCAAAACTCATCCGGGCACCTTTAAAAAGACCGGAGCATACGGGCACCCCCAGACATCGAGGATCCATACGCTGAAGCTCATCTTCAAGCAAAACACAACACTGACATACTTTGGCTGGCTAGCGCTAAGGGGCTCCGCTCACATATGTAACTTCAGCAGGACCGACGACGCACTGCAGATTATCCCAGCCCGCAACACGTTGCATGAAAGGAAAACAGGCCAAGTACTCGTCATAATCACTATCGCGGCATAAATAATAGGCCGTGCGTCGTCTGTGCCGCTGAAACTGCGCAGGTATATTCTGCCCATAAAAGCGTGACCAGACTTGGACGCCGTTTTATGGTATATGCGCCGCAGGCCGTTTTGTGCGTCGCGCGGGATTTTGCCGAGTGGCCACACATCGACGACTTTTTTTTTCACAACGCGGTATCAGTGGAGCGGAAGCGTCAAGGTCACCTGACAGGAAGGTCAACACGCTAGCGGTAATTTGCAAAGATGGCTGCGTACATACAAAACAGTGACAGTTGCATCGACTGCCACGCCGCGAACTTTGCGTCCCTGTTTTTGTATAACTTGGAAAATGTATTCCACAGGGATTCGTGGCTTCTGTATAGATCGATAAGTTCGCCGATCTGTGTCGAAGAGATACTTAGAGTCTACCCACAATCCAACTCGATCTGACGGTTGACGTCATCGCTCTGGTTTTCTCTGATTGGTCAAATTTCCGTCGTTCTATTTCTGTGTCAGAGAAATTAGAACACGCTCTATTCTGTCTGCAGATAACGCTTCGCGATCATAGCCCGCCGCGGCGTGCCCCGCGGGACCGTTTTGAGCATGTCAAATGTGGACAGGGTCAGCCTGGAGTGTCTGGACAGGCCTTTAGGGGTTCCGCTCACATTATGTAACTTCAGTAGGAACGACGACGCACTGCAGCTTATCCCAGTCCGCTACACGTTGCGTGTCATGAAAGGAAAACAGGCCAAGTACCCGTCATGATCCCTATTGCGGCATAAATAATAGGCCGTGCGTCGTCTGTGCCGCTGAAACTGCGCAGGTATATTCTGCCCATAAGGGGTTCCGCTCACATATGTAACTTCAGTAGGAACGACGACGCACTGCAGCTTATCCCAGTCCGCTACACGTTGCATGAAAGAAAAACAGGCCAAGTACCCGTCATAATCCCTATTGCGGCACAAATAATAGGCCGTGCGTCGTCTGTGCCGCTGAAACTGCGCAGGTATATTCTGCCCATAAGCGAACGGGGCGCCGCCTCACTCAACATGGGACTCGACGCTGCGTTCTGTTTGCTTAGCCTCTGAGTGAACTCCTAGCATGTAACCACGTTATGTCCCAAATGGGGACAGAAAAAGCAAGTGAGCATAGCATAAGCTGAGTGAAAGTACAGCCTCAGATTATTTGAGCGAAGTTGAATTTGCGAAGCTGGCTGGGGCACGAAGCTTCAGCACTGGATTTTCGGCAAAAAGACTTCGCGAAGGCTGTGCAAAGTCGACTTCAGGCTCAATAAAGAACAGCTTCTTGTGATTAGACACTAGCAGGTCTTCACATAAGTTGACCTGTGAGATCGGAAAAAATCTCCGCCCTTAACCTACCAGGGGCTGCCGGGATTTGAACCCGTCCTCAGCATCTCCAGCATGACGGTGACCACAACGGTTGATTCTGGGTACGCTTGGGTGATTTTGCTGGCTAGTGTCGGTTGCAACTACGTCAATGGCGTTCTGGTCTACTTCGTGGGTGTCATTCATGTGGAACTGCTCATCAAGTTCCAGGATGACGTCACCACCACAGCATGGGTCGGGGCGGTGTACTCCAGTCTACAAATGCTGGGAGGTAACTCGTTCGACTCTTCTGTACTCGGGGGACCTGTGTGTGTGTGTGTGTGTGTGTGTGTGTGTGTGTGTGTGTGTGTGTGTGTTTGTGTGTGTGTGTGTGTGTAGGTGTGTGTGTAGGTGTGTTTGTGTGTGTATGTGTGCATGAGTGTGTGTGTGTGTGTGTGCTTGACATACAGTGGTACCTGCGATGAAAGGACACCCTTGGGACCAGCTAAACGTGTCTCTACATTGCAGGTGGCCTGTCATGACAGGTATACTTTGGTAGAGATAATAGACAAAGGGACCTCAGAATGTGCCCTTTTAAGGGAGGTGTCCTCTCATCAGAGGGGCAACACATTGTTTCGAACTGTACTGACTTCGTTTTGATGATAAAATAATTCGTTGGTGTTTTAACAATGTTTGTATAAACCAGCTGTCAATTTATTACTTTGTTTTTAAAAGTTAGGTCTTGCGCCAAAACGAGGCTTCCGATTTGTTTTACAGTAATGTACTTCCTTTCTAACTGCACAAAATAAATTCTTTGAAAATGTCTCACTCTCAACGGAAAGCAGCCAGGATGTTCCCGTTCGGTGAGGGTTCAAATGGAAGTATGTTTGTACTTTTAAATAAAAAGAAAACACACCAGTAACCAGGTTAGGTAAGTTTAAATCAATATTTCGGCATGTAACTGCCTTCTTCGGGATGGTATGGAAAGAATGGAATGGTACAGTATGTTTGTACTGTATGTCAAGGGTCGGAGAGGTCAGTGATCAGAAACAGATGGTTTACGGGAGACGGGGGGTGTCTTTAATTTCAGATCCTTAAATTGCACTGAGTAGAAAACCGCCTCTGAATTTACAACGCTAAAGTTAAGCATAAAGAGCTTTAGTAAAACAAGAGGCGAAGCCTTCAAGGCTCACGTAAGAAATCGACAAACAGTAACACAAACTCAATCACTCCGTCACACATACACACACACACACACACACACACACACACACACACACACACACACACACACACACACACACACACACACACACACACACACACACACACACACAGTAAGCATAGGTGAAACTATATGCAAGAAAGCGAGACCCTGGATCTGCCAAGAAGTCTCGGCCCGCTCACAATAACAATGACCGAGACTTTCAGTAATTCCTTTGCGTGACGTCTAACCCTCTTACGTCATAATGTGACGTCTTCAAATAGTTTCTATCACACACGTCGAACACTTTTGACCGAGACTGACGTAATCCATAGACTCGGAAATGTTAAAGTTTCTACCACAGACATACACACATACATACGCACGCACGCACGCACAGACAGACAAAGTTTATCATCGCATAGGCTACACTTACGTGAGCCAATGAGATAATTTTCACTAACCAAACTTGTGTAATATAACTGAAAAAATCTGTTGCAGCTCCGGTTGCCGGTTGGCTGGTTCATCGCTACAGTTGTCGAGTCAGCGTCGTGTTGGGCGGGGTGTGTCTCCTTGTCGGTTTCACTGTCTCCGCCTTCGCCACGTCAGTCACGCAGCTTGTCTTCACGTATGGACTAATCGCTGGTAAGTGTGTTATTGTGGGCGGAGCCTCTGCATGTGACCCCGCCCTCGTTAATTTATAGGACCAATTGCAAGCTCGAAAGTGTTACCTACTGGTTAGAAATTAGTGGATCTGCTGTAATAATTAGTTTTAGGGCTGAACTAATGCCCCAGTAAACACACCTGTCGATCTAATCCATTCATTTTTCTTTGCAGGCTTGGGACTTGGCCTGTGTTATTCGCCGACGCTGATGATCGTCACGTTCTACTTCGACAGATTCCGAGCCCTAGCTTCGGGTGTGTCCGTGTCCGGGATGGCCATCGGGATTCTGACCGGCTCTCTCACCACCCAGAGGATGATAGATGTGTACGGCCTCCAAGGGGCTTTTCTGCTGATCGCCGCCTTTGCTTTCCACTGTTCTGTCTTCGGAATGCTGTACCGCCCAACACATCACGAAGGAAAAGGAGGGAGGAGAGAGAAGTTTCCCAAGCTACTTCAAGAACCTGACGAGAAGACATTTAAAGGGAAGTCACCCCTGGATATAGTTATCTTTATTCCCAATGGGAACAGTGAAGCCGTTAGTCATAGTGACAGTGACGCCACCAAACCGAGCGACAAATCTGCATTGAATTTGAATGTGGAAAGATGTGAAAATGACTGTGTGAAATATTCTGAATCGGCTGTCTTCATCCCCAAAGAAAAATGTGATGCTGTTTCTGAAAAGGTAGCAAAAGGCATAGAGATTGAGCATGGGAATTTACAGTGCAGAACAAATTCAGAATCAGAAACAGACGCGAGTGCCGAGTCCGAGCAACTGCTCGAGTCAAAAGAAAGAACTGACGAAGACTCGAATAAGAAAATATTCAATCAGAAACCTTACTTGAGCAACAAAGATCAGAGAATGTCCGATTCAAATGACAAAACTTCAAACACATATGTTCAAGAGGAAGCAGACTCCAAAAACGTACTCGAGAAGCCTTACCAGCCAAGCGGTGTCCATAGCTCACAAAAGGAATTAGATAAAATACAAATACTTGAAGCTGAAGCCTCAAGCGAAAAGAAGCAATCTCTCTTCGTTTCGAATCTCTCAGCCAAGTTTAACAGCATGTTACCGCTCTTGCGAAACCTTGCTTTCCTCAGTCATTGCATGAACTATCTATGCGCTGCAATAAATATGTCTGGGGTGTATCTCCATCTTCCAGAATATTCTAGAACTCACGGAACAACTTCACATGAAGCTGCCACACTTTTCGTCGGCTCTGGCATCTTCAGCCTCGTTTCCAGATTAGGTTCCGGTCTGCTGCTGACGTCATCGCGTGTAAATTCTTTCGCGCTGAGCGTGGGGTTGATGGCCTTGTGCGGTGCTGCCACTAGTTTGTTCCCCTTGTATTCGGACACCTACCTGGGACAAATGGTTTTTGCTTCCATTTTTGGCCTATCCACGGGCGGATTCTTTACGCTGATCAACGTGTTGACTATGGAGTTGGTGGATGTGACGTCACTTCCTGCAGCCTACGGGGTCCTAATCTTTATGATGGGGATTGGCTGGGTGGCAGGACCTCCAATGGCTGGTCAGTTATGCGTGTGTGTGTGTGTGTGTGTGTGTGTGTGTGTGTGTGTGTGTGTGTGTGTGTGTGTGCGTGTGCGTGTGTGTGTAAACTGAAATCCGGGATGTTCCTCCGGCTTTTGAACTCACTTCTTGTAACAAGTTTTGAAAACATTGTCAAATTAGTAGTACATCATTCTCCCAGAAAAAGTTGCACACGTGGTGTCAGTGTACACTAGTGTTTACGATGTGTGCAACGTTTGCTGGTAGAATTAGTAACTAAGACATATTGTGTTCAAAACTGGTTAGGCCAACAAATAGTGTGTTCAAAACTGGTTAGGCCAACAAATAGTGTGTTCAAAACTGGTTAGGCCAACAAATAGTGTGTTCAAAACTGGTTAGGCCAACAAATAGTGTGTTCAAAACTGGTTAGGCCAACAAATAGTGTGTTCAAAACTGGTTAGGCCAACAAATAGTGTGTTCAAAACTGGTTAGGCCAACAAATAGTGTGTTCAAAACTGGTTAGGCCAACAAATAGTGTGTTCAAAACTGGTTAGGCCAACACATAGTGTGTTCAAAACTGGTTAGGCCAACAAATAGTGTGTTCAAAACTGGTTAGGCCAGCAAATAATGTGTTCAAAACTGGTTAGGCCAACAAATAGTGTGTTCAAAACTGGTTAGGCCAACAAATAGTGTGTTCAAAACTGGTTAGGCCAACAAATAGTGTGTTCAAAACTGGTTAGGCCAACAAATAGTGTGTTCAAAACTGGAACACTCCAGTTCAGAGAATATATAGCATGTTAAGGGGACGTTTGTTATCGCTAAAGAAACTGCAAAGAACCGCTAATCTATATATATATATATATATACGGCTTGTGTCTGTCTGTGTGTCTGTGTTTGTGTGTGTGTGTTCGCGATGCACGGCCAAAGTTCTCGATGGATCTGCTTCAAATTTGGTGGGCATATTCAGGTAGACCCCGGACACAACCTGGTCGATGAGAATTTTCAACACGTGCTCTCAGCGCGCAGCGCTGAACCGATTTTGGTTTTTCTGTTCATCTTCCCAGATCCATTCCCAGTAACTCTTCCTTATCTTCTCCAGTGTTTTGCGTTTATCTCCCTTCCTTCGTGTGGCGTCAATCCATATTCCCATTACTATTTTTAGAAGGTCACTGTCCACAACGCTCAATCCATATTCCCGTTACTATTTTTAGAAGGTCACTGTCCAGAACGCTCCTTATCTTCTCCAGTGTTTTGCGCGTTTATCTCCCTTCCTTCGTGTGGCGTCAATCGCGTACGGTGCGCCACTCACCCGGCGTACGGTGCGCCACTCACCCGGCGAAGCCGGGTACCCGGCGAAGCGGGTATTCATCTAGTTTACCAATATCCGCAACCTCTGTCTGTCTGTCTTTCTGAATGTGTGTCTCTCTCTGTCTTGATGTCTGTCTGTATATCTGTATATCTGTCTGTCTGTCTGTCTGTCTCTCTGTCTGTCTCTCTCTCTCTCCACCCTCTCTCTCTCCACCCTCTCAATCGCCAGAAATACTGTTCTTTCTCCGTCTTTGCATGAACAAAAAGTCTTTTTGAACCTGCATGCACAACGCAGAAAAGAATCCGAACAAGAAAGTTAATTGGGTTTCTTTTTTCTCTCCAGGTATGATTGTTGATTCGGGAGGAACCTATGAACACAGTTTTATTTTCCTGGGTAAGTATGTTGTTCAATGTTTAGACACTTGTTTTTATACTCGCACACTCACATGCACAAACATACGTGCGCATGCAAACACGCAGGTACATGCACAGACACAAACACATGTGTACACACACACACACACACACACACACACACACACACACACACACACAACCACACACACACACACACACACACACACAACCACCCCCCAAACACACACACAACCACACACACACACACACACACACACACACACACACACACACACACACACACACACTCAAACAAACGCACACAAGCACACACACTACAACCCCCCCCCCACAACCACCACATACACACTTCTGACATTTTTCTCATAAGATCCCCCTAAAACACGTTTTAGATTTTGCTTTTAGATTAAACTCATTCAGTCACCCTAAACTAGGACGCTCCTCGTATTCTATCGGCGAAGAAAAACTATCCATAATATGGTCTATGTATTTCAATCTCTATAGACACGGGTGGGGACTTACAACTACAAGCCTTTCAGTTCTTTTCTCTGATTGCTTACTCAAAGCAAATTCTGCGGCTACATTGTACAACATAGGCTGCCACTTATAACAGCATGGAAATTCAAAATGGAATGTTGATTTTGTGTTCACAAGTATAGGCAATATTTACTTAAACGCATAATTTGTTTGCCCACTTCCGTCAAAGTCCAAAACCATGTTTATCATTTTTTCTCGGGAATACAAGTTGAAACTGTTCACACTTGTTTTCGGGTATGGGCATGTTTGAAAATCAAGATGAAATGTTGATTGTATGTCGACAAGAATTGCAATTTTTGCTTGAACGCATTTGTTTGCTGACTTGTAAAGTTAAGAACCATTTCACGAAAAGGGCTAATACTTACAGCTCGTGAATTCCATGTGAAACTTTTAAGTTTTATTAATTTATTTATTTATATTTATTTTTTTACAGGTATAGCAATGTTTGCATCAGCAGCGTTTGACCTTTTGGCCAAAGTTCTTCATTCAAGAAAATCCAAGCAGGGGGAGGCCATTTCTTCGTTTCATGACGTCAGCAGTGACGCTTTAAAGGACCATTGACGCAATTTTGACTTACGGTTGTGTTATCGTAGGCCCATTACATGGCAGCAGTTATATTTCTGTTCGTGTGTGTGTGTGTTTGTGTGTCAGTCACGGTGTGCGTGTGTGTGTTCTCAATGTTTGTGATTCATGCTAACCTACTTTTTACTGTCTGAAGTTTCTCATGATTGTTTGAATATCCGCAAATTGCACATCATAACGTATTTTTTCTATTCTTATAATTCAAGTCTTACATTTTCCCACCATCATATCTGAGTGTAATCCTTTCAGTTTGATGTGGCGAACAAGAAGTATCACATGATGAAATAGGCCTACGACAGTGCATAATACTTTATTATGGTAACATTTGTTTCTCTGTATATTCTGCCCAACGCAACCCCTTCCATTAAAGTGCTAATGATAATTAACTCTGGTTCCAAAAAGACCTTTTCTGTGTCTTCATAAGTGTGGCCATTTCTGCAAAAACTGTCACTGTAGTCAAACAAATTGTATTGTATATCCCGAGACTATTTTCCACTTCTTTCATCTGTGTCACAATGTGCTATCACTGATACTTTCTTGAGCTTGCAGAAATTCGGCTTGAAGTGGGAGTCAGTGAGCACAAGAAAGTTTGTTAACATTTTGGTCCAACTTTTACCCCGCGTTTATCCAATCAGAAACAACAGTCAACAATGCCCCAAATTGCTGAAGTGGCCTCAGTTATGTTGGTTTTTTACATTTAGTCAAGTTTTGACTAAATGTTTTAACGTAGAGGGGGGAATCGAGACGAGGGTCGTGGTGTATGTGTGTGTGTGTGTGTGTGTGTGTGTGTGTAGCGATTCAGAGAAAACTACTGGACTGATCTTCATGAAACTTGACATGAGAGATCCTGAGTATGGTATCTCCAGACGGTTTTTTTCATTTTTTTGATAAATGTCTTTGATGACGTCATATCCGGCATTTCGTGAAAGTTGAGGCGGCACTGTCACGCTCTCATTTTTCAACCAAATTGTTGTTGTTTTTCTTGTTTCCATGAAACTTGACCAGTAAATCCTTATAGTAGTGTTTACCTTGACTCTGCCTATACGTTCGTTACAGTCATTTGTAAAAGCTCAATCATTCCAGCGTTTTGATATTGTTCCCTCTTTTGTATTCATGTTGACAAAGAACATTTTTTGAAGTGCGATCGGCGTTTTTTGATTGTTTGGATGATTTGCTGACGTTAAAGCTGCTGACTGCATAATCTCTTTGCATGCGTCTGTCTTTGCAACAAGCATATATCGTATACAGATACAAACCATGTACCAACGAACGCGCCAACATAATGTTATTAATATCACTATCGCACACACACACACACACACACACACAGTCACACACGCACGCACGGACAACACACACACAAACATACACACACACACAAACATACACATATGCACGGACGCACGCATGCACACACACACAAACGTACACAAACACCCACACAAACACACACCCACACACTGAGACACACACACACACACACACACACACACACACACACACACACACACACACACACACAAATCCAAACACACACACTAATCCTCTTGCATGGTTCAGCATTCACAAAATATCATATACAAAAAATGCAATATCATTTCAGCAGTATCGGAACAATAACAATACCAAAAGGCACCAATAACAATAAAAACAGTTCTCGTGCTAACACTACACATAAACTTAGAAATGCACAACTACTGTAGCATTTCCTGGAACGACTTAAATAGTAGCATATTCGTAGGCTCTTCCGTTCTGGCTCTCATGATAATGTATCGTTAAGTTAAGAATAAGTAACAATGTTTTTCTATGTCTGTCAGTCTGTCTGTCATTTCCTCTATCTATCTCTCTTTCTTTATCTCTCTCTTTCTCTCTCTCTCTTTCTCTTTCCCTCTTTCTTTCTTTCTCTCTCTCTCTCTCCCTCTCTCTCTCTCCCTTTCTTTCTCTCTCCCTCTCTCTCTCTCTCTCTCTCTCTCTCTCTCTCTCTCTCTCTCTCTCTCTCTCTCTCTCTCTCTCTCTCTCTCTCTCTCTCTCTCTCTCTGCATACATGCGTGCTCTTAACTGTTAGTGTGGACTCCAACAGTATTGAGCAACAATAACAACGTCATTAAGAACAAGCGACCACGTGATGCATAATTCAAAACACCTATTTGGTTTACACAATGCAAAATGCGTGTACAAAATGCGAACATTTCTACACCATGTAAAACCAATAAAAATAAAATTGTTAAAAAATCAGCAGCATTTCTGCTTTGTTGTTATTTGAAACGAGAACATGTTTGAAATAGGATACAACATAAGTTGGTCCCAGAAATATAGGGAAAAGTTACAGGTATCACTGTATAAGTAACGTGTTACACGGTACTCGTTAACACTAAGCTACACGTATCCACAGTATATTTCCGAACCTGTTTGAGCAATATTATAAACGTATGCATGCTGTTTGAATCAATGTTTATGATAGTAGTATCACTGGCCAACGGATATTTCAAGAAATAACAAGAAGGGCAAAGCCCATACGACTCACATGCTTGACCTCAAATAACTAAACCTAGCAATGACATCATACACTAAGAACTGCTTTAAACATTTTTCCTACCCAAGGTCAAGGTCATCCAAGGTCATGCAACACAAAGCTGTTAATTCAAGACATAGGAAGTACAATGGTGCTTATTGGCCCTTTCTACCATGAGATATGGTCACTTTTAGTGGTTCACTACCTTATTTTGGTCACATTTCATAAGGGTCAAAGTGACCTTGACCTTGATCATATGTGACCAAATGTGTCTCATGATGAAAGCATAACATGTGCCCCACACAATTTTTAAGTTTGAAACAGTTATCTTCCATAGTTCAGGGTCAAGGTCACTTCAAAATATGTATACAATCCAACTTTGAAGAGCTCCTGTGACCTTGACCTTGAAGCAAGGTAAACCAAACTGGTATCAAAAGATGGGGCTTACTTTGCCCTATATATCATATATAGGTGAGGTATTCAATCTCAAAAACTTCAGAGAAAATGGGGAAAATGTGAAAAATAGCTGTTTTTTAGACAACATTTATGGCCCCTGCGACCTTGACCTTGAAGCAAGGTCAAGATGCTATGTATGTTTTTTGGGGCCTTGTCATCATACACCATCTTGCCAAATTTGGTACTGATAGACTGAATAGTATCCAAGAAATATCCAACGTTAAAGTTTTCCGGACGGCCGGCCGGCCGGCCGGACGGACGGACGGACGGACGGACGGACGGACGGACGACTCGGGTGAGTACATAGACTCACTTTTGCTTCGCATGTGAGTCAAAAACGAAAGCTACAAAGAGACAAACAGTTGCAGCAGTATTAGGCCAAACAAAAATATATGTTGGTTTAGGGTAACCCGACCGACCCAATTTTTTCCCGCCGACCCAAAATTTTTGTTTTCATTTTTTAAAAAAACCAAAAAACTTTTGGCACATTTTGCGAACAATACTGAGACTAAGGGAAGTAACCTCCTTTAAAATCGACTAAATTAATTTTTTTTAAAAAAGCCGACCTACTGACCCTATCGTTTTTGGTCACGTTACCCTAAACCAACATATATTTTTGTTTGGCCTTAGTTTTATTCAAACATTCAGACCTCCCAATAACGACCACCCAAGGTACCGACCATGAATGGTCCCAATGGACAGGAGGTTAAAATGTAAAAGTAAATTATATAGCAAAGAACTTCGTCAGGGTTTCTTTAGGGCGGTCGTGAATGGTCCTTATGGACAGGAGGTTAAAATGGAAAAGTAAATTATATAGCAAAGATTATCGTCAGGATTTCTTTGGGGCGGTCGTAATCGGCAGGTAGTCGTTATCAAGAGGTGGTCGCCAGGGCAGGTTCGAGTTTACTAGCTACACAATCAACAATAAACAGTATCATCGTCAAAAGGGTTGCAGCAGATTTCAGCAGAAATGAAAAAAAAAAGAAAAAAAAATTTACATTAAAATAAGAATAAAGGAATGAAAAAAACAACAACTTACCTTAAAGGAAATGTGCGAACTTCTGAGCAACAACATTTATGGCCCATGCGACCTTGACCTTGAAGCAAGGTCAAGATGCTATGTATGTTTTTTGGGGCCTTGTCATCATACACCATCTTGCTAAATTTGGTACTGATAGACTGAATAGTATCCAAGAAATATCCAACGTTAAAGTTTTCCGGACGGCCGGCCGGCCGGCCGGACGGACGGACGGACGGACGGACGGACGACTCGGGTGAGTACATAGACTCACTTTTGCTTCGCATGTGAGTCAAAAACGAAAGCTACAAAGAGACAAACAGCAGCAGTATTAGGCCAAACAAAAATATATGTTGGTTTAGGGTAACCCGACCGACCCAATTTTTTCCCGCCGACCCAAAATTTTTGTTTTCATTTTTTAAAAAAACCAAAAAACTTTTGGCACATTTTGCGAACAATACTGAGACTAAGGGAAGTAACCTCCTTTAAAATCGACTAAATTAAAAAAATTTAAAAAAGCCGACCTACTGACCCTATCGTTTTTGGTCACGTTACCCTAAACCAACATATATTTTTGTTTGGCCTTAGTTTTATTCAAACATTCAGACCTCCCAATAACGACCACCCAAGGTACCGACCATGAATGGTCCCAATGGACAGGAGGTTAAAATGTAAAAGTAAATTATATAGCAAAGAACTTCGTCAGGGTTTCTTTAGGGCGGTCGTGAATGGTCCTTATGGACAGGAGGTTAAAATGGAAAAGTAAATTATATAGCAAAGATTATCGTCAGGATTTCTTTGGGGCGGTCGTAATCGGCAGGTAGTCGTTATCAAGAGGTGGTCGCCAGGGCAGGTTCGAGTTTACTAGCTACACAATCAACAATAAACAGTATCATCGTCAAAAGGGTTGCAGCAGATTTCAGCAGAAATGAAAAAAAAAAGAAAAAAAAAATTACATTAAAATAAGAATAAAGGAATGAAAAAACCAACAACTTACCTTAAAGGAAATGTGCGAACTTCTGAGCACCCCCCCCCATTATCCTCCCCAAAAAGCGAGAGAAATCACATTGTTTCTATAGCAACAAAGGCTCCAAATCGCACATGGGAAAGTAAAGAAGGAGTGAAATTCTGAGCACCCCCTCCCTTCCCCCCACACACATATCCTCCCCAAAAAGAGATAGAAATCACATTGTGTCTATAGCAACAAAGTGAACTTCTGATCGAGCAACGCCCCCACTCCCTCAAAAGAGGGAGACATTACATTGTGTCTATAGAAATAAAAATTCAAAAGATCACAGGGGGAAATACAACATGAGTGATCACAAAATAAAAGAAACATGTACAAAAAAATGTCACAGTTGGTCACAATATTAACAAATAACAAAAGGTCAGTGAGATCCAAAGAAAAGTGATCACAAGGTTGTTCAATAAAAGTTTACGACAATGTATAATCAGATCTGAAGTGGAAAGGTCAGTGAAAAACACTGCGAGGTCAAATGTGTGATCATCAAACGGTAAGGCCAAAAAAATAATAGGTGTGGTTACGGTAACATAGCCAAAAGAATAATAGGTGTGGTTACGGTAACATAGCCAAAAAAAATAATAGGTGTGGTTACGGTAACATAGCCAAAAAAAATAGGGTAGGAAGGTAGGCAATCACTTTTTTTTTTTTAAACTTTTTTTTCTAATGTGTACAAATTAAACCTACTTGACAGGGAAATAAGTGTGCGACTCGGGCGCTTTCGCTATCATTGCGTTTTCTGCACTCGTTTTCTTGGTTTTTGTTTTTGTTTTTTTGACAAATGTAATAAAAAGTTATAGGATCGGCCCCTAAAAATAGGGTAGGTCGGGTTACCGTAACCACACCTATTTTTCTTTTAGGCCTGATCGTTCATACAACAAAAAAGTTATGAAAGTAAAAGAAGTGTATTGCATAGTGTTGTCGTATCACAGTTTGACAGTAAGTAGGCCTATACTTTCACCGCAAAAAAAAGGAAAGAGTTGTTGAAAATTATTACGCAGGAATAGTAAAACACCAAACACCTTAGCTTTGAGCGGTTTAGTCAGTCATGGTACGACTTACAAAAATAAAGAAGCCAAAAAAAACTTATACTCTGTCTCTCTCTCTCTGTCTCTCTGTCTCTGTCTCTGTCTCTCTCTCTCTCTCTCTTCTTTTTTTTGTTTCAAAAGTTAACACATGAACTAATCCAACAAAGTCTTTTTTTACGCACCACTGATGGCAATGAGTATAAACGATTCATGACGTCAGCAGTGACCCAAACAAAAACAAAACCACATTCTACACTTCCTCTGCTTTCACCTTCAACTGGTGCATTTCTCTCAACATTGCCCGGATGTCGTCAAGGTCATGCTTCACCTGCTGAAGGTCAGAGCTCATGCGCTGTTCCACAGACGCCATTTTGATCTGCAAATCTCGCAGCATCTCTCGTTCGCTCTCCTCTCGCGCGACGTTGATGTCACGCACGCGCTTCTCCGGGACAGAAATGCTCCAGACATCGCGGTATTTCTCAGCCGAACCGGTCGACAAAGCAGACCACAGTTCAATCCCGTGAGCCAACGCGTCGGGGTGAAGCGAAGGTCGTTTAGTGTTTCGGTCATACGGCTTGGGCTTGTTCTTGTTTTTGATGAACTTGATGCGCGAAAACATGCGAGTGGACCACGGGAAAGACTTTTCAATGTCGACTCCCAGCTGCACGGACTCTATTCGCCAGGTGACGCTGTGTTGATTCGAGATGGAGGAGTAGGAATCGTTCATCATGGCGATAAGCAGGTTGAGGAGCAGAATTGTGCCCAGGACCATGTAAACCAAGTACAGCACCTGAACAAAGGGAACGCAACAAAGATTTTAATGAAGAATTATGCTGTGAGAACAAAGGGAAGTAAGTGCTGTAGATGCACACGACATGTGCAATAGAGTTATGCGTAACCAATCTTCGGACACCTGAGAGAATAACAAGCATCGAAATGAGGAAGCTACTTTCGTCCTTATTACAGGATGGTCGTCACAGGCTCATATGTTCCTCGTTCTCCAAGGCACTCTAACGAAAATTTACGTACCCAGTCATACACAAGAACTTGATTTTAATCCAGGCCTGACAAAGTTCTTAAATCAAGACCGGTTTCCATACGATTAGATATTTGAAGATCGCAGAAATGGAATCGTTCACTAAATAGTTAAAGAGATTGAGGAGCAAAATTGTGCCCATATATGACGAAATGTTCGTCATTAGGACCCAGAAACTAACAGATACTTTGCAAAGAACTATACAGGTATACCAAGAACATCAATGGAAAATGATTCGCATTGGTTTGCTTTTGATCGAAACTGGTTCGACCAAGACGCATGCACACTGAGAGCTGTGTCTGACAAGGATTATTGTTATAATTGCAGAAACAAACGCCAGAAGACCCCCAAGAAATTTTTTTTTTTAATGAAAAGGGAGTTCAGTTGGTACGACGTTATTAGAACTAAAGAAAATGTTAACCTTTGACATTATCCGATCATGTACTGTTTTTTGAGAGACCGTTCATAAGCTAAGCTTGTTCAAGTTGTGTTTCATTGATCCTATTGTTTGTATACGGCATTGGTACTTATAATAAAAAATAAATGGTGTCTTCTTCTTCTTCGTATATGGGCTAAAACTCCCACGTTCACTCATGTTTTTGCACGAATGGGGTTTTATGTGAATTATTGTTTTTACCCCGCCATTCAGGCAGCCATGCGCTGCTTTCGGGGGGGGGGGGGGGGGGTAAAATGGTGTGGACCAAAAGCAAACCCACAGCTGAAACAACATAAAAAACCAGACATACCTTTGTATACACCGTGCTCCTCCCCACAGCCATCATGTTAGTCTCAAAGTCGTCCGTGAACAACTCGTCCCTACCGACCATCAGGTGGAACACCAGGAACGCAGAGTCAAATGGCGATGGATACATGTTGGCCACGCCTGTTCAGGAATTAGTATACGTTGTTTGTATTTTTGACCAAAATATGACATTTCACACAGGTCTCGACAGTCATTGTTCACCTCGACCGCTAACTCTTCTTTGTTAGTTAATCTAAATCTTCTTCAAGGATGAAAGTCGCTTGTTCATTTCAATGCTTGTTATTCTTTCAGGTGCCAGGAGAAAAGGTTCCGTACAACTCTCGCTTACTCTATTACACATGTCGGATGCATAAAGAGCGATTACTTCCCTTAGGTCATTTGATATCTTCTTTGTGTGGTTATTATTCTTCTCCTCTTGAAATAGGATGATATTTTTGTGGTAAACTAATTGACTTTTTTGTATGCGAGTACTAATACTATGCACTTATCTGACTGTCTGCCATTTGTTTATTCATTTCTGATTGCCAGGTTTGTTATATTGTTTGCACATTTCTGTACAGTTTATGAATATGTTAACAGAAATAAAACATTGTTTAACCCACCTGAAGAAATTTGAAAGACAGCGTGGAAGGCGAACGCAAACGCCAGCAAGACGAAGAGATAGATGAAGAGGAACTTGAAGATGTCCTTGACAATCATGTTCTGAATCATCTTCCAGAAGTAGTGAATGATGCGAATGCCTCTGGTGAATGAGATGGTGTAGAGCCAGCCTATGCACACCGCCACAGAGAAGATGTGGTCCATGTGGGAGTAGCCCAGCTCGTGGAAGAGGATCCAGACGATGACCAGGATGGAGTAGATGACGCCGAGGACAATGGGTAGGGCCACGGTGAGGACGCTCAACGCCACGTCGGCCTTGAACACCCGCTGTAAAACAGAGATAAGATTAGATGTGAGAAGAGTAGAGAAAAGAGAATAGAAGACAGGCAATCCATTCAAGAAAGAATGAGTTTCAATGGGAAAATAACGCCAGGGGGCCGCGTGAGTCCTTTGGCCAGGTCCCGGGTCAAAGCTGAAGCATGGCCTTGTAAATATGAATGCAACAACCCGGTACCCCTAGTGAAAGATACATTGTGCATGTAAAGAATATTACCGGCACGGTTGGCCTAGTGGTAAGGCGTCCGCCCCGTGATCGGGAGGTCGTGGGTTCAAACCCCGGCCGGGTCATACCTAAGACTTTAAAATTGGCAATCTAGTGGCTGCTCCGCCTGGCGTCTTGCATTATGGGGTTAGTGCTAGAACTGGTTGGTCCGGTGTCAGAATAATGTGACTGGGTGAGACATGAAGCCTGTGCTGCGACTTCTGTCTTGTGTGTGGCGCACGTTATATGTCAAAGCAGCACCGCCCTGATATGGCCCTTCGTGGTCGGCTGGGCGTTAAGCAAACAAACAAACAAAATGTAAAGAATAACACTTTTTTGTCATCATTTTCACGAGTTTTCATTCACAAGCACCTGGCAAATAAATCTCATGTTCCCCAGGCAATAAATCCCCGGTTACCATAGTTGCAGGAAGCAGGTTATACATGGATAATCAAAAGCAAACCCAATAGAAACGCTCGGGGATTCTTCGGCTCTTTTCATTGGTGTTTCCCCAGACCTAAACAGACGACACGACACTGCTTTACAAAGTTCCAAAAACGAACTGGCAAACTGGCAAAAGTAAACAAAAAACAAAACTACTTCATGAAAGGTCATACATTCATCAAAAACAAATGAAACCTAGCGATATGTTTTGTCTTCTTACAGAGTCATGGAGTGCGTGTATCTGTGTTTCGATACACAGACGTTCGGAGAAACACGAACGTCAAGTTCAAGTAAAACGACCCCTGACACACACATTTTGACCCGTGCTCAAGACGTTGTATCGATAAACGAAGCACAAATAAGAAACAATAATAAAAGCAAAGAAAATAGCAACAAGATATGCAAACATCTAACAAAGCCGAGCAAGCAGAATGACAGGTCTAATGAAAAACAAAGAGGTACTGAGTCGGAAACAAGATCGCGATTCTTTCCTTCGCTGCACGACGCAAATCTTCTGTGACCTTTGACCAAACGCAGCTTCCACATTCGATCACTCAGCTTAATATTTACAACAGAAAGCCGAGGGGTGGAATACCGAGATGAACCTACAGAATTGTGCATCCTCAAACCTGACATATTCATCCCAACATTTAATGAACTCAAAAACACAGAAAGTTGCTTCCACACGCCAGCTCTTTCTGATAATCCTCGCTCCACGGCTATCGTTGATTGCCAGTGGTTATCAAACCGGGACTCGTGTGGTTGTCAGCACGGAACCCGTGTTTCAAAGCATGGCTCCCTGGGTTAATTGTGCACTTATTTTCTCACTACCAAAATGATGACAAAAACGATGTTTGGGGGTTTGTTGACAGACTAGCTTTTTTGTCGGTCCTCGGGGGGCATATCGACTTTTGTTTCATATTTATTGACCGCGGCCTTCGGCCTTGGTCAATAAATATGAAACAAAAGACGATATGCTCCCCCTCGGACCGACAAAAAAGCTGGTCTGTCAACAACCCATCAAACATCTTATAATGTCCCTCTCACCTGGGTTAAAATATAAAACATGTTCGTGGAGATTTGGATTGCCTGGAAGAGGAGAGAAGAGGATGGAAAGGGATCAAATCGGATCAGATCAGATAAGATCAGATTAGATCAAGTGAGATTAGATGAGATAGGATGAGATGGGATAGGATAGGATGGGATAAAATAAGATAAGATCAGATAAGATCAGATAAGATGAGACTAGATCAAATGAGAATAGATGAGATAAGATGGGATAGGATAGGATAAAATAAGATCAGATCAGATAAGATCAGATAAGATGAGACTAGATCAAATGAGATTAGATGAGATGAGATGGGATAGGATAGGATGGGATAGGATAAAATAAGATCAGATCAGATAAGATCAGATTAGATCAAATGAGATTAGATGAGATGAGATGGGATAGGATGGGATGGGATGGGATAGGATATGATAAAATAAGATTAGATCAGATAAGATCAGATACGATTTTTAGTACGTTTTCTCGGTTTCTATAGTGCGCATAGGACGCAGGGACGCAGAGTTTGGGGAGCCCTGAAATCAGTAGAGCTTAGCATTTCTTTTTCAAGGAAAACAACTCTTTCGACAACTACAACAACTCTTTCAACAACCACAACAACTCTTTCAACAACCACAACAACTCTTTCAACAACCACAACAACCACAACAACAACCACAACAACTCTTTCAACAACCACAACAACCACAACAACCACAACAACTCTTTCAACAACCACAACAACTCTTTCAACAACCACAACAACTCTTTCAACAACCACAACAACCACAACAACTCTTTCAACAACCACAACAACTCTTTCAACAACCACAACAACTCTTTCAACAACCACAACAACTCTTTCAACAACCACAACAACTCTTTCAACAACCACAACAACCACAACAACTCTTTTAACAACCACAACAACTCTTTCAACAACCACAACAACTCTTTCAACAACCACAACAACTCTTTCAACAACCACAACAACTCTTTCAACAACTACAACAACTCTTTCAACAACCACAACAACCACAACAACTCTTTCAACAACCACAACAACTCTTTCAACAACCACAACAACTCTTTCAACAACCACAACAACTCTTTCAACAACCACAACAACCACAACAACCACAACAACTCTTTCAACAACCACAACAACCACAACAACTCTTTCAACAACCACAACAACTCTTTCAACAACCACAACAACCACAACAACTCTTTCAACAACCACAACAACTCTTTCAACAACCACAACAACTCTTTCAACAACCACAACAACTCTTTCAACAACCACAACAACTCTTTCAACAACCACAACAACTCTTTCAACAACCACAACAACTCTTTCAACAACCACAACAACCACAACAACCACAACAACCACAACAACTCTTTCAACAACCACAACAACTCTTTCAACAACCACAACAACTCTTTCGACAACTACAACAACTCTTTCAACAACCACAACAACCACAACAACTGTTTCAACAACCACAACAACTCTTTCAACAACCACAACTCTTTCAACAACCACAACAACTCTTTCAACAACCACAACAACTCTTTCAACAACCACAACAACCACAACAACTCTTTTAACAACCACAACAACTCTTTCAACAACCACAACAACTCTTTCAACAATCACAACAACTCTTTCAACAACCACAACAACTCTTTCAACAACTACAACAACTCTTTCAACAACCACAACAACCACAACAACTCTTTCAACAACCACAACAACTCTTTCAACAACCACAACAACTCTTTCAACAACCACAACAACTCTTTCAACAACCACAACAACCACAACAACCACAACAACTCTTTCAACAACCACAACAACCACAACAACTCTTTCAACAACCACAACAACTCTTTCAACAACCACAACTCTTTTAACAACCACAACAACCACAACAACTCTTTCAACAACCACAACAACTCTTTCAACAACCACAACAACCACAACAACTTTTAACAACCACAACAACTCTTTCAACAACCACAACAACTCTTTCAACAACCACAACAACCACAACAACCACAACAACCACAACAACTCTTTCAACAACCACAACAACCACAACAACCACAACAACTCTTTCAACAACCACAACAACTCTTTCGACAACTACAACAACTCTTTATACAACCACAACAACCACAACAACTCTTTCAACAACCACAACAACTCTTTCAACAACCACAACAACTCTTTCAACAACCACAACAACTCTTTCAACAACTACAACAACTCTTTCAACAACCACAACAACCACAACAACTCTTTCAACAACCACAACAACTCTTTCAACAACCACAACAACTCTTTCAACAACCACAACAACTCTTTCAACAACCACAACAACTCTTTCAACAACTACAACAACTCTTTCAACAACCACAACAACCACAACAACTCTTTCAACAACCACAACAACTATTTAAACAACCACAACAACTCTTTCAACAACCACAACAACTCTTTCAACAACCACAACAACCACAACAACCACAACAACTCTTTCAACAACCACAACAACCACAACAACTCTTTCAACAACCACAACAACTCTTTCAACAATCACAACAACCACAACAACTCTTTCAACAACCACAACAACCACAACAACTCTTTCAACAACCACAACAACTCTTTCAACAACCACAACAACCACAACAACCACAACAACTCTTTCAACAACCACAACAACTCTTTCAACAACCACAACAACCACAACAACCACAACAACTCTTTCAACAACGACAACCACAACAACAACCACAACAACTCTTTCAACAACCACAACAACTCTTTCAACAACCACAACAACTCTTTCAACAACCACAACAACTCTTTCAACAACCACAACAACTCTTTCAACAACCACAACAACAACCACAACAACTCTTTCAACAACCACAACAACTCTTTCAACAACCCCAACAACTCTTTCAACAACCACAACAACAACCACAACAACTCTTTCAACAACCACAACAACTCTTTCAACAACCACAACAACTCTTTCAACAACCACAACAACTCTTTCAACAACCACAACAACTCTTTCAACAACCACAACAACTCTTTCAACAACCACAACAACTCTTTCAACAACCACAACAACTCTTTCAACAACCACAACAACTCTTTCAACAACCACAACAACTCTTTCAACAACCACAACAACTCTTTCAACAACCACAACAACCACAACAACTCTTTCAACAACCACAACAACCACAACAACTCTTTCAACAACCACAACAACTCTTTCAACAACCACAACAACCACAACAACTCTTTCAACAACCACAACAACTCTTTCAACAACCACAACAACTCTTTCAACAACCACAACAACTCTTTCAACAACCACAACAACTCTTTCAACAACCACAACAACTCTTTCAACAACCACAACAACCACAACAACTCTTTCAACAACCACAACAACCACAACAACTCTTTCAACAACCACAACAACTCTTTCAACAACCACAACAACCCTTTCAACAACCACAACAACTCTTTCAACAACCACAACAACTCTTTCAACAACCACAACAACTCTTTCAACAACCCTTTCAACAACCACAACAACCACAACAACTCTTTCAACAACCACAACAACCACAACAACTCTTTCAACAACCACAACTACTCTTTCAACAACCACAACAACTCTTTCAACAACCACAACAACTCTTTCAACAACCACAACAACTCTTTCAACAACCACAACAACTCTTTCAACAACCACAACAACTCTTTCAACAACCACAACAACCACAACAACTCTTTCAACAACCACAACAACCACAACAACTCTTTCAACAACCACAACAACTCTTTCAACAACCACAACAACCCTTTCAACAACCACAACAACTCTTTCAACAACCACAACAACTCTTTCAACAACCACAACAACTCTTTCAACAACCCTTTCAACAACCACAACAACCACAACAACTCTTTCAACAACCACAACAACCACAACAACTCTTTCAACAACCACAACAACTCTTTCAACAACCACAACAACTCTTTCAACAACCACAACAACAACCACAACAACTCTTTCAACAACCACAACAACTCTTTCAACAACCACAACAACAACCACAACAACTCTTTCAACAACCACAACAACTCTTTCAACAACCACAACAACTCTTTCAACAACCACAACAACCACAACAACTCTTTCAACAACCACAACAACTCTTTCAACAACCACAACAACTCTTTTAACAACCACAACAACCACGACAACTCTTTCAACAACCACAACAACCACAACAACTCTTTCAACAACCACAACAACTCTTTCAACAACCACAACAACTCTTTCAACAACCACAACAACTCTTTCAACAACCACAACAACTCTTTCAACAACCATAACAACTCTTTCAACAAACACAACAACTCTTTCAACAACCACAACAACTCTTTCAACAACCACAACAACTCTTTCAACAACCACAACAACCACAACAACTCTTTCAACAACCACAACAACTCTTTCAACAACCACAACAACTCTTTCAACAACCACAACAACTCTTTCAACAACCACAACAACCCCAACAACAACCACAACAACCACAACAACCACAACAACTCTTTCAACAACCACAACAACCACAACAACTCTTTCAACAACCACAACAACCACAACAACTCTTTCAACAACCACAACAACCACAACAACTCTTTCAACAACCACAACAATCACAACAACTCTTTCAACAACCACAACAACCACAACAACTCTTTCAACAACCACAACAACCACAACAACTCTTTCAACAACCACAACAATCACAACAACCACAACAACCACAACAACTCTTTCAACAACCACAACAACCACAACAACTCTTTTAACAACCACAACAACCACAACAACTCTTTCAACAACCACAACAACTCTTTCAACAACCACAACAACCACAACAACTCTTTCAACAACCACAACAACAACCACAACAACAACCACAACAACCACAACAACTCTTTCAACAACCACAACAACTCTTTCAACAACCACAACAACC
Source organism: Littorina saxatilis (assembly GCF_037325665.1). Taxonomy (NCBI): domain Eukaryota; kingdom Metazoa; phylum Mollusca; class Gastropoda; order Littorinimorpha; family Littorinidae; genus Littorina; species Littorina saxatilis. The sequence continues at coordinate 25,585,845 of NC_090258.1, forward strand.
ACAACAACTCTTTCAACAACTCTTTCAACAACCACAACAACAACCACAACAACAACCACAACAACTCTTTCAACAACCACAACAACAACCACAACAACCACAACAACTCTTTCAACAACCACAACAACCACAACAACTCTTTCAACAACCACAACAACAACAACCACAACAACAACCACAACAACTCTTTCAACAACCACAACAACTCTTTCAACAACCACAACAACCACAACAACAACCACAACAACCACAACAACTAAATTTCCGGAATTCGTCTAGTCTACAACTGTTCACCTTGATCCTAACGGCAGCGGGCAGTTCTCCAGTGGAGAGGACAGTGATGAGTCTGTAGGCGTCGTAGAGGAGGATGATGGCAGGCTCTATGGGCGCTATGACGTACAGGAACACCAACGGAGCGTCCACTGTGTCGTTGGTGGGGTCCACTCGGCGACGCTCTAGCAGTGTGATGCCTGAGTAGCTGTGGGGAACACATGCAGCAAACATTTGTGCGTTACTGAGACATTAGGTGAATAAGAATAGGAATACGATCGTGTATTTATGCGTTATGCTTGTCCTTTTTGCAATGTGAGTGGGGATAATCGAGATATTCCTCTCCGAGCTGCGCTGACACATGTCACATGATGAATTGACGAACCGAACACACACACACGCACGCACGCACTGCCCCCCCTCCCCTACGCCCACCCGCCCACACGCACACACACACACACACACACATACACACACACACAGACACACACACATACACACAGACACACATACACACACACACACACACACACCCACACCCACACACACACACACACACACACACACACACACACACAAACTAGCTGTTAGACAGCCTATCCCCGAGTACGCAGTACTAGTAAACAGCTTATTGCTGGGAAACTACTGGGCGCAGTTCGTTCAAAAGTTGATACACTAACTTGATAATAGGTCCGATTGATCGTATTAAAACTTCATAATGTTACCTGGGACCTAAATGCGAAATAAATCACAAAAGCCACTCTTAACGGCGGGCGCGATTCGCGGTGGGATAGAACAGCCGTTCGGCTGATAAACCGCCCAGCCAGCGACACCACACCAGGCTTTGCGTGCTTTGTGTGCGTGTACCACTGCGCGAGGACTATAGGCATTTGAGTTCACTGGCGATTGTCAGATTTGTTGGCTTGGAGGAAAGCGTTTCCGACTATGGCCAAAGAGATCCGGGTTCGATTCCCGGCATGGGCGGTCTTTGTTTTTGGTTTTAATTCTTGTTTACTTTTGTTTATTATGAACGTTTTAATGTTTTATTTTACTCCAATAATTTTTTTAATTGTGTAAAATAAATTTAAAAAATTTTTTTTTTTTTTTTTTTTTTAAATCCACGTGCACAAGACAAAAACTTTCAGCCAGTCTGAAGAGTACTCGGGTCCAGCGCCAGCGTTTTTATATTTAGTCAAGTTTTGACTCAATATTTTAACATCGAGGGGGAATCGAAACGAGGGTCGTGGTGTATGTGCGTGTGTGTGTCTGTGTGTGTGTGTGTGTGTGTGTAGAGCGATTCAGACTAAACTACTGGACCGATCTTTATGAAATTTGACATGAGAGTTCCTGGGTATGAAATCCCCATACGTTTTTTTCATTTTTTTGATAAATGTCTTTGATGACGTCATATCCAGCTTTTCGTGAAAGTTGAGGCGGCACTGTCACGCCCTCATTTTTCAACCAAATTGGTTGAAATTTTGGTCAAGTAATCTTCGACGAAGCCCGGGACTTCGGTATTGCATTTCAGCTTGGTGGCTTAAAAATTATACAATGACTTTGGTCATTAAAAATCTGAAAATTGTAAAAAAAAATAAAAATTTATAAAACGATCCAAATTTACGTTTATCTTATTCTCCATCATTTGCTGATTCCAAAAACATATAAATATGTTATATTCGGATTAAAAACAAGCTCTAAAAATTAAATATATAAAAATTATTATCAAAATTAAATTGTCCAAATCAATTTAAAAACACTTTCATCTTATTCCTTGTCGGTTCCTGATTCCAAAAACATATAGATATGATATGTTTGGATTAAAAACACGCTCAGAAAGTTAAAACAAAGAGAGGTACAGAAAAGCGTGCTATCCTTCTTAGCGCAACTACTACCCCGCTCTTCTTGTCAATTTCACTGCCTTTGCCATGAGCGGTGGACTGACTATGCTACGAGTATACGGTCTTGCTGAAAAATGGCATTGCGTTCAGTTTCATTCTGTGAGTTCGACAGCTACTTGACTAAATATTGTATTTTCGCCTTACGCGACTTGTTTATTATCCTGGTGACGACGATGATGACACTCACTCACCTGAGAAGCGACATGTAGATGATGTGGATGACCATGATGATGATGTAGGTCCATGCTGCCACTGAGCTGTACGACTTCTCGATCTCACGGAATGGCTGCAACGGATAACAGTCCAGGTTACGGTAATCCGACCAACTGTATTTTATGCGGCTGACGCTACAATTTTTATATTTAGTCAAGTTTTGACTAAATATTTTAACATCGAGGGGGAATCGAAACGAGGGTCGTGGTGTATGTGCGTGTGTCTGTCTGTCTGTCTGTCTGTCTGTGTGTGTGTGTGTAGAGCGATTCAGACTAAACTACTGGACCGATCTTTATGAAATTTGACATGAGAGTTCCTGGGTATGAAATCCCCATACGTTTTTTTCATTTTTTTGATAAATGTCTTTGATGACGTCATATCCGGCTTTTCGTGAAAGTTGAGGCGGCACTGTCACGCCCTCATTTTTCAACCAAATTGGTTGAAATTTTGGTCAAGTAATCTTCGACGAAGCCCGGACTTCGGTATTGCATTTCAGCTTGGTGGCTTAAAAATTAATTAATGACTTTGGTCATTAAAAATCGGAAAATTGTAAAAAAAAAATAAAAATTTATAAAACGATCCAAATTTACGTTTATCTTATTCTCCATCATTTGCTGATTCCAAAAACATATAAATATGTTATATTCGGATTAAAAACAAGCTCTGAAAATTAAATATATAAAAATTATTATCAAAATTAAATTGTCCAAATCAATTTTAAAAACACTTTCATCTTATTCCTTGTCGGTTCCTGATTCCAAAAACATATAGATATGATATGTTTGGATTAAAAACACGCTCAGAAAGTTAAAACAAAGAGAGGTACAGAAAAGCGTGCTATCCTTCTTAGCGCAACTACTACCCCGCTGTTCTTGTCAATTTCACTGCCTTTTTCCATGAGCGGTGGACTGACGATGCTACGAGTATACGGTCTTGCTGAAAAATGGCATTGCGTTCAGTTTCATTCTGTGAGTTCGACAGCTACTTGACTAAATATTGTATTTTCGCCTTACGCGACTTGTTCTTCTTCAGATTAAGAGACCAAAAAGCAATGTACTCACGTTAAAATGACGAACACGGAACGAATAACGGCGACGTTTCGACCTAAGGGTCTTCTTCAGGCACAAAAACACAAAAGTACACACACAAAAAAGAAGAAGAAAGACGATAGAACAAATAAAGAGGAGAACAACTGACAAAACAACTGCACTGCACAAACCGACAAATGACAAAGACAGAGAAGCAAGGGAAGCTACTCGAGGAGAATGAAAAGCGGCAGTTTTGAGGTCTGTAGACCAAACAAAATGTGGGGGGGGGGGGGGGGGGTTGCGTGAAAGGGAACGAAAGAGGAGACTCGCGTACCCGTGCGGACACACACACACACACACACACACACACGACACACACACACACACTATTCGCCGTTAATTCATTCATCTCAACCTTCCCCCCGCTGTTCCACCTTGTGTGTATGTGTGTGTGTGTGCGTGTGTGTGTGTGTGTGTGTGTGTGTCCGCACGGGTACGCGAGTCTCCTCTTTCGTTCCCTTTCACGCAAACCCCCCCCCCCCCCCCCCACCCCCCCCCCCCCCCCACATTTTGTTTGGTCTACAGACCTCAAAACTGCCGCTTTTCATTCTCCTCGAGTAGCTTCCCTTGCTTCTCTGTCTTTGTCATTTGTCGGTTTGTGCAGTGCAGTTGTTTTGTCAGTTGTTCTCCTCTTTATTTGTTCTATCGTCTTTCTTCTTCTTTTTTGTGTGTGTACTTTTGTGTTTTTGTGCCTGAAGAAGACCCTTAGGTCGAAACGTCGCCGTTATTCGTTCCGTGTTCGTCATTTTAACGTGAGTACATTGCTTTTTGGTCTCTTTATTGTTCCCTCTCACATGCAGTCGCCATTGTTTAATACTTCTTCAGATTGTTAAAAAAATGGGGAAAAAATCGAATCGAAAACTGTGTTTAGTCAGAGCAAAAAACGAGGTTCAGTGATAACTTGTAGGCTTCGAGTGAATCGAGCCACGTAGTCTGCGCCCACATTGGAATTCGTGCAATACAGGTTTAGTTTATTTACACCCCCGGTATAGGGGTGTGTATAGGTTTCGCTCGATGTGTTTGTTTGTTTGGGTGTGTGTTTGTGTTCGCATATAGATCTCAAGAATGAACGGACCGATCGTCACCAAACTTGGTGAACAGGTTCTATACATTCCTGAGACGGTCCTTACAAAAATTGGGACCAGTCAAACACACGGTTAGGGAGTTATTGGTGGATTAAAATTATACAAGGAGTTATAGAGGGACATCTTCATGGTCAAAGTCATTGCCACCAACTGAGAAGGTTATTTCCCTTTGACGGGGGTGTTTTTCCTACCTCGGAGGAATTTCTTGTTTTTTTTATTTTCCGGGTTACCTTGTTACTGAAACCATAACAATTTTGTTTCCTTCAGCCTAACGGCAGTTGGACTATACCTGAACGTCGAGAACTTTACAGGCAGCCACAGGATGCTCCAACGAGAGAAGAAACTCGATGTAGGACGGACGGGGAACAACTTTGCCTCGGCGACAACACCCTGTGACGGAGTTGTTTGTCAATGGCGTCATGTTGGTGACGTTGTACACCATGTGACCGTTATCCTCGTGACACATTACTCCTTTTTTGGAAAGGATGAGGTTGACGATGTCTGACGCTCCCACCTGGAAAATGAGAGAGACAATGACAATGGTATGGCAATCACAATGACGTCATGTTGATGACGTTGTATTGTGACACATCATCTCTTGGACACGATGAGGTCGACGATGTCTGATGCTCCCATTTGAGGAAAAGAGAGGGAACAATTGTGGTTCAATCTAGCCCTTGCATATCACCAAAAACTGAACACATACAGCAGCCAGAGTCCCAAATGTTTTATTAGCCATATTGTAAAACGTACATAACTGTCTGGCGAATTCTCATTGGTTTAAAAACTAGGGAGCTACTATTATTTCATATCCATAATGCTAGAGAGTAGTCAAAATTTCTCAACATCCACAATGGCAATTTATCATTCTAGAGAGTAGTCAAAATTTCACAACATCCACAATGGCAATGAAAATTGTTTATTATACTATAGTAACAGAACAAACTGTGACGTCACAAGCGTCACGCAACCATTATGGCGCTTCTCCTGAATGCCTCCCAGACACCGACAAAGAATTTCCAGAACGCAGTTTATTTTGGTGACTTTGTCATACCAGAAGGAAATCATTACTCGTACGGTCCCCGCTGTTCATATATCGGTATCGTATGTCATTAACCAGAAGTATAACCCACCTGACACGCCAAAGCGATGACGTTGCTGTCTCGGTCATTGTAGGTCTCGGTCAGCAGTAGCAAGGAGGCCTGTCTGGAGTAGGCAGCCAACGCCGCACTGTCACCGTGCGGATATTGTCTATGATGGTTTATACACCACCACATAGTAGCCTATACATGGAAAATAATGAAAAATAATAAATGAATGAATAAATAAATACATCAATAATTATAAACCCCAAAACAGACAGACTACTGACGTACGCTCCAAAATTCAGAATAAAAAACCCACGAATTTTAGGTTATTGGAAAGTTTAGTTATTGACAAAACAAAACGGTACATTTACGTACGGCACGTCGACCAATAATTAGTCTTGGAAGTAAAGAGACAAACACTTATGGTACACATAATGAACTTATCTCAGAAACGTCGATGAATCTCTCAGACAAGATGCCAGCATCTTTCATCTTTTTCGTTTTAATTTTAATTTTCATTACTGTATTGTCCCATCGCTGTGAAATTCGAGTCGCTTCCTCCCAGCTAGCTAGCTAGCAGCAACCGAGTCGCGCTACCCTGGTGTCCGCGTGTTTAGGTGTAATCAGCCACCTGCACTTATGGCAGAATGACCGAGGTCTTTTACGTGCCACAGTGGTGACACGGGGATGGAACATGGATACCGTCTCTGAATCTGCACATAAAGTTGACCCGTGTCCGTTCCGGCCCGGATTCGAACCTGCGACCCTCAGATCACAAGTCCAGTGTTCTACCAACTGAGCTACCGGACTCGATGATTCTTTCAGAGATTCATCGACGATTTTGAGATAAGTTCATGATTCAGCACACAGACCTCGTTCAGGACTGTCTCAAAGACTTTGAGGTAGAGTTTGGCTCGCTCGGGATGGTCGGCAGATAACTGGGTCAGCGTGTGAAACACTGTGTTGCCGTCCATGTCCTGCACGTGTTACACACAGTCATTACAGCGATACATAGTGATACTTATTGACACTGAATATTGTACGTTATTTGTATTTTTTTACCAAAATATGACATTTTACACAGATCGAGACAGCTAGTGTTCCGCCGAGGCCACGTCAGCGGTCGAGGTGAACAATTAGTGTCGAGATCTGTGTTTTCAATGTCATATTTTGGTCAAAAATACAAAATATTATTTTTGTACAGATCGATTTTTGTTAGAATTTCTTGTATTTGTTACCATTGAACGCATACAAACACGCACTCTTTGTAGTATCGGCTTGCCGCCTAAATATTCATATTGTTCGGACTCTGACGTCACATGGTTCAAAGAAGGCAAATCCTATGTTCATTTGATACGTTATGCAATGAATACGGATGGATTTAGTGATGTTCGAAATAAACGGAATCCAAATTCACATTTGAATGTACCTTCTCCTACGAAACTATCTTCATTTACAAAATTGATATCTTCCTTCACGTTTGTAGCTTTGTTAACCCTTTGACTTTCCTTTACAACTGTACAAAACCATAGCTAAGTGACCACTGCGAGTGATTGTCATGCTAGCGCCGTCTCTTCGAACAATGACTGTCTACATCTGTGTAAAATGTCACATTTTGGTCAACAATACCAATAACGTGTACTATTCTCATACGTAGACCTACAACAACTACCACAGGGCTCCCCCAACTTGAGGGTCCCGGGACCCCTATTGTGAAATTTAAGAGGGTCCATAGACCCCCTCAGCGGAATTTTAGAGGCTCCCATCTACATCTGCATCAACTTCAGCCTCCTTTCCTATGTTATTCAAGTGTGGAAATGGCATTGGTGCTTGCACTAGACTTAGCTGACGTTACAGTCTGAAAACAGTACCTAGGATACGAACAATAACGGAAATGTAGTGCTTCCAGGGACCCGCTCTTTTTAGGTTGTGTGGGTCCCGGGACCCCCTCAATGATATTCTATATAGTGCGTGTTTTCGGCTTGTATGGGCGTAAAGGACGCATGGACGCGCAGTTCGGGGAGCCGTGTATCACCACCTCCTCATCACAACTGACCTTGGCGGAGAGATCAGCGCCAAGAAGCACGAGTCTTTGAACTTGTTCGTGGAATCCTTCCTTGGCCGCCAGGTGGAGCACTGTCTCACCGCGATTGTTCTGCTCGTTGATGTCGGCGTCTCGCTTCATCGCCTCGTAGATGTCAAGCATGGTGCTGAGGGCTTCAGGTTCGTGGGGTCGAACAGCTTCATGTAGAGCAATGTTGCCGTCTGCATCTTTTATCTGAAAATCATAATCGAACAACTAATCTAAACTGAGCAAAACAATTATTGCATCCATGTTTGTACCCTAACTAAAACATTCATTCCCGTGTCATTTCATTCAAACTTTAAATGCCATTAAAAAAAATGGGTGCAATAAATTGTTTGCTCAGTTTATGTTAGCAACTACTTTATGTCAGCATCTCGTTTTATCGTCTCGTATATTTGCATTTTTCTCCTTCCCTCACTGGTCCCGAATAGCCAAATATGTTGAAGAGACATTTATAAACTAACTTAACTCCTTCCCTCGACCTTCAGACCGACATTGAAAGGGACGTGTCTAAACCTCCACCTGACTCTGGCATGTCGAGCTTGGCTGCGATGTTTAGATGGTTTGCTTGCTCCGTGTGTCCCCACTCAGTTTGTCACACACACCATCTTATCCCTCTAACCACAATTTACTTTTTCACTCGACCTTCAGACTGGCCTTGAAAGGCACGTGCCTGAACTCTAAGATGATCTCTGGTCTGATAAACTTGGCAGCGACGTGCAACCCTCTTCATGTTGTCTCTCCATTCTAGCTAACCAACCATGCGTACTTCTAGACCCTACTCTACTCCTTCCCTCGACCTTGAGACTGACCTTGAAAGGCACGTGCCTGAACTCTAAGATGATCTCTGGTCTGATAAACTTGGCAGCGACGTGCAACCCTCTTCATGTTGCCTCTCCATTCTAGCTAACCAACCATGCATACTTCTAGACCCTACTCTACTCCTTCCCTCGACCTTGACACTGACCTTGAAAGGCACGTGCCTGAACTATAACATGACCTCTGGCCTGGCGAACTTGGCTACACTGTTCAGAGTGTTGTTTCCCTCCTTGTGTTCTCACGCATTTCTTCACACACTTCATCTCATCCCTCCAACCCCTACCTTACTCTTTCTTTCGACATTCAGGCTGACCTTGAACTCCCACATAACCTCTGTCCTGGAAAACGTGGATGTGACGTGCAACCCTCCTCATGTTCTCTCCCATTTTCCATTCGACAAAACAAATCCGGCAGCCTTTTAACCCCAACCCTACTCTTTCCTTTGACCTTGAGACTGACCTTGAAAGGCACGTGCCTGAACTCCCACATGACCTCTGGCCTGGCGAACTTGGCTGCGATGTGCAGCGCGTTGTTGCCCTCCTTGTCCTTGATGTTGAGCGACTCCCAGGCGTGAGACTTGATGACGTAGTCCATCAGCTTCTTCACCATGTCCGGCTGGATCGTCCTGTGCACCGAGAGACACAGCACGTGCAGAACGGAGACCGAACAGGTCAGGACTGGTTAAGTTTACTTACAACCTCATTTTGCTACTACTTTCTGTCGTTTTGAGGACAAATAATGGGTTACGAAACAAAAGAAAAATGTATTAACGTATAACATTCCGATAATAAAGTTGAATTTAGTTGTATTTCCATTTTCATTACTTTCTTAACCCATTGCTGGGAAATTCGGGTCCCTTCCTCCCAGCAACAAGAGTCGTGTTAGGTGTACACAGCTACCTGCAATTATAGCAGAATGACCAATTTCAATTACGTGTCATTGATTGACACAGGTGCCAGCAAAACACGTACTGTTTTCCGCAGCAGGCTGAAGACTGTAGGTACGTGTTGAAGTACTTGGATGCTCTCAAGTACACTTTAAAGGCTGAACAGGTCTGTTGTGGTGCATTCGATTGTTTTCGCGAAAAAGAAGGTACCATTATAAATAGCTTCAATTAGCTAAAAGAGCGCTTCTTGCAGTGAGCAGCGAGATGCTCGCAATGACCTTGCTCTCTCTGTCTCTCTCTGTCTCTATCTCCCTCTCTCTCTTACTCTCGCCCCCCCTCTCTGTCTCTGTCTCTGTCTCTCTCTCTCTCTTTTTTTCTCTTTTTTTTCTATATGTATATATTTTTGCTTTACTACAATGCAATTGTATGTTTCATGCACTTTATATTCCGATTATATGCATCGATTTCATGTCTGATCTGGAAATTGTAATAATCAATACAATGATTAATGCAATAAATTATCCATCCATCTCTCTCTCTCTTACTTGCAGTAAGCAGCAAGATGTAGCGGCGTCTCCCCTCTGTTGTTCCTGATGCTGGCAGTGGCCTTGCTGTTGATGAGGGCTGAGATACTCTCTGCGTGACCTCGCGCACACGCCTCGTGGAGTGCTGTGTTGCCCTGGCTGTTCTGAAGGTCCACTTTCACCTGCATAAATTATGTAGAGTTTATGACATCACTAGCATCAATTATGACGTCAAAGCATAAATTATTCGTGATGACTCCTTTACACACGCCTCGTACAGCGCTGTGTTGTCCTGGCTGTTCTGAAGGTCCACTTCCACCTGCATATATTATGTAGAATGTATAACGTTTCCATGACGTCACATCTATAATTTGTAACGTCACATAATACATTATTCATGAAGACTCCTTTACACGCGCCTTGTGCAGCGCTTTGTTGCCCTGACCGTTCTGAAGGTCCACTTTTACCTGCAGACATTATGTAGAGTTTATGACGTCACTTGCATTAATTATGACGTCACACGATAGATTATTCATACTGACTCTTGCACAAACGCCTCGTGCAGCGCTTTGTTGCCCCACTGTTTTGAATGTCCACTTTCACCTGCATAAATTATGCAGAATTTATGACTTCAGAACTTTAACCTGCATAAATGTTGCGGAAGCAAGGTACTCATGCGGGTTGGTGCTGGCTCTCACTACACACACATTTTTTTTTTCTCGTCGTTTTTTTTCTCTCTCGGAAACCCCACGCACCCTTATATAGGACCACTGCCCGAGACACCCACCTTGTCGTGGAACTTTGTGATGACTTGGTGTTGGTTCTCTATGGCTGCGTGGTGGATCATGGTGTTGCCCTCATCGTCAGTGGCGGCAGGGTCGAGTCCCATGGTCAGTAGGCTGGCGATCTTGTCCGTCTGTCCGGAGGCCGCGGCTAGCAGCAAGGGTGACCTTGACCCTCTCACTTCACCGTGACTTTTGACAAACTGCAGGACAATCTGCAAGAAAAGAAATCTTCTTCTTCTTCTTCTTCGTTCGCTCAGACAGCAACTCCGGAGGCCCTGATGAAGGCTGCTGTACGCCGGAGGCTCTCCATGGGTCGAAAAGAAATCTTAGTATAAGTTTAAGGATAACATATCATAATAATAGTACTGCGAGGGGGGTTCATCTTCCTCTTCTTCTTCTTCTTCTTCTTCTGGGTCATTTTGGACGTTTCAAGTTCAGCGAGTGTAGTTTTGAGTAGAGTTGGTTAAATGGGTCTGTGGGTGGCCCAGGCTCAGTATTGAGCAAACGATTAAAACTATATACAATTCGGGGCAATCGGTGTTTGAGGAGCATGGACCTGGCACTCTCAACAAGGGTTACCCTCGTGGAATATTACCTGGGAAAAACGAGCTGCCATATAAGCTTAGAGGACGATGTCAACAGGAAAGAATGAATGACTTTTCCCGTGCATTATTTAAGGGGAGAGGTGGCACGAAAAATTTCTACTGGATGTTTGCACTTTTTCTTGCAATATTTGTACGTATTATCAAGCAAAAACACATAAAAAGACTCATTTGTGCAAAAAAATTGCCTGAGGGTCTTTTTATGGGTAAAAACGCTCGATTTTTGACAAAAAAACATGAAACGGCCTATTCAGCTCTAGCGTGATATTTTAGAAATTTCTCAAGCTAACAACCTCATATTTGTTGTTATGAACTCACAAGTAGCGTTTCTCAGTAGTTACAGAGCATTTTTGTGAGTATCAGCCTTAGTTTCCATAAAAATAAAAAAAATTGGCCGACATTATATTTTCGCATGAAAATGCTATGTCAGGCTTTTATTCTAATTCATAAAAAACAAAAAACAAATTTTTTTGAAAAAGCGCTCCTGTAACTACGGGGCGAATTCATTTACAATGATTGGGGTGAAAAAATTGGTAGTCTACCACAAGTAGATGAGAAGTGAAGACCTTCGTCGCGTGGTTACCGTCCTTGAAAATCATATTCTGAGAAAATGGTGATTGAAAGTTTGTGAAATGTTTCTGTAAAAAAGATGAAGACAGATGGCCAAATAAAGATGATATGAGTGCTCCTGTATTGTTCACAGACTTCTTGAAATGGTTCAGTTACTTATTCTCCCCCGTCTCCCATCAGTCCAGCTCCGTACACCTCCCCCTCCTGGTCTTCTTGCTGCTCCAGCTGGCGTTGACGACCCGCACATCTTGCCCTACGGGCTGCCACAGCGGCCACAGCTGTTGCTTTCTCTGCTTTCTGAATCCTCACCTTGTCTTTCTTGGCCAAAGCAGCCTCCATGAGATCAGTTATTGGCAAGCTCATGTGGTCCATGACCTGTGCCAGTGCAAAGTTGCCTCTGTTGAACTTCGCAACAGCCTCAGCGGTGGCTGCTTCCACCCGGCCTTTCCCAACAAAGATTTCTTTGGGGCAGTGTCCCCACATGACATTGTGCAGAGACTCGTTACTGTTCTGGGTTTTGCCATGGGCCACGCGCTTGAGAAGAATGGGATTGGTCATTCTTCTGTAGATGGGCAGAACAGCATGCGAGACTTCCCTGGACAAGGCGGTGCCGTTGTGCTCTGCGTGTGGAGGTGGTGGTTGCTCTTCTGCCCTGGCTCTTTGAAAAAAGCACCATGAGGCTGGCCCAGCTGGACATCTGTCGTGGTGAGGGTCCTCGTCAGTTGAAGTTACATGGAAGAAAGTGGCCCAGATCGCCTGCTCCATGGCTCGCTGATCTTCAAGGTTGTTGAGGATTGCGCTACGGAAGTAGTTTTGCAAGCGTTGGCACTTTTCCTTGGTTAGTCGCCCCTCCCCTCTTCCACCAAGCCTTTCATCCTTTGCTGCCTTGCGGAGAGCTGTGCCCATTCTCTTGGGGAGGTGGTTGGTACATTCCAGCTTGGTGATGGGACGTGTGGGACCGTAGGGCTGAGCTGCAGCCACAGCATTGAAAGCCGTAGAATCTCCGTCCGACAGCATAGTTCTGTACCTGAGGTTGTGACGCTCAACAGACCTGCAGCACAGTAAAAATCAGAAAACCCATTGTGTAGGCAAGCAAATTGTGCACCTCTACTTGCAGAACACAATTTATGCGTTCAGGATTTGCTTATAAAGTTATAAAGGGGGGGGGGGGTGTTGTGTTACAAAATATTTTCACAGTAGTATTGTTTTGTTCTTGTTTTGTTATAAAAGGCTATAAATGAACTTTGTTATTGTTACTAATTCATAATCGAATCTTCGTGCACTCTCTCTCTCTCTCTCTCTCTCTCTCTCTCTCTCTCTCTCTCTCTCTCTCTCTCTCTCTCTCTCTCTCTCTCTCTCTCTCTCTCTCTCTCTCTGTTCTGAACTTCAAAAATTAAAAGATAGGCTATGGTGGGGGTATACAGATTATATTCTTACCTTCCCCATAACTCCAACGCTGCATCCCTCTCCATAGACTTTGCAGATCCCTGGTGGTTGATGCTGCACTCAGCCCGGTGTTGCTGCTCCCATCGCAGTTGTTGGGCAGGGGTCATCTCCTCCAACTTCTCCTTATTCATGGCACATGTGTGGCAGTAGGTGGATTTTACAGAGAAGTCGAGCACCAACCCAGTGAGAACGTCAACCACCACTCCTACACCATAATGTGATGAAAAACCCCTTTTATGCCAGGTGCCATCAAAGGCAACATCTACCCACAGAATACCGTCATCTTCTTCCCAGGCAGCGTCTTCATCCTCTTCGTCAAACTGGACATCTGCTCTACCTTGAGGAAAGGTCTGCCTGTATGCAACATTTACATGCTCAACAGTTTCCACCAGTGTGACATTTGTTACGGCCAAGATGCTGGCATTGACCTTTTTATCAATTCTTTGATATGAGCTTTTGTTCATCACGGGCATGCCAAACACTGTGCACAGCTTTTCCACACTTGAGTACCCACTGCCAATCTCATGCGAGTATAGGACAATCTGTTTGTTCACGTCAAAGGGAACATTCTTCATGTGGTTGCGGTTGCTCTCTCTAGGTGAAGAAAATTCTGACCGTCTGTACTGGCAGCTGTCACAGCAAAGTGCTAACTCTTGGGACAAGCCCATGGATTCTCCAACGCGTATCGTTAAATGTCCTGCTTCGCATTCCGGGCACTTCACATCCGATAATAGCGAGTTGAGCTGACCACACTCAACGATACACCATGTACGTTTCGGTTCAGCAGGCACATCGGCTGGCACTTGTGCGTTCTGCAAGTCATCGGCACCACTGAATCTTCTTAGCTTCTTCGCAGAGGCTGAAGCACCCTCTATTTCCTGCTGGTTGTCATGTATATCGCACAACACTGGCCGAGGTTCGACTTAAAGTCGATGAGAAAAATGTGCATCACCTCCACCATCCAAAACGACACACTCCCCTGCGCCAACTTCGCGGGGCGCGTTTTCATCGCCCGTGGACTTTTCTTGTTCGGCTATTCGAGCTAATGCAAGCTGCTTCTTCCTCTTGCCCGATGCCTGCCCCACAAACCTCTTTCTATCGTTGAATTTTGCAGTGAACATTGCTGGCCGATTGATAGACGGTAGTGTAATTCGATCGACAAACCGATGTTGTGTTTACAGCGGATAAGGCTTGTTGCGCATGCGCCAGTAACCATGGTAAGTTACAATGACCAACCAGAGAAGAGCTCTCATAGATCGACGGTCAATCTTGCAAATCCGGGAATTCCTGTCGCGGATAGTATGCTTGTGCTCTGACAGTTGAGCGAAAATAACGGGCTATTTTGGGGTATTGTTGACGTCACCAGCAAACGGGAATTCCCGATGGATCGTGTCGAGTGCAACGAGTTTGTCTTCTTGGAAGAAAAGTGTCTGTTTCAAGCCCTTGAAAACATCGATTTTTCAGCAAGTTTTCTGACTTTTATCACTCATGCATGTGCACTCACTTTGAAATTCATCACTTTATTGCAAAAAATACGATACAATTGACAAAATAAACATGACACAATGAATCTAGGGTGTTCAAAGTACCTAATATTGCAGGAAACCCAAAACACATTTTGGAAGGATTTTAGTAAAAAAATTCGTGCCACCTCTTCCCTTAAGAACGCTATGCTTCTCGGAGCATGCAGAGTGAAGGACAAATCAAATGTTGGTCTTCCTCTTCTGCGTTTCTAAGCTCAGTTATACTGTCAGGGTGACCTTATGGTCCAAGTTTTCCATGCCACGCCGTATTTTTCTACCTTGTCTAGTTGGCATCATAAACCTTATGATAAAGCCTCAAAATAAAGTATTTTGTGGTCCTTAGTTTTGTAAACCTTTTAGCAATGATTTATACGTCCTTCCATTTACCTTCAAAATGAGGTTGTTGTCGCTGTCCACAGCAAGGGACATAAGATCCTCCCCCATGTGGTTCTTGACTGTGTGCTTAGCTCCCTTGGCCAGCAAGAGTTGCACGCACCGCGCATGTCCGTGGCGGGCTGCGTGCAGAAGGGCTGTGTCGCCGCTTTCATCCGACTCGTTTATGTGGGCGCCCTTCTCCAGCAGGTAGTCTATGATCTCACTATAACCCTCGCGGGCGGCGTGGTGAATTGGACGTTCCTTTCCTCGAATGTTCTGGTTGGGATCAGCACCTGAGAATAGAAGATTTGTAATCTTCAAGAAAGACAATAATTATTTAATTAATTAATTAGTTTGTGGCTTTTGATAGACGATGTTCGGAAAATCACTCTCGGGTTTGTGTTGGTTGTGACTCTTGCTTTTATTGAGGCAAACTTTCCCACGTGACATGGGACAGTGACTAGCAAGGGGTGTGTCAGAAACACGCGGACAAGGGGCACGTGTGGAAAGTTCATGAAACGCTAATTTTTAGACTTAAAAAAACATTCACAAAACGTGAAATTTAACGTTTCATAAACTAATGTAATGGGTTTTTTATTTCTATATGATGATTATTTTTATTATGTATGAACTAATCATGTCTTGTTTTGTATCTGTATTTTCTCTGTGTCGTATTGCAATGCACGGTGCCGATTGGAACAATGACCAATATTGCAGATTGACCAGATTACTTCCGAGTGCAAACGTGTCTAAAAAAATACCAATAAAAAAAGGTAAAACAAAATTCCTGAGAAAACAAATCTTGAAAAAGATACTGTTGTAGCATTGGTTTCCTTTAGTCTTGGTAAACTCACAACATTATTTTCTCAAAACTCGCGACAACCAAGATCTCAAAACAAACTGTTCCTACCTCCTTCCAGAAGGAGTTTGACGATGGGCAGATAACCCAGCGCGCAGGCCAGAATGATAGGGGAGACAAGTCCAAGTTTCCGCGTCACGTTGACGTCAGCTCGGCCAGTGGTGATGAGCAGTCGGACAGTGTCCGTGTGGCCGTAGCGGACTGCCCAGTACAGAGCCGTTGACCCCTTGTCGTTTTCAATGTTGGCGTTGGCATCCCGTGACAGTAGCTCCTGCACGACGTTCAGGTGATTCCATCTGAAAGATAAAAGGACAAAGTGATTACAACAACTTTTACTCACAAAATGGATGACCACAGCCGGGCTTGTCGCTAATCAAGATCGGAATCTTGATCGTATATTGCACAATTAGAGTGTGTCCGTAAACTCTAGCATTTTTTCATCAAAACACAAGTAATTGAGGTTATCAATCACGTTAAAGCATTTAGAAGACAGATTTGTTCGGCAACCCTGTGACAAATGGATTTGTACATAATTTTGTATTGGAGTTATGTGACGCAGGTGTATAAAATTTCATGGGCCACAAACTTTGAGTAGGCACCGCACAGTAAAATATCACTCGTGGAGTGCAGTGCTGTCATGTGTGAGGTGTGACCAATCAGAGAAGAGTATTGACTGAGGTGGCGTTTTATAGACCGTACACGGGCAGAGCTTTCCAGACCGTTGAAGGGAGAAGAAGGGTCTCTTTTTGGTAAAGTTTCTCACCGGGCGCTGGAGGTCGGTTGGTACGACTCGTGCCGCGGAATTGAATCGTAGGATTCAACTGCTGTGTTTACAGGTATTTATTGAATTGTATTTTGCTCGGAGATATTATTTTGCTTGGAAATATTGACTTGAGAAATGACCGGGAGAGTCATGTGTGAATTGGCTGAAAAGCGTGCGCTGTTGTCAGCCATTGTTGAAAAGAGAATGTTTACATGTTTTTCGGAAATGAAGTCGCTTATGAGTAAGCGGGTGTATATACTGTAACCGCATAAGTTAGTTGACGGTAGTGATAAAGAATGTCAGTATTATTGAGTAGAAAAGTTTATTCAGGTATGGAGACTTATGGTAGTTTAAACTTTTGTATTTTAGCATCCCGGGCTGAGTGGGTAGCCGCGGAAGTGGGGAGACGAGACGGGAGGTTCCGCCTTTGCGTCCTGAGCCGTGAGTTTCGGGGGCGCAGGAGGGAGTCAGCGTGAAGCGCTGAAGAACGGGGACCCCGTCCCATTCCACCACGCGAAGACAGTTTGCGTGGGTGGTGTGGACCAGGGCGTGTCACTGTATTGTGTGAGTACGACTGGAAAGACGTAACCGGCGAGAGAGCTGTGTGGAGATAAGTTCCCCAAGTTAACAAACACGAGACGTAGAGCGTTCGTGACTTTTTATCTGTGTGTAACAGAAATGACAATTGACAGAAGTATTGCCTGAGACAATGACTTCGTGTGTAGTGGGACAGACAGGCTCCCACGGAACAAAGCTTGAAGTGTTCTACGTGTGTGCACGTGATTTATAGACTGCATGAGAAAGTAACATGTGTGTATTTCTGTGCAGCTAGATTTCTGTATATTGACAGAAATAGAAACTTTTATGTTGAGTGAGAGTGATTTGTAGAATGCATGGGAAATAATATGTTTATGTTGTGTTGATTGAATATTTCAATAGAGGAACAGGGGCAAAGGGCCGTAACCGTGTTCTTGTCTTTGTGCCTGGTTGGAGTGTTGTGTGTGTGTGGGAAGACTAGGCAGTAAACAGAGAGAAGCACGCACAATTTCTGATATGAGTAAATATACATACAGACATACACACGAAAATTCCAGCCGTAACAAACCCCATTGGAAGGTCGTGGGCTCAAATAATGGCCAAGCCTGGTGAGTAAAGGGGGTAGATTTGTCCGATTTTCCGGGTCAACGTACTGTATGTGCAGACCTGCTAGTGCCTTATCCCCCTTCGTGTGTACACGCAAGCACAAGACCAAATGCGCACGAAAAAGATCCTGTAATCCATGTCAGAGTTCGGTCGGTTATAGAAACATGAAAACATCAAGCATGCATCCCACGAAAGTGGCGTATGGCTGCCAAAGTAGTGGGGTAAAAACGGTCATACACGTAAAAACCCACTCGTGCAAAAACACGAGTGTACGTGGGTGTTTCAGCTCATGAACGCAGAAGATGTGGAAGAAGAAGAAGAAGAAGAAGAAGAAGAAGAAGAAGAAGAAGAAGAAGAAGAAGAAGAAGAAGAAGAAGAAGACAACCGTAGCACACACATTTCTGCCTTCCTAAGAGGCTTCATACCGCAGCATGTCTGGCTCTTAGGAAGGGCCTATACCGCGTCATGGCGTGACATTCCACGTGTTTCCTTCCGGTTTACTGATCATGTTGTTCGGTTCCTTTTTTAGATTACAACCCTCTTTTTGATCACATTCCATAGGGCACTTGTCAAGAAGGGTGTTGCAGGTTGCGAGCGGATGATGTTGCTGCTTGTTTTGATAGTGTTTTACCGATAGTCATAATAACTAGCCAATCAATAAATATTACTAAGCAAAAAAAGAAGAAGAAGAAGAAGAAGAAGAAGAAGAAGAAGAAGAACACAACCGTAGCGTCCTCTTAGAAGGAAGGAAACACGCGGAACACGTGGAATGTCACACCATAACGCGGTATAGGCCCTTCCAAAGAGCCAGACATGTGCACTGCGGTATGAAGCCTCTTAGGAAGGCAGAAATGTGTGTGCTACGGGTGAAGAAGAAGAAGAAGAAGAAGAATTTGCCCCAACATCTAAGACATCTAACCTTGCTGCCCACAGCAGGGCAGTATCTTTCTTGGAGTTCTTGTCATTCACGTGCACGCCGTTGCCAAGGTAAAGCACTAGCAGCTCCGTGTTGCCAAGGTACGCCGCCAGCTGGCTGCATGACAACGTCCTTGGCCTTTGACCTTCGATCTTGACTGGCGTCTCTTGCTTCAGTAGAGCAATCCTTTGAGGTTGATCTGGAATCTGTCAGCAATTAAATACAAATTTAAGTTAATAAGTTGTTATGATTTTGTGGTGCCAAATGATTTCAGCAGCAGCGTAAAAATGTCCTGTACAATCCATTGGAGAGTGATTGACCATTTGAGTTAACTCAGGCCAGGGACACGTATTGGTAATACGCACAGGATATGGTGTGATATTTTGACTCAACAAACACCCCTCCTCGATCTCTCTCAAACACACACAACACACACGCACGCACGCGTGCGCGCACACACACACACACACACACACACACACACACACACACACACACACACACACATACAAACACAAACAAACACACACACACACAAACAGACACACACACACAGACAAACACACCCCCCACCCCACCCCCCCACACACACACCTTATTCAAAATCTCCTTCGCCAGTTCCACGTCACCTAGCTCAGTGACGTAATGCAGCGCGTTCTTTTTGCCCTTGAGTGTCGCCACCGCGACGTCACAGTCCTGACAGATCAGAGTGACGTTGGCACGCGCCAGCACCAGTCTCGCGAGATCTCGTCTTCTCTCGTGCAGCACGTGAAGCAGAATGTTTCGCTTGGTTTCTGGGTCAACAGTGTCAAGCCGGGCGTTCTCGTTGAGAAGTTTCTCGAACTCGTCTTTACTGGCCTGTCAGATGATGAAAATATCGTTATTGTGTTGTTGAGCGACGAAGAATAATTCTTTCGCTCGCGTAAAAGTTTCAATCTATTTTTTTATTTTATTTTTTATTTTTTATGATTTCTTGGAAAACGCTTCAAATGTAGCGTGCCGGGCGCCCTTTTCCTCAATAACTGAATAAGGCAATAATATCGACGAACTCGGTGTCTGTGTGCATGGCTGTACAGAAACTGAGGCATTCATATGTTTCAATCTATTATATATATATATATATATATATATATATATATATATATATATATATATATATATATATGTATAGGTTACAACACGAGTGGTTTTTTATATGGCTTGTATTTCAGTCAAGACCCAGCGGATGAATATCATCGGGAGACACGAGCCTTTGGCGAGTGTCTCTCGATTGATATTCCCGCTGGGTCTTGACTGAAATACAAGCCATATAAAAAACCACGAGTGTTGTAATCTGTATATCCCATTCTACCATCAAACACAAAGTGTAGACTACTAGCGGCACTGTTGCGATCTGTGCAGGGTAAAACTGTTGCCAGCGAGACTTAGCCCTTTTGCAACCTTAAACTAAGTGACCGTCGCTGAAAAAATAAAACGAATGAGTGCATCGATAAGTACGCGGTAACACTACTTTCAGACCATTTAAAAGCTTTAAGTAAAGGTTCATAAGTTGCAAGAAAGTAATGAAGTCGAATAGAAATTAATTTAGTTGAAGCGCACAATTCTTTTGTTTTGCGTTTCAGGTCGGCAGAACGGGCGAAACGGGTTTGGGACCCATTTGGCTTACTCGATTCAGAATTGATTCCACGTTGTTTTTCTCGAACGTGTGTAATTAGGCTTATTGACAGAGAAGCAAATCTTAGGGAACAAATATGTAGGTTTAGATTTAACCATTTGCTCCCTATTTGAAATGTATCTACGTGATAAACTGTTTTGCGAGTGTGTTTGCATGGATGAACTTAAACTGGTATGGGTGAGAGGAAAACGCGACCGACACGTCTGTCACCGCCGATTGATTGCATTTTGAAGGAATATGACTGGATTACGGAAAAATATGTGGACTTACTGCAGAGCCAGGCAAAAGAGTAGACTTGCTCGCAAAACACGTGAAACAGCCGATGTTTGATAGCTGAAGGCGCACACCGGCAAAACACACTACCGACAGATTCTCAAAAGTCGTCTGCTAACGATGCAAGGGGAGGGTACTCGTGTTTTTGTTTTGGTTCGCTAGCATCTGGTTATCTTGTAAGTTGAATGTTCGTTTTTTTCGACCTGCATTGCTTTCATAATGAAAGAAACTTTTGCTTATTGCATCTCATACATCAGATCAGTTCTGAGATTCATTTTTGCGTGCAACTGATATGGTTTTCTGAGCCGTGCAATACGATTTTAGAACTTCATACAAATGTGTCACATTGTTCGGCGCGAGCGAGGTCAAAGGTCGGGAGGAAAGTAGTCCTTTGCCCAAATCGGAATCTGCACTATCATATATTTTTTGGAGTCCATGATGTATTTATTGAGCTATAAAAATACAACATATATACCCATACTGAAGTAACAGAGACAAAGAAGGGAGGTCATGGGATATATATCTATATCTATATCTATACACGGCTTGTGTGTGTGTCTGTCTGTCTGTCTGTCACTTCGCGATGCACGGCCAAAGTTCTCGGCGATGGATCTGCTTCAAATTTGGTGGGCATATTCAGGGAGACCCCGGACACAATCTGGTCGAGAAAAATTTCAACACGTGCTCTAAAGGCCCGTCCATACACTCCCGTCCGACCCTGTCCACACTTGACTTATGCTCAAAACGGCCCACGTGGGAGCGCCGTAGCGTGCTGTGATCGCGAAGCGTTATTTGCAGAAGAATAGCGCGTGTTCTAATTTCTATGACACAGACATAGAACGACGGAAATTTGACCAATCAGAGCAAACCAGAGCGATGACGTCAGCTGCTCGCGGCGCGGCAGTCGAATGCAACTGAACTTTCTTGTCAGGAGACCCGCTCCACTGTGATACCGCGTTGTGAAAAAAATCGTCGAGGCAGGTTTCATGGTATTAGGCCATTTTGATAGTCTCAGATTTGCTTAGTCTTTTAAATCCATATCTGTGAGAATCTGCTGTATTTGTTGTATTAACATGCAAACTAGTTGTTGTTTAAATACTTTTTTGAAAATAAAAGTTGAAATTTTTGATAATGTGTTTATTTATGTGCGTGTGAATGGTGGCGATCGTCAAAATACGGACGGATGAATTTACTTTTGCCACAGCATCACTAAACAAAGAACTAAATTCCAACACACACATGCACAAGTATCAATGCTGTGGTGGTTGAGAGTGCCAGAACACATTGAAATGATTGTTTTTCAACAACAATCGATATCCATAACACAAATTCTAACTTATACTAGCTCCGCAAAAAAATGTATGGGGATTCGGATCTGTCCGTCCGCATATCAAGAGCATCGAAACTAATTGTGATTTCACAGGACAAAAACACAAGTTTACCTAATTTTGTATACTGTAAATACAAGTTTGTGCACCCTTGAAGTGAGTTATAATGTTGCCGAGGTCAATTTGCCCTTGATCGACGCACGGTGACCCGAGTTTCAAAGTTGCGATCCAGTCCGTCTAAACAATGTAACGATCGCCACATTTTTCTTTTCATTCAAAAACTAACCGTTTGGGGAGGAAGTGACCTCACGTTGTTTTACGTTGACGCTCGCGCTCGACAGAAAAAGACCGCAACAGTTTTTCAGTTAAAAAAATCGCAAAGTAAAATTATATTTTCTGAGGTTTTCTAGTGTCCGTCTAGTAACAATCGCCACTCTAACGATCGCCACTGAGTGTTGAAGTCACATTTAACTCCATTTTCGACTGTTTTAAGAAACTATTTTGACGCTCAATCGTCACGTTTCAGTGTCGAAACACGTACTGTGCATTTGCAATCAGCCGGTGTGTCCAAACTGAAATGCGAGTGATGCCTCGATTTGTGGCGATCGCTCACATGGTTGACGGACAGAAATACCTTCTTAGGGGGTAGGGGAACAGTTACTCCTCCATACAATAATGGTGTTTACAAATGATTGCAAACTTGTCTCTTTATAAACTGTTCAGACATGTCTTCTCTTCAATAATTTTCAGTTTTGCTCGGTTTGTTAATCAGGAGCACCCTGCAGTAAATGTTTCATCTGTGACAATGCTCGAAATGTTGACGTAATTCCAATGCCCATATCCTTCTCTTGTTACCTCATCTAGCCAAAACCATTGAAGATAGAAAGACATTTATTGAACAAACTAGATGCACAACACCAGTCTTAACACGTTTTGGTCTTACATGTATATGAAAATATTGATGGCCAAGGAATGGTTTGAAAAAAAAGACGGTTTTTCCCTTCAAAACGGTCTAGGTCTGCCGGAAGTCGTATTTTTTCAAACCATTCATTTGAGAATCAATATTTTGATATACATACAAGAACAAAACTTGTTAAGAATGATGTGGGGCATATTTTTTGTTCAATAAATGTCTTTCTATCTTCAACGGTTTTGGCTATATGAGCTATATGCATGCATAGGATAACCGTATTGCTTTTTTTGCGTTTTCAGGGTATGCCGCTTTGCGCCTGGTTTTTAGATATAAATAAGGACCAGGACTATAAAAAAAATTACTGTTTTTAGTTGTAACAAACTCACTTTGTTGGAAAAACATGTCCTTTGAATTGTGTGCCAACATTTATTTTGTAGAATTTGAGTGTGTAAATAGTAAATTGCTGAACACAATACTGTGAAACCTGCCTCGATGTGTGGCCACTCGGCAATTCCCGCGCTACGCACAAAACGGCCTGCGGCGCAGCGTAAAACGGCGTCCAAATGTGGTCCCCGCTTAAGCGCGGCGCGGTGAACCGATTTTGGTTTTTCTGTAGATCCATTCCCAGTAACTCTTCCTTATCTTCTCCAGTGTTTTGCGCGTTTATCTCCCTTCCTTCGTGTGGCGTCAATCACGTCAACACGTGCTCTCTCGCGATCCACCCGGCGAAGCGGGTAATCATCTAGTATACATGTATATGTCGTATCCATTCTGTACAATTTGCGCATTATGTACAATGAGCAGCATATCTTGCACATTGTATACAATGAGCAACAAGTTTTGCTCATTGTATACAATGAGCAAAACTGTTGCCCATTGTATACAATGAGCAAGACCATAAAGTTGCACATTGTATACAATGTGCACCGAGTGAGCAAGATTGTTGAATGGCGTTCAAGCTACACTGATATATGAATCATAGTGAATGGTTGAATGGAATATGTGAGTAAAGTGTTCAAATAACGATGTTTGTTATGTTTAAGCATTGTTTTAATTCTCATTTCGCTAAAACTATACAGTGCATTAGGAATTTAATTATTGTAAATAATAAATATCGTGCAGGATTCGATCCCGCCACAATCAGTCTTTGGAAATGTGCAACTTCGATTACGTCGTATCGCTTTACGAGTTTGTAGTCGTTGGGCGTCTTCTTTTGGCTTCCGAGTTTCAGTTGTCGAACTCTTTCCGTCATGGTGGTAAGGTCTTCCTGTGTGAACCACTTCACGTGGCCAACACTTTGACGTTGCACTTCTGCATCAAACTTAGTTCGATTTTGATCCATGGTGGTCGCGTTCTATCGCCGGGCAGACTGACACTGACACCGAAACTAAAATACTGAAAGAAAGAAAGTGGACAGACAATCCAAATAATTTCAAACACGAGTTCGGTTCAGTCCTATTTGGTCAAAATCGCACGTAGTTTGCAAGATCGTTATTTGAAGCCTTTACTCACAAATAGAAAAAGTGTGAAAGGCGGTGAAAACGACGCTCTCATTAGCTGACGTTGTTGTTTCTATCTCTTACTTTTAGCATGACATGACAATGTGAGCGTTATTATGAACGAATGTTATGTGTGTGTGCGTGTGTTGAAACAACATTAATTGTTGTATTTGTTTTTATTGTTTAATTAAAGGGGCAGTCAACAGGTTGCTGTCGTTTCATGTTTTTGGGCCAAAAAGAGATTGCTTACTCTTTACTCTTTACTCTAGGTAAATGTAACAAAAAATATATTTTAAAAAAAGAAAAGATTTTGAATATTTTTTTGAAAAAAAAAATTGTTTTGGATTTTTTGTTCCATTCTTTTTCTTATCACATGCACGCCAGTTCAAAACGCCGAAAGCAAAAAAAAATCCGCATGCATATTGGTCAAATTTGAAGCGAGTTACGGCCGTTTTAAAATAAAAAATATGACGTCATTCTACTGCCACTACAAAGTTAAATGTTATTTCCAGCCAAACTAACAGCGCTATCGATGTGCGGTTTCACTAAAGTGGTTCCTATGCATCAAAGAATTTTTTTAAACAAAGTTGTTTTTAGCTGTTTTCTGCCCCTTTAATTTACAATAATTAAATTCTTAATACACTGTTTAGTTTTAGCGAAATGAGAATTAAAACAATGCTTAAACATAAGAAACATCGTTATTTGAACACTTTACCATTCATTATGATTCATATATCAGTGTAGCTTGAACGTCATTCAACAATCTTGCTCACTCGGTGCACATTGTATACAATGTGCAACTTTATGGTCTTGCTCATTGTATACAATGGGCAACAGTTTTGCTCATTGTATACAATGAGCAAAACTTGTTGCTCATTGTATACAATGAGCACGATATGCTGCTCATTGTACATAATGCGCAAATTGTACAGAATGGATACGACATATATATAATGTGTAGAATTGAACCTGTCTATGACGACCACACAAGGGTCCGACCAAAAAGTGGTGGTTTTAGACAGGTGGTCGCTTTACACAGGTGAATTGTGCAGGGAAAATATCATCAGGAGCCTTTGGGATGGACGTTATGGGCAGGTGGTCGTTATCAAGAGGTGGTCGTGTGCTGCTTTGTTAAAATCTCATCCAGTTGGCCACAGAGGTACAACTTACTTTGCACAGCTGGTTCCATCTTCAACCCCAAGAGAGAACTGAAAGTTAGTCATTAACGCTGTTGATTAACAATATTGCTGTAAATTGCACAGAACACGTGATAATCGAAATCTTCATGTCAAAATGATAACTCCATGTTTTGGCGCTAGTAAGCCGTCATAGTTTCTCGTTACATTGGAAGTCTCACCGTGGCGACTTCATCAAAGAGGCGATTGGTCGCTCTCCGTGAGCGTCCGGACACAGGTCTGACTACTTTCTCTTTGGACGCGGGTCGCGTCGCATCGGTCACCTCCTCTTCGATCAGCTTGTCTATCTCCTCCTCTAGTCGGCCCTGCAGAGATAGAAGTAGTGATGGTTACATATGACGTCATTCATGTCAACGTCATCATCGGTGTCCCCTGTAATATGTCCAGCAGTGTGAGCAGCAGCGTGTCTGTTATTGTTGTTGTTGTCGTCGTCGTCATCATCATCATCATCATCATCATCGCCATCATCATCATCATCATCATCATCATGTTGACCAAACATTGTAAAGTGTGTAAGGTCTTGAATACGACACGTTCGCACGTACCCACCCAAGCACACAAATACACGCACACACACGCACACACACACACACTCAAACTCACACACACACACACTAACACAAAACACACGCACGCACGCACCCCCCCCCCCACACACATTCACATATCAGTACACACACACACATACATAGTGATACATACACACGCACACACACACACACACGCACGCACACACGCACGCACATACACACACACACACACACATACACAGAGTGCACCTTTCATTTTCTAACACAACAGAAAAACCATGTCATCAAAAAGTTAACAAATAGAACTGCTAGCCTCCTGTTAGCAAGAGAAGACGGAGAACGATGCAACTAGGAAGTGTGCAGGCCACCACACCACACACAGCAAATAGAACTGCTAGCCTCCTGTTAGCAAGAGAAGACGGAGAACGATGCAACTAGGAAGTCTGCTGGCCACCACACCACACACAGCAAATAGAACTGCTAGCCTCCTGTTAGCAAGAGAAAACGGAGAACGATGCAACTAGGAAGTCTGCAGGCCACCACACCACACACAGCAAATAGAACTGCTAGCCTCCTGTTAGCAAGAGAAGACGGAGAACGATGCAACTAGGAAGTCTGCAGGCCACCACACCACACACAGCAAATAGAACTGCTAGCCTCCTGTTAGCAAGAGAAGACGGAGAACGATGCAACTAGGAAGTGTGCAGGCCACCACACCACACACAGCAAATAGAACTGCTAGCCTCCTGTTAGCAAGAGAACACGGAGAACGATGCAACTAGGAAGTCTGCAGGCCACCACACCACACACATCAAATAGAACTGCTAGCCTCCTGTTAGCAAGAGAAAACGGAGAACGATGCAACTAGGAAGTCTGCAGGCCACCACACCACACACAGCAAATAGAACTGCTAGCCTCCTGTTAGCAAGAGAAGACGGAGAACGATGCAACTAGGAAGTCTGCAGGCCACCACACCACACACAGCAAATAGAACTGCTTGCCTCCTGTTAGCAAGAGAAGACGGAGAACGATGCAACTAGGAAGTGTGCAGGCCACCACACCACACACAGCAAATAGAACTGCTAGCCTCCTGTTAGCAAGAGAAGACGGAGAACGATGCAACTAGGAAGTGTGCAGGCCACCACACCACACACAGCAAATAGAACTGCTAGCCTCCTGTTAGCAAGAGAAGACGGAGAACGATGCAACTAGGAAGTCTGCAGGCCACCACACCACACACAGCAAATAGAACTGCTAGCCTCCTGTTAGCAAGAGAAGACGGAGAACGATGCAACTAGGAAGTGTGCAGGCCACCACACCACACACAGCAAATAGAACTGCTAGCCTCCTGTTAGCAAAAGACGGAGAACGATGCAACTAGGAAGTGTGCAGGCCACCACACCACACACAGCAAACAGACGAATCTCGAAAATAACTCTGTCGGGTTTGTATGGGTTGTGAAAGAGTGAATGCCCTTGCTTTTTACTCGGACACACATTGGAGGGGCCAATCACTAGCGACGGATGTGTCGGAACGCGTGAAGTTATTTGTCAGAGGAAAAGCAAGGGTATTCACTGTTTCACAACCCATAGAAACCGTCCGACTGAGTTATTTTCGGAAATCGTCAATTGGGACACAACTATTAAAGGCACCTGAATTCCTTTTCACGTAAACCGCGGGTTGCGTCATGTACCCCACATCATTCCAGGCTTTTACACGGGATGCGGGCATCCTTCCACTTGGTCACATACCAACAATCGGTAACATTCTAAAACGGAGTCAGTCCCAAATACTCTATCAGTCAACAGTCCGCCGTGTAGTTATGTCCCTTGAACACGAACATTAGGAAAACTTAAAGGCACAGTGCAGCTCACAGCCTCCGTTTTGCGTTTTTGTTGCAGCTGAGTGCATTTATAGTTCAAAAATCCTCCTATGGTAGCAGGGGCGGATCAATTCATTTTATGGGGGGGGGTTTCAAAAGTAGTTTGTGAAGATATGGGTGTGAAGGCGCGAAGCGCCGAGCCGACGGCGCGAAGCGCCTAGCTTGCTAGGGGGGTCCGGGGGCATGCTCCCCCGGAAAATTTTGAAAAAAAGGATGCAAAATGGTGCAATCTGGTGCATTCTGAGGATGATCATTACCAGTTTCAGGCAGCAGATTTTGTCACTGATTAATACCCCAAAAATTGAAACTCAACCCAAAAAAACACAAACAAATACTTTTATTTTTTGGCTGAGGGGGGGGTTCCGGAAACCCCAGAACCCCCCCCCCCCTCGTCCGCCCCTGGGTAGTAAAACAAACCCAAAACTACCCAACGACGACATCTGTGAAGCTCGACAGTTTCTTGTTCACGCGAGTGCATAAATTAACCTAGTTATTACGTGGTGTTTGGTCTGAGTTCGATTCAACTTGAGTGATTCCGGCCTCGATTTTGTTCTACACAAACTCATGATGACGTCTGACATAGTTTGCTTAGTGACGTGTCTTTTTGTGCATGATGTGGTGATCTACCTGATCTAAATTTAGATCCAAAAATAGGTCAAGACCAGCCGGGTCCGAGTACGAAATTAATTCGTAAAAAATCGCAGTTCTTGACTCTTTGGGTGCAAGTCAATGAAACTTGGTAGTTCTAACGGATAGCTGCCTGAGGTATGACTAAAAGCCCCAGGGGCTCCGTGCACCTGGATTTGACAAGTTCAGTACCTTTAAGAAAAGAATTATTTTTTAAAGTCGAAATTATGACTCCTTGCCACGAGTTTAGCTCAGCATCAAAACCTACACGTCCACGGTTGTTTTTTGTCTGCAAAGTTGTTGAATTTACTTTTTTTACTTACACCAATGCAAACCTGCCATATTACTTGAGCGTAAAAAAAATAAAACCCACTTTGCCCATAAAACAGCCAGGCTGTTCAACTTTGGCATGTGTTCAAATAAATGGATGCCTTTACTTCATGTAAAATAATAATAATAATAATAATAATAAGAAGAAGAACATTTATATAGCGCTAAATCAAAAACTTTCGTTAAAAAGGCTTGCTCTAAGCGCTTGACATCTAAACTAAAACGTCATTCACACTCTTTACAATGATGTACAAGAACTTCATGTCACACTCTTTCATTCAGTATAGCACCATTCACACAGTTGTTATTCTGTACAAGACAATAAGTTAGTCTAACATTTAGAATGTTCATAAGATGAAAACAAGAGAAAACCAGACTGATTAAAACAACTGCTTAGTGCTAACAAAGCATGAATCTTAATGATAACGTAATACATGTTTAACTGTTAAGACCATAAAAAAACCTATATGCTAAAATAACTTCGAACTTTTAAGAACTTCTTATAAGATACACAGCACATCTAGATAAACACCAGAATGATAAAACAAAAGGCAACTCGTTAAAACTATTAAATGCATCAATGTCTAAAACACGAAAGACTCAAATATAAGATACACAATTCTCTAGAATTGTTTATTTAAACTGAAACCGACCTGCTCAAAGTAAACCATACCCACCCCCTCCCTACCCACCCCCAACCCTCCTCCTACACTAAATACTAATTATTTCTACTCTTAACTTCCCAGAACAGACACTAAAACCATCAGCCAGGCTGTTGAACTTTGGCATGTGTTCAAGTAAATGGATGCCTTTACTCCATGTAAAAGTCAGAACAGACACTAAAACCATCAGCCAGGCTGTTGAACTTTGGCATGTGTTCAAGTAAATGGATGCCTTTACTCCATGTAAAAGCCAGAACAGACACTAAAACCATCAGCCAGGCTGTTGAACTTTGGCATGTGTTCAAGTAAATGGATGCCTTTACTCCATCTAAAAGGCAGAACAGACACTAAAACCATCAGCCAGGCTGTTGAACTTTGGCATGTGTTCAAGTAAATGGATGCCTTTACTCCATCTAAAAGGCAGAACAGACACTAAAACCATCAGCCTGGCTGCTTGTTGTGCAGAAGGAAACTTGATGTTACTGGAATCACTTCGTTGCTGCAAAACAAATTCTTGCATGGCAATGTTCCTTGTTTTTATAAGGACAGTACAATTTTGAATCTTTGAGTCTTGAGTCTTTGAGTCTATGTATTTCTATTTGTAATCGTGTATCACCCTGTTTATGGGCTATGGCCTGAAATAAATCATTCCTGAGTCCTGAGTCTTGAGTCTTTGAGTCTTTAAACATTTCACTTTAAAAAAAGGGGCGGGGATGTAGCTCAGTCGGTAGCGCGCTGGATTTGTATCCAGTTGGCCGCTGTCAGCCCCCCTCCCCCCCCCCTCCCCCGTGTGTACACGCAAGCACAAGACCAAGTGCGCAACGAAAAAGATCCTGTAATCCATGTCAGAGTTCGGTGGGTTATAGAAACACGATAATACCCAGCATGCTTCCTCCGAAAGCGGCGTATGGGTGCCTAAATGGCGGGGGAAAAACGGTCATACACGTAAAAGCCGTGGGAGTCTCAGCCCATGAACGAACAAACAAACTTCAAAACAAACCTGATCTGCTCAGAAAGTATTGAGGTCATTGATTGTTGGTTTGTGCCGGTATGAGTGAAATAAAACAGAATATTACAAGCAAACGTGTAGACAAGGTTGAAGCTATTTCCTTCATTTCTAGCACCTCTGATCACAGGCCGAAGGTATCGTCCACTGGACTACTACTATCACAGAAAGAGTAGTCTTTCTGTGATAGTAGTAGTCCAGTGGACGATACCTCCGCCTGTGCTCTGATCAAGAATGTTCTCCACCAGACATTATGCTCGAGAAACGTTACATCTGTTTTGATGAGAATGCTGAAATTGTTTTGTTTTGTTTCCACAAATGAAACATGGTTTTTCCTCCTCCTCCTCCCTTCCTCCTCCTTCTTCTTATCTTCACTATCATTTAAAATTATTTTCATTATTCTCATTTAAGCAACTTCTGCTTGACAAAAAAATGGAAGGACGTTTTCTGTTTTCTTTGAAAGAAGAGTCGTCGGCGATCAAAACAAGAACGATAAGTACGAGTTTTCGTGCAGAGTGGTTTCAAAGCAACTCTTGTGACAGATTGTTATTGGTGCAACAAGAACACCAAAAGGCAGATATATGTTCTTTGATGATACCTTCCTTCGCGTATAAACCATCATGTAAACCACCACAGTTCTATCCAGGCTTTTACGTGGGACAAAAACATCCTTCCACTTGGTCAAATACCAACAATCAACACCTTGGCTGTTTTCTGTGTAAAGTTGGAATTTTGGCTGAACTTATTCCGAAGATTGACCTAGTTATCAGCTACGAAATAAATTCAGCTTAGCTGCTAGTCACAGAAGGGTGCAGGGAGGGGTTGAGGTCGCTTTAAAACAGAGATTGACCCCGAAAATATACTTCGCTAAGATGTTGCTTATATTTTGTCTGTGAACATTTCTAACTTTTTCACACTTGTTTCAACACACTCTGAAAATATTACAGCAAAATATTGGCAAAATCTTTTTTTTTTGGTCAATCGGTGTCCGATCACTTTAATTTCTAACCATGTTTTCTTCAAATGTATCTGCTTAAGCTGGGAGTGCATATCATTATGGCACGATTTGTGAGGGGAAAACAGGCAACAACAAAACTAAGATTCATACAAACATTCATTGCTTACAACAGCAAGGCATTCTTTCTGATCATGCATATGAACAAGGTTGAATAATCACACGATTCAGCCGGTAAAACAGTCAATGTTATCAAGGCTGGGGAGTACACAGGGTGATATGTGATATATATATAAGACGGGCAACAACAATCCGTTACAATCATAGACATTTTCCGACAGAAACATGCAGAGAACTCTGTCTACTCGAGCGAGAGATATGGAAAACGATGACATAATTCATGAGGTTTACAAACAACAAAACTAAAATATGCATGCAAGCAATTCTGAAATATGGACATAATGTTGACACGGTTCAGCGGGTAAAGACAGTCAGAAAGACCACAGCAGGTAATTGCATAAATGATAAGCCTATATAAGCACTACCCACATAATTATCTTCATTGACATTATCACAGAATTATTATTATTGACAAAAGAAACTCTATCTCGTCATGCAATAGCCAATTTTCGGAAGATTATGGCCAGGATTCGTGAGGATAAAGACTGTCCTTAAGTGAGTCCGAAGTCTTACCACCAAATATTCAGTGCCAAAGTTTCGTGCAGCCACCTTCGCCAAGTCGACTTCGCCCAATCAATTTCAGGCTTTACATTGATAAACATCAAGAGTAAACATTTGCTGACATTTCATGCCAAACACACGCGAGGCATTCGGTCTGCTCAAAGCC
This sequence comes from Littorina saxatilis, assembly GCF_037325665.1. Taxonomy (NCBI): domain Eukaryota; kingdom Metazoa; phylum Mollusca; class Gastropoda; order Littorinimorpha; family Littorinidae; genus Littorina; species Littorina saxatilis. The sequence goes on from NC_090258.1 coordinate 25,618,507, forward strand.
AGGGAATGGGGAATATGACACAATGGGTGGAAGATAGAAGCTGAAACTACAGTAGATCTACAGGCTCATGGTCATTTCTTCCAGGCTGCAAGCGCGGAATTGCAACAGAGGCATTACATATATAAACATATACAATCGCAACATGCACGACAACGTTGAAACTGATTGGCATATTGATGGGCATACTGATGGGCATACTTACTGTCTCTTGTGGGGAAGTTCGGGCTGCAATCTTTATCTGTGCTTGAAGTGAATGGTAAATGGTAAGTTTAACCACGGGTAATAGTTTATGATGTATAATGCTTACAATAAGTAATAAGATTAGTGGCTGGCACTATTTGCAGTGAAAATATGATAGTGATGATATGAATCCCTGAGTGCACACAGTATTGTACGCACAGACAGACAACTAAATGGCCAGACAGACTAGCGGACAGTATTGTACACACAGACAGACAACTAAATGGCCAGACAGACTAGCGGACAGAGAGAGAAAGAAAGACACAGAGACAGACAGACAGACAGACAGACAGCTCGACAGACAGACAGACAGACAGACAGAGACAAACAGACGGACAGACAGACAGACGGACAGACAGACAGACAGAGACAAACAGACAGACAGAGACAAACAGACAGACAGACAGAGACAAACAGACGGACAGACAGACAGACAGACAGACAGACAGACAGACCAATCGTCGAGAGAGTTATGGGCATACTGCAGATAACTGAAATGGCCGTATGTTGCATATTCCTGTACATAAATATAGGCCTACTTTTATAAAAAAAAAAAAATGTACAGCATGCATTTTTACTTCTCCATTTATTCACTAATTTATAGATGTTTTAAAATTATTTATTTGTATGCATTGCTTTATTTTAGTTATTAAATTCCTTATCTATTCATTGATATATTGATTGATTGATTGATTGATTTCTTCATTTCTGTACGTATTTCTTTCTTTCTTAATGTCTTTATTTATTTAGTTATTTCTTTAGTTATTTCTGTATCAATTCATTAATTCATTCATTTTTTTCATTTTTTCATTGTTTATGTCTCGTTCAGCTACATACCGCTGAACACTATTCTTTGAGAAAGGTCTTGATTAGCAGCAAAAGTTACTGATTCTGAGAAGTTATTATGCATACATCTATGTATTTACTCCGAGAGTAGAATACGATCTCAAGGTCGTGTACAACTGTGATGAGGAGGATTTACAGTGGACCCCCCTTTTAGGCCCCCCCAAAAAATAGGTCTGTTTACGGTAACCCGACCGACCCTAGTTTTTAGGCCCGATCCTAATCTTTTTTTTGGATCGTCTGAAAAAAAAAAACGCATCCAAAATAGAGCTGTTTGCGCTCAAACAGCAGACGACAGAAGGGAGGTAAGCTCAAAGTACTGTTTATAGGTATGTTGGGCAAAAACAGGGATTGATGAGAAGAAATGAACTGTGAAACATCATAGAGAGGGGTAAAAAAAAAAAAAAAAAGGGAAAAAAAAATATGGAAAAAAGCCGACCTACCGACCCTATTTTTTCACCCTATGTTACCGTAAACAGACCTTTTTTTTTTGGGCCTTAAGATCCCCAAATTAGGACTTCCTCCTTTATTAGACCTTGATTTTCCACATGTTCTATTCATAACATCTGTTAATGTATCCCCTTCTTCTTCTTCTTCTGCGTTCGTGGGCTGAAACTCCCACGTACACTCGTGTTTTTTGCACGAGTGGAATTTTACGTGTATGACCGTTTTTTTACCCCGCCATTTAGGCAGCCATACGCCGTTTTCGGAGGAAGCATGCTGGGTATTTTCGTGTTTCTATAACCCACCGAACTCTGACATGGATTACAGGATCTTTTTCGTGCGCACTTGGTCTTGTGCTTGCGTGTACACACGGGGGTGTTCGGACACCGAGGAGAGTCTGCACACAAAGTTGACTCTGAGAAATAAATCTCTCGCCGAACGTGGGGACGAACTCACGCTGACAGCGGCCAATTGGATACAAATCCAGCGCGCTACCGACTGAGCTACATCCCCGTCCACATCCCCATCTTAAAGGTCAACCACATTGCTCGGTCAAAAAAATTCTGCTGAGAGAACATTACTAAATAGTACCAGATGCAAAATATTGGCAAGCAAAGTCCTTTGGTTTAATAGATATCGATCAATGAAAGTGGGTTTTCATACCTGCAATTAAGGGTAAGGGAAGTAAGAATCTAAAACGCAGCCATAGCTGATCTCCCCTCGCAGTGACGTCAGCAGCTGTATTGGCAAAAGCGGACCATGAAGAAAACAGAGAAACAAGCAGCGTTTCTTCACTGGAACTATCGTGCTACAGTAGCGATTTTGAGGTTTTGAATGAACACGATCTTCAACCATACCAGTTTGAACCTTAGCTGTCCGATGCTGAGGTTGAGGAAACACCCGACAGAGACGATTTTAGCGAGTCTCTCGATCGTTTGATGTCCACCAACTGGTAAGAAACTACTACTGATTCAGTGATTGTGAGACTCTTCCTCGTATATATTCCTATTATTATTATTATTATAGAATCGATTCTGGTAGAGCTTGTTTTGCAGTCAGTAATTTGTAAAGTTTGTGCGATGTCTTCTTTTACCCTTGATGCAATTCATGCATGCCAGAAAGTGATGCGCATTCCTGATTATAATTTTAGTCAAAACATCATCCTACTGAGTAGTCAGTATGCCCACTCAATCATTGCTAGTAGCAGTCCCCAAAACTAAAACTAGCCAAATCAGTACACGTATGGATATACCAATGTTCCAATGGAATAACAATTTATTATGGTTTTGTCTAGACATAATGGTCACTACCATTGGTTGTGAATTTGTCCATTTCAGTTGTTTTACTGCCTTAGTAGATCAATTTTTTTGTGTGAGTTTGTAGACTGCAGAGAATTTGAACTAAACTTGTATCAAATTTTGTGTGTGCAGGTGTCAGTGCGCAAACTGTGCAGGCATGGGCTCAATCCGAGAATGCCGCTGTTGTCAAGAAATTCCAGAAATGGAATCACTGACAGTAAGCACAGGGGTGGGCTGCATCACTGACCACCCTGGCTTCAGATCAGTGTGCTTGGACCACTATGTCTTGGAGACATGCTATCACTGGTACAACCAGCAGTATGGGAGGGCTATACAGGATGCTAATGAGTAAGTTATTATTTTTTTAGAATTGTAATCATGATACTATAAATAGGTTTATGTCATAGATGTGCAAAAACAAATAACAATAAAATAAAAAAATGAAAATTAATTGTCAGATATTCATTTTTATTTCAAGACAATTCATTTATTCGCATGTGCTAATTCTGAGCAAAGCAATATGGGGAATGTTTTCAAGTATCCTGATTGTACACTTTGTGTACTGTGGACTGGGTGGCCGAGTGGTAACGCACTTGCGCTCCGAAGCGAGAGGTTGCGAGTTCGACCCTGGGTCAGGGCGTTAGCAATTTTCTCCCCCCTTTCCTAACCTAGGTGGTGGGTGCTAGTCTTTCGGATCAGACGAAACACCGAGGTCCCTTCGTGTACACTACATTGGGGTGTGCACGTTAAAGATCCCACCATTGACAAAAGGGTCTTGTGTGTGGCGCACGTTATATGTCTTTCGGATGAGATGAAAAACCGAGGTCCCTTTGTGTACACTACATTGGGGTGTGCACGTTAAAGATCCCACGATTGACAAAAGGGTCTTTCCTGGCAAAATTGTATAGGCATAGATAAAAATGTCCACCAAAATACCCGTGTGACTTGGAATAATAGGCCGTGAAAAGTAGGATATGCGCCGAAATGGCTGCGATCTGCTGGCCGATGTGAATGCGTGATGTATTGTGTAAAAAAAATTCCATCTCACACGGCATAAATAAATCCCTGCGCCTTGAATATGTGCGCGATATAAATTGCATAAATTTTTTTTTTTTAAATCCCTGCGCTTAGAACTGTACCCACGGAATACGCGCGATATAAGCCTCATATTGATTGATTGATTGATACTGTCATTAATACTGTATGCTTGTTTTTCTTTCCAGGCGGTATCGGTATGTAGCTTACCGCATGCTTGTGCGGTGGGTCTGGAAATGGCTGGGGAGAGACATCAGGGTCACCTTACCAGCTTGTGCGGTTGCAAGAATTAGAGAACAGTTTCCTAGTGCAGATGGGCAGTACGTGGGTTATAGGGACCCAGAGTAATATTACATTATATGACAACATCAGCCCATTTTTGCATCCTTATGTGTTCCAATTTTATTGATAATACATTGTCATTGTGATTAAATATTATTATTACATTGACGAGAAAATAAATATTATTATTACATTGACGAGAAAACTATTTTGATGTGTGTTTGTAGTTGGTTCAGCTTGTGCCACACATTGATTTGAAAAAGTGTGTTTATTTATTTATATTTAAGATACAGAAGTGCAACAGTAAAATCATGTAGTTTGTAACATGCATAGTGTAGTTGGTATATTTTTGTGTGCAAGGAGCATGGGGGTGGGTGGGGAGTGTTCACAGCTTTTTATGATTTTCAAATGTGTATACGAATTTAACTAACAAAAACAAGTTAATACTGCCATTGTCACATCCACCTTTGTTTTTGTGTCACCATGAGATAGCGAAAGCGGTCAGATATATTTCACATGTGGATTGTGTGGTGGTGTCTCACCTCACTCATACCTCAAAGTCATTGAAACAAGTAGTTATAAGTTATCACTTGCAGAGTCAGGTCTGCTCTTTTTTAAACTGTTTTGTCAACATAACAACAAATTCTACGGTACACAACTTACTTTTCCAATAAACTCAACAACTTACTCTTTTCTCCAAGTTAAATTTACTTTCCATCCTGTCTCAAGTAAACAATAACCAACACATAAACATTCACAGGCACATTCACCCATCCTCTCAGATAACGAAAAGCACAATCATTAGTCCACAAAGCTATGTGTAGCTAACAGTTAATTTACCACTGAAAGTCAGTTCTTGTAAAGACTTGCTCAAAGTACACACACATTAAGCATTCAAGTATTGATCATAGTATGTCACAAATTTGACATTATTCGAGCACACACACACTTGGCCAAATAATGCACACCTGAATGTATTTATTTAAAACGAAAATACTAAAAAGAATTGGTGATTTACCAACAAAATAAATAAATTAAAAAATATAATAATAATGCGACAAATAGAACACAAACACAGCTCGGTAGCGGGACGGGTCAAGCTGACACTGACCGTACCAGTGGGCACTGCCAGCCGTGTTGTTTACAAACCCAAACACAGGGCGATAGCTGGACGGGTCAAGCTGACACTGACCGATATTTATGTGAAAACACGCACCGCGCTTCATCTGTGTGTTTCGCGTGTGACATCCCCGATGGATGGTTGGGACTGAACCAGGCTTTAGAGTCCTTATTGTTTTAATTCCGAAACTTCTCATCAATGCCTCACGTGGAGGGTAGCAGTCACCTTCGAAATGTTCATGGCAAATCGCAGACGACGAAGTCGGTGTCCCACACTTTGGGCCAAAGTTTACTCTTTTCTCTTGCACGTACCCACCTATCACGGACTGGGTTTTTTTTCGGGAAGCGGTGCAAGGTGTAGCCATCGGCTTGTTTATTTGTGCATCGCCCAACCGCACAATATAGGCCATTGGAAGTTTTTCTTCGTTTTGGTTCAGAACTAACACTATCCGAGATAAGCGCCGCCATTGTTGACTACATACGCTGACGTCACGAGGCAAATGATCACGTGGGCGCGGTTTTCACAGGTGCAAAAGGTTATCCGAAGTAGATTTTATTCAATATAAAAAACAAGAAGCATTTTTCAGAAAAAACAATTTCGGCATGCGACTTCATTTAGTATGTAGATATTTTGTGCAAAGTTTCATTTTTCAATGTGGATGACCTTTAAGACTCCCTCCTTTCTCAGATTTGTGTACGTCTTCACAGGGGGGTTCCACTGTATTGTTGTCAATATGTGCCAAAATATTTAATGTTACTGATATAAATGGCCGTGTGCTTACAGAGTAGACAGTGATCAACAGAATATGCACATTATTTTAAGTGACTGAAATTAATTTCTTGTTAGCCATGTTAATCACGGAGTCTTGCTCCCGCTCAGACAGCCACACGGACAGACGGCCACACGGACAGACACGAATAGAAACGGACAAAGAAACATCATAGCGAATGGGGTGTATACAAAGCAAAACACTGTAAATGATACTTCTTCTTTTTTCCCAGTATATTTCCACGCATTATTTCAGTCACAGCACGCCTGCGTCACATCATTTCATGACGTAAGAACCTAATGACACTATTGCCACATTCCCTGATGACGTAACCACCAATTGACACCTACACCAAAGCCCCAAAATGACGCAACACTCAAATTACCCCCGCGTCACAGCCCTTGATGACGTAACACCAAAATGACGTCACATGACAATTGTATACTGACATCTCTCCTGGTTTTGAGGGCGAGGAAGTCTCCATCCTCCGCCCCCGCTCCCTTCCCTCCCTCCCCCATCGTCACCTTCCAGCTCATCTCCTGTAACAACAACGATAACAACAAAAATGACATTAACCATACAAGTCTTATTTAACAACAACAACAACAACAATAACGATGGTATAAAAAAAGAAGTTTTTTTGTCTACTACAGCAACACCGATATTGTCAATAATGTTAGTACTTTCTTACATCAACAACAACAACAACAACGACGACGACGACAACGTCATCCACAACAATAACAATAACGACGACGACGACGTCATCATCATCATCATCATCATCACCATCGTCGTCGTCAACAACAACAACAACAACAACAACAACAACAACAACAACAACAACAACAACAACAACAACAACAACAACAACAACAACAACAACAACGAAAATAATTGGTTTCTCGGTCTTCAAATCCCTGTTCTTTTACAACCATGAAACAAGAATAGCAAATCTCAAAGAAACACACATAATATTCACCAAGCAAAACAATGCAAGCATAGTATACACAACAACATTCGGCTCTTTCTGTGAAAGATTCTGCCAGAAATACGCTCCTTGTAATAAAACAAACAAACAGACAGACGGCTGACATTTGTTCCAAAATACAGAATTAAACAAGTCGCGTAAGGCGAAAATACAATATTTAGTCAAGTAGCTGTCGAACTCACAGAATGAAACGCAATGCCATTTTACTCGTAGCATCGTCAGGCCACCGCTCATGGCAAAGGCAGTGAAATTGACAAGAAGAGCGGGGTAGTAGTTGCGCTAAGAAGGATAGCACGCTTTTCTGTACCTCTCTTTGTTTTAACTTTCTGAGCGTGTTTTTAATCCAAACATATCATATCTATATGTTTTTGGAATCAGGAACCGACAAGGAATAAGATGAAAGTGTTTTTAAATTGATTTGGACAATTTAATTTTGATAATAATTTTTATATATTTAATTTTCAGAGCTTGTTTTTAATCCGAATATAACATATTTATATGTTTTTGGAATCAGCAAATGATGGAAAATAAGATAAACGTACATTTGGATCGTTTTATAAATTTTTATTTTTTTTTTTACAATTTTCAGATTTTTAATGACCAAAGTCATTAATTAATTTTTAAGCCACCAAGCTGAAATGCAATACCGAACCCCGGGCTTCGTCGAAGATTACTTGACCAAAATTTCAACCAATTTGGTTGAAAAATGAGGGCGTGACAGTGCCGCCTCAACTTTCACGAAAAGCCGGATATGACGTCATCAAAGACATTTATCAAAAAAATGAAAAAAACGTTCGGGGATTTCATACCCAGGAACTCTCATGTCAAATTTCATAAAGATCGGTCCAGTAGTTTAGTCTGAATCGCTCTACACACACACACAGACAGACAGACGCACATACACCATACCCTCGTTTCGATTCCCCCTCGATGTTAAAATATTTAGTCAAAACTTGACTAAATATAAAAAACAAGAAAGGTTAGATAATGAAACGTTTTATTTCATTTTTGGCTCACGTAAGTGTAGCCTATGCGATCGTAACTTTGTCTGTCTGTGCGTGCGTGCGTTCGTGCGTGCGTCTATGCGTGTGTATGTCTGTGGTAGAAACTCTAACATTTGAAGACGTCACATTACATTGACGTCACATTATGACGTAAGAGGGTTAGACGTCACGCGAAGGAAGTACTGACAGTCTCGGTCATTATTTTTTTGAGCGCGCCGAGACTAGTTGGCAGTCGTGTCCTTGTAAGTAGGCTACATGCAGACAGACAGATCTAGATCTAGTGTCTCGCTTTCTTGCACAGTTTCACCTATGCTCTTTCTGTGTGTGTGTGTGTGTGTGTGTGTGTGTGTGTGTGTGTGTGTGTGTGTGTGTGTGTGTGTGTGTGTGTGTGTGTGGTGTGTGTGTGTGTGTGTGTGTGTGTGTGTGTGTGTGTGTGTGTGTGACGGAGTGATTGAGTTTGTGTTACTGTTTGTCGATTTCTTACGTGAGCCTTGATGGCTTCGCCTCTTGTATTACACAAACCATAATTGATTTTTCTATGCAAGAATACCTGACACAAAATAACATGGAGCATATTAATAATAAAACAAGTCGCGTAAGGCGAAAATACAACATTTAGTCAAGTAGCTGTCGAACTCACAGAATGAAACTGAACGCAATGCAATTTTTCAGCAAGACCGTTTACTCGTAGCATCGTCAGTCCACCGCTCATGATCATGGCAAAGGCAGTGAAATTGACAAGAAGAGCGGTTTAGTAGTTGCGCTGTGAAGGATAGCACGCTTTTCTGTACCTCTCTTCGTTTTAACTTTCTGAGCGTGTTTTTAATCCAAACATATCATATCTATATGTTTTTGGAATCAGGAACCGACAAGGAATAAGATGAAAGTGTTTTTAAATTGATTTCGAAAATTTAATTTTGATAATAATTTTTATATTTGTAATTTTCAGAGCTTGTTTTTAATCCAAATATAACATATTTATATGTTTTTGGAATCAGAAAATGATGGAGAATAAGATAAACGTAAATTTGGATCGTTTTATATAAAAAAAAATCTTTTTTACAATTTTCAGATTTTTAATGACCAAAGTCATTAATTAATTTTTAAGCCACCACGTTGAAATGCAATACCGAAGTCCGGGCTTCGTCGAAGACTACTTGACCAAAATTTCAACCAATTTGGTTGAAAAATGAGAGCGTGACAGTGCCGCCTCAACTTTCACGATAAGCCGGATATGACGTCATCAAATACATGTATCAAAAAACCGAAAAAAACGTCTGGGGATATCATACTTAGGAACTCTCATGTCAAATTTCATAAAGATCGGTCCAGTAGTTTAGTCTGAATCGCTCTACACACACACTCGCACAGACAGACAGACAGACAGACAGACAGACAGACACACACACACACACACACACATACACCACGACCCTCGTCTCGATTCCCCCCTCTACGTTAAAACATTTAGTCAAAACTTGACTAAATGTAAAAAAAGAAAACAAGACATTCACGAGTACATTGACCCAATGGTCTTTATCGTGGACAGACGAACAAATAATTAAAAGACAAATGAAACAAATGAAAGAAACTTATCTGGGTATGTTTTGGTCCGACCTCTGGCAAGGAGAATCAGAGTTCATTTTGTCTCATAATTATTTGTTTGTGTGTCCACTAGAAAGACATTAAGTCGATGTAATTGTGAATGTCTTGTTTTCTTGGTTTTTGGTTATGCTCCTTGTAATTTCGTTTCAGCTATTCTTGCAGAGAAAAATAACTTATAGTATGTGTAATTAGTATGTACTCGCCCTTGTAACTGTATCATTATTAGTTTTATCTTTATCTGTCACAGATACAGGAAAGAGTTCAGTGAATGTTTCCGTCATACTTAATACCTGTAGCCTATACCGTGTACACAATATGCGCTATAACATTCAACTTGACATTATAATTTATGGCAAGTTATGTAGTGTATAGGCCTATATATATGTCACAGTGGAAATGAGAATCCAGTGAGATTCCGAATCGCACTAGTGGAGATTGGAATTCCAGTTTGCACTAGGGCAAACTAGAATTCTCATCTCCACTGGATATTTGTTAGTGAAGATTGGAATTCCAGTTTGCCCTAGTGCAAACGGGAATCCAGTTTCAGTGGAGATGGGAATTCCAGTTTGCACTAGGGGAAATAGGAATTGGGGGAAATAATGTGTTCACAGGTTTATAATTGTTGTTAAAACCATTTCATCTTGAGTCATTCATGACTTTAAGGCTTACTCATTGCAGGTATTGAAATGCAGAAATAAAAATAAATATTATTGAATTGATATAATCGAAAAACACAGAGTAATTGCGCACAATGAGTTTTTTTTTATCAATATCATTAAATCATATCACAAAGTTAAAAGTTTGTATAAGATGAAGCATGAAAGGTAGTCTATCTATGCTACATGCCTTCACACACACTACCACACATGCATGCACTCACGCACACACACACAAACATGCCTTTTTTGCTTTTTTTCATATCACTGGAAATCCATCAACAGTTCTTGCAAAATGTGCTTTCTGGGTGACACTTTGTACAGCAGTCTATGTTTGCTTTTCGGCAATTGCACCGTTTTGTTAGACAGTTGCCCTTGCATTTGCAGACTGTTCTCGAAGAGCAAGCGACAGACTTGGTGCTCCATCCTGTAGAAGACCGTGATGCTTGTATCAGAGTTATTTCTTTTAAATTGCTTGGTTCAACACTGTTAAGGTCCAGAAACTCCACAGAGCGCATGTCAACAAGTTCAACACCATCGAACCAGTTTACAATGATTCCAGCAACGCTGAAGACTTTGTATTGCAATCTGTTTCCTGCAGTGGATCTGGATGTTAGTATTTTACAAGGCAGAAGGCGTGCATCAGTGTTTGTTCTGTCGGCTTGGTGGATTTTAATGCCAACTGTATCATCAATTGAGTACACCTTGTGCAGTTGTTGTACCTGCTTATGATACCGGGAAGCTTGTCTCTTTGCAGCATGAAGATAGTTGTCTCGTGCACTCAATCTTGGTTCCCTATGTTGATGACTGTCCTCGTTTTCAACTATGTTAGCTCGCTGCCACAGAACAAACTGCCCAACTTGTAGCGCTTCTTGGGAAGGATTGCATTCAACTGGGACAAAGCTGTTGTCTAGCACCTTGTCAATTACCACTACAGCATGGGAATCACTGTTGACTTGCATGCCATGCAACACACACCTGTTTTTGTGTTCAGTACCCAAAGCAATAATCTTGTCTTCATTGTGAAGTAAGTATTGTCGACCACGCTTCTGTGGGAGCAATGTTGCACCTGGCGGAGGTGACAATGTAGTCATTGGCGGAGGTGAGGATTTATATTATTCTTACCTTGAGACTGGGGGTGTCTTGGTCTTCCATGAATGATCTTCATATCTGGCCAAAGGGTCTCCAAGTTGTTGATCACTCGGGCAGTGAATGAGAGAGAGAGAGAGAGAGAGAGAGAGAGAGAGAGAGAGAGAGAGAGAGAGAGAGAGAGAGAGAGAGAGAGAGAGAGAGAGAGAATAGTAGTTGGATTAGTAAGATTTATATTATTCTTACCTTGAGACTGGGGGTGTCTTGGTTTTCCATGAATGATCTTCATATCTGGCCAAAGGGTCTCCAAGTTGTTGATCACTTGGGCAGTGAACTCGCGGCCATTGTCACTCTGCAATAACCTTGGAGCTCCAAAATGACAAAACTGACTGAAGAGGTTATCAGCGACCTCTACAGCAGTCTTTGATTTCAGTGCATAAGTCCAGCTGGCAACCCCGAACAAGACAAGGAAATCAACAGCCTGAACAGAAAAATCCAAACAGAAATGCGCCGGTCTTACTGGCGATACCAGGAAAACATCTTCACCCAATCCCCCCCCCCCCCCACTCCCGAAAACGACTCCAAACCCCAAGCCGACCCCAAACCTGACCACAAAAAGCTGTTCACCTACATCAAACACCAACGCTCAAACAGTTCTGGTGTCTCAGCCCTCAAGTCAAATGGAAAGCTAATCACAGACCCAAAACTCAAAGCTGAAGAGTTAAATGCTCAGTTCTTTAAGGCGTTCAGCGAAGGAACTACATACTCAGAAGCAGAGTTCAGGACGAAGTGCACCATGCCTGACTCCCCTGACGACTATCCAGCCATGGATGAACCCTCCATCAGCACCCAGGGAGTCGAGAAACTTCTGACAAATCTCAACCCCCACAAAGCCACAGGACCTGACGGGCTCACACTCCACGTTCTCAAAGAACTCGCTAAGGAAGTGGCCCCCATCCTAACCTCCATCTTCTCCTCATCTCTACACTCCGGACAAGTCCCCTCTGACTGGAAAATAGCCACAGTTGCCCCCGTCTTCAAGAAGGGTGAGCATTACAAGCCCTCCAACTACCGCCCTATCTCGCTCACCTGTATCTGCTCAAAACTCTTGGAACACATCTTAGTGAGTGGCATCATGAACCACCTCGAAACCAAGAACATCCTGACCGGTCAACAGCACGGCTTCCGTAAACACCGCTCGTGCGAGACACAATTACTCGAGTTCATCAAAGAAGTCTCTACAGCCATGGAACATGGTACTACAACGGAGGCAGTGGTGTTAGACTTTGCCAAAGCTTTCGACCGTGTAAACCACAGTCTGCTCTGCCACAAGCTCTACCACTACGGCATACGAGGAAAGACCAACAGCCTCATCGCAAACTTCCTCAGCGGCCGCACGCAGTCAGTAGTGGTGGATGGTGCGCAATCCAGCTTTGTCAAAGTGAAGACCGGAGTCCCCCAGGGCTCTGTCCTAGGGCCCTGCCTCTTCCTCTGCTACATCAATGACCTCCCCTCCAAGATATCTTCCCCTTCAAGACTCTTTGCTGATGACACAGCCGTCTACAGGTTCATCACCTGCGCAGAAGACCCAGCCAAGCTTCAGGAGGACCTCCAACGCCTAGAACAATGGGAAAAAGAATGGGACATGGCCTTCCACCCAGACAAGTGCTGTGTGCTGCCCTTCACCCGAAGCCATTCTCCCCCTCTCTCCAACTACACCCTCCACGGCCAGACGTTGGAGAGAGTCACCTCCACCAAGTATCTTGGGGTCATTCTAGACACTAAACTAGACTTCACCCAGCACATCGAGAACATCTGTGCCAAGGCCAACAAGACGCTGGGCTTCCTGAGAAGAAACCTGAAGGTATGCTCCAGCCTCACCAAAATGCTGGCCTACAAGACAATGGTCCGCCCTATTCTTGAGTACGCCTGCACAGTATGGGACCCACACTCCGACAGGCTCATCACAACCCTTGAGAAGGTCCAGCGCAGAGCAGCCAGATTTGTCACAAACCGCTACCACAACACCTCTAGTGTCACAGATATGCTGACGCTACTCGAGTGGCCTACGCTACAACAACGACGTCGCTGCGCCAGACTCGCTATGCTCCACAAGATCCTCAACGATCAAGCCTGCGTCTCCTGCGTCGGCCTCAAGCGGCAACCTCGAAGTGGACGTCGCAGCAACCACAGCCAACAGCTGGGAATAATCCCGTGCCGCACAGACTACAGAAAGTTTTCTTTCTTCCCGAGGACCACTGTCGACTGGAACTCCCTCCCATCAGATGCTGTCGAGGCCCCCTCCTATAATGCCTTCTGCTTGAGGGCAATGAGGGCCATACAGGCACAGTAACCGCCCTCCCCCTGCCCCACCTCTCTTTTTTTTTCTTTTCTTTTTTTTAAATCTTTGTTAAGGACACACACTTGCACTTCGCCAACATGTTAATAATGGTCAATTCATTGATCGCTGAACATTATTGGAAGAAGAAGAAGAGCTGAACTTGGTAAAATGGTCACGTGCATGTAGGATCCAACAGAACTCGCCATCAGGCCTACTTCGAAAGTCCACCAGATCAATCTGGACGCGCTGCAGAAATTCCAAATTGATCAGAGGTCTACCTGCTGGAGGATATCTGGTCGGCTGTCGTGTGCTAGAGCTTGTGCATGTCTTCAAAAACAAATCAACAACAGTCCATTTGATGCCAGCGTAATGTGCTTTGATTTCTGCCCATGTTTTATCACGTCCGGAATGTCCTACATGTCCATGACATTGGAAAACGATGTCGAAAAGTCTGTCCTTTGTGATGACTGGCTTGTTGGATTTTTTGCAGTACACAATGTTCCTTGCACCAATTTCTTCCAATTTGAACTGTTTTTGGCTCCAGTGTTTGAATTTTGCTCCATGTTGGGATTTTGTCCGGGGCTGGAATGCAGACACGCTTCAATCTTGTTGTACTTTTCTTGAGTTATACAAAATGCATCTTTTTTGTTTGTATCCAAAGATTCAAGATGCTGCTCTAAAAGAATATAAAATTTCTCCTTTTGCTCCATGATCCACTCTCTGAGTCAGTTTAGCAGAAAACAAACTGCAGCAAGTCAAAATTTCTAACTGAGTGGAGAAGACTAGTGTTAACTCTTGCTTTATGACTAAGAGTTCACAAAAGAAGTGAGAAGCCCAGACAGATAGACGACTGAGTTAACGTTCAGTAGTCGTGGTTTTACAATACAATACAATACAATAATACTGTCGGCTCTGATGGCCGAGGCCATCTCTCTCTCTCTCTCTCTCTCTCTCTCTCTCTCTCTCTCTCTCTCTCTCTCTCTCTCTCTCTCTCTCTCCCTCCCTCCTTCCCTCCTTCCCTCCCTCCCTCACTCTCTCTCTCTCTCTCTCTCTCTCTCTCTCTCTCTCTCTTTATCTCTCTCTCTCTTTATCTCATGCTTCATCTTATATACACTTTTAACTTTGTGATATGATTTAATGATATTGATAAAAAAAACCTTATTTTGCACAATTACTCTGTGTTGTTCGATTATATCAATTCAATAATATTTATTTTTATTTCTGCATTTCAATACCTGCAATGAGTAAGCCTTAAAGTCATGAATGATTCAAGATGAAATGGTTTTAACAACAAATATAAACCTTTGAACACGCGCATTATTTCCCCCAGTTCCTATTTCCCCTTGTGCAAACTGGAATTCCCATCTCCACTGAAACTGGATTCCCGTTTGCACTAGGGCAAACTGGAATTCCAATCTTCACTAACAAATATCCAGTGGAGATGAGAATTCTAGTTTGCCCTAGTGCAAACTGGAATTCCAATCTCCACTAGTGCGATTCGGAATCTCACTGGATTCTCATTTCCACTGTGACATATATATATATATACTGAGCAGCTGATTTAATCACAAGAGCCGAGCATAGCTGTGCGTGTGTCTCTAGCACGTCAAACGTCACACAGCGTACGTCAATCGTCACGCATCAGCGAATTAAACGGTTTAACGTTCAATCCGTGAAATCATAAATGTATCTGGGTCACTTAATACAGTACTGTAGAACACACACCACCCCACCCCACCCCCCACCCACCCCTCCACCCAGTTCAAGACCCCTCAATTTCAGACTTACTCTTTTTTATGACCCTCTATTTTCTGATGTTCTCCGTAAATTTTCCCCATTTTAAGACCCGATTATCTCAGATTTTGGAAAGTCGTAAACAGGAGGGTGGGGGGGGGGGGGGGGGGGTGTTCACTGTATTACTATTAGTTTTTGCTTGAGTTTATGTCCCTACTTTCCATTCCAATTACTACTGTATCAGATTTACTTGAATAAATGCTTGTTTAATTTACCTCCTTGCGAGTTACGGGTTTTCCCGTCAAAATCAGCAGCTAAAAATTAAGTACAGTCGAACTCGCTTAAGACGAATCACTGGGGATCGGAAAAAAAGTTCGTCTTAACCAAAATTTGTATTAAGAAAATTGATTGATTTTTTTAATTTTTTTTTAATTTTTTAAGTCTTGTACATTTTATGGTGTTTCAATTTGTTTCTTTCGCAACTTTCATGCTGCTTCACGTTTAGACAATAAAGTGACATATTCAGTTACATGTTCATGTGTGTCTCATGTTGAGTGATGATTGTTGAGTTTGAGTGAGAGTGAGCACACAGATGTTTCATCCAGTTGTTACGTTTTTGGTCACACACACGCACACACTGACACTGTCCACATTCGCGGTGTTCCTATCATTTGTCCGGAATTACTTACCTTTGCGACGGGTAGCAAACCTTGGCCAATTTAGTTTTTTTTTGGTTGCAACATGATGTTCAAATCCAAATCGAAAGCACTGACTGACTGATAAACTATCGCGAACCGGCGAACGCAAACGTTGAGAGTGTGGTTTCCCTTGTCCAAGGGAAACCACTCTGGCATCTATATTTTTTGGCAATGGCTTCTGTTCAAAACATTGATGTTTCGTTTTTGGTATTCGCGAAGGAAATAAACGTCAGTCAGTCATTCATGTTCAGTGTCTGAGCTATCAATCACTTTGATTCTAAATTTGAAATTGTTTTGTGAGTACAGTGTAATCAGTTTAACTTTATTCAGTGATCGGTTGAGCGATGGTTCAAGCAGTCGACGCAAGGGAAGACTTTGACACATGTATTCAAACTTCTCAAATTCCCAAGATATGTCGATCTCGGGACGAGTTTAAAGATTTCGTCATAAGCGTGAGTAAATTACAGACATTATGCATGCTTGGGAATCCAAAAAGTGCTCGTTATAAGCATAAATTCGTTACAAAGAATTCGTTTCAAGCATTTTTTTTAAGCATGGATAAAGAGGTATTCAGTTGGGAACTTAAAACTAATACGTTATAAGTCAAAATTCGTAACTAGCGTGTTCGTTTTAAGTGGGTTCGACTGTAGGCTAGATGTGCAACGCCAAGGCACTGCATACCCCAGCGAAAGACAAACCTCTCTCTCTCTCTCTCTCTCTCAAACACACACACACACACACACACACACACACACACATGCCTCAAGTTACACACGTACAAAAATACACACTCACTCACACGCACTCACTCACTCTCTCACACACACTTCATACACACAAAACACACCCCATACGCACATATAGACAGATGGACATACACACCTTTACAAACAAACACACATACACACACACATACACTTACGCACACGCACAAACACACCCCCACCCACCCGGCCCACTCTCTCTCTTTCTCTCTCTTTCTCTCTTATACAAACAGACACACACACACACACACACACACACACACACACACACACACACACACACACACACACACACACAGACTCACACAAATATCATACACACAAAACACACTTATACGCACATACACGGTTGGCCTAGTGGTAAGGCGTCCGCCCCATGATCGGGAGGTCGTGGGTTAGAACCCAGGCCGGGTCATACCTAAGACTTTAAAATTGGCAATTTAGTGGCTGCTCTGCCTGGCGTCTGGCATTATTATTATGTTATGGGGTTAGTGCATGCTAGGACTGGTTGGTCCGGTGTCAGAATAATGTGACTGGGTGAGACATGAAGCCTGTGCTGTGACTTCTGCCTTGTGTGTGGCGCACGTTATATCTCAAAGCAGCACCGCCCTGATAATTATGGCCCTTCGTGGTCGGCTGGGCGTTAAGCAAACAAACAAATACGCACATAGACAGACGGACACACACACCTTTACAAACAAACACATATATACACACTCATAGTCATACACACACAAACATACACACAAACTCATGCACACACACATTCACACACACACACACACACACTCTTTCTCCCTCTCTCTCAGTCTTTCTTACACACACACACACACACACACACACACACACACACACACACACACACACACACACGCACTCACGCACACACGCACACACATACACACACAAACACGCACGCACGCACGCACACACACACACATGAGTACAGACTCATGCACGCGCACACACACACACACACACACACATTCACACACACACACACACACTAACACTTACACATGTGCACAAAATGAACACACACACACACACACACCGCGCGAGAGAAAAAGACTACAGGGAGGCATGACGTCATGATGCATTAATTGACTTCAAAGACTTTTGACCGTGACGTAATCTTCTCACGCGAGCTTTATCCATAGTCTTGAACAACCACACACAAATAGACTTGGAAAGTACAGAATTTCTACTCGTCCAAAGCGGCCTTGGATGGCGTTTGCTCAAAAAATGGGGGCGCCAATTTTACCCACCGTATTTTTGTCAGTATGGTTCCAATTTTTGGTGAACTTTCATCTCCAACTGTAGCCCATAATCGGGCACAACGAATCCTTCTTTATCATGTATTATCGGTGTGAACATTTCTCAAGTCGATTACAGTATAGCGTTCGTGGGATACCTCCAGCTTCGCTGGGACAAAAACATTTGGCTGGGGTTGGTAACACAGAAACACATGTGTATTGGGTGTCTGCAAAAAAAGAGAAAATTATAACATAATTATAGACTATGGTAATTTTAGACTACGGAACTTAACAGTCCAAATACTTACCGATTCCAAAGGTTTCTACAGCACGCTTCAAGTGTGAAAGATACGTGTCAGCACCCGGTGAAGGATAAACGAACTGCTGTGGAACCACCATTATGCTGTGACGCGTTAAAATACATATGATGTAAATCGACGATCTCGACGCGCTTGACGTTCTTGATGTACATCACCCAAGAAAGACGGAGTTCTTGTGTTGACCGAGACTATTTAACAAACCCCAACATTGGTTGTACAGTGATAGTCTGTACGAGCAACACATCATCGCACACACATCATCAAAACCATAATTTATTTAATTTGCTTTTGCATCTGAGTTGTTCTTCAGTACTGGTGACAGAAAGGGGGAAAAGTGGTCAAAATTCAAATCTCTAGTTTTGTTTTTGAAATATTGCTTTTCATAAAGCAGAAATACTGTAGTATCTGTTGTACATGCTTGCAATATATAACTACAGCGAGTAAGTCTTATATATTTTACACTGAATAAGAACTGATTCTAAAAACGTTCATGCACGAATATCCCGGAATCCTCAAGAATATAATTATGAAGATATATGCGCGCACCCAGACTGAAAGAAACTCTCTCTCTCTCTCTCTCTCTCTCTCTCTCTCTCTCTCTCTCTCTCTCTCTCTCTCTCTCTCTCTCT
>NC_090258.1:25637824-25695324 GCF_037325665.1 Littorina saxatilis
TGTGACCCGCTCAGCCAATCGGCAGGGCCACAAAGACATGACATTGGGTGGCGATAGTGGAGGTGGTGGGTACTCGGCCTACATTCGCAACGTGCGTGGAACTCCCACCCGTGCAGGAAACAGCGAATAGGGGCGTGGCCAAGGCTATGACAATGCAAACAAACAAGACACACAAGCACATGACAAAAACACACCTGATGTAAGTAATGTTGCAACAGCAAATAAGGACAAATTGAATACTTCTTTTTCATTTCTCTGTTGGAATATAAATGGGTTGATTGCCAAGCTAACTGACCCTGATTTTGTTGATTACATAACTTCTTTTGATGTTTGCTTTTTGTCTGAAACCTTTACTTTGCCAAGCTTTGACTTCAGTAAATACCTATTTTAGTGATTTCATTGTTCTTCATTCACCAGGTGTGAAACTGACCAAGATGGGCCATGTTTCTGGTGGAACTGTTATGTTGATTCGTAAATGTCTGTCGGATTTTGTTGAGACTATTGATACCAAGAGTGAAAATGTTTTGTGCGTAAAACTTTCAAAAGAATTGTTTGGTTGTGAGAAAGACATGATGTTTATTGGTCTGTATAATCATCCAGTGGGCAGTGTGTACTATGATAAAAAAGATTATGATTGTACTCTAGAAATGCTAGAACAGTTTATTTTGTCTTTAATGGAAGCTGGCAGGGATGTGTACTATTTACTTGGAGGTGATTTGAACGCCCGAATAGGGGATTGGTGTCTTGAATGTGTTGATGAAGAAGATGATGATGAGGATGGTAATGTTTTTGAAAGAAAATCACAAGATGTTTTGACAAATAACTTTGGTAAAATACTGATTCAGTTTTGCTGCATGTTTCACCTTGTACCTCTGCATGGATTAGTACAACCAGGTTTCGATGATAAATTCACTTTTGTGTCTGAAAGAGGAAATAGTACTATTGATCACTTTTTGTCTTCAGTTGATTTTGTTGAATATGTAAATATGTTTTCTGTTGTCAACCGCATTGAGTCTCATCATATGCCTGTTCGGCTAGATGTGTGTGCTGCCCTAAAAATTGACGCTGATGTAGACAGTGAGAATAAGACTAGTTCAGAGAAACTGACTTGGGATTCCTCCAAAGCTAGTGTATTTTTAGATTTTCTTTCTTCACGTGAAGGTCAAACTGCCATCGATGACGCTGCTGCATGTATTGATGATAACTCTGACGCTGCCTTGACAATGTTTGTAAACACGCTTTTAGAAGCGGGTCGGTGCATGCGACGCACGGTGTTTTTTGGAGGCCGTCAGCGTCGTACGAGCCGATGGTTTGACACAGAGTGTATGGAGGGAAAACGTGAAGTTAATAGATTACTTAGTCGGTACTCTCGCACTAGAAAGGTTGAGGATAAACTACAGTATTTGCAAAAAAGATCTGAATATCAAAATATGATAAAAGAGAAAAAGAAAGCATATAGAAAATCAGTACAAGATTCTTTACTAGAAAACAGAAAAAATCCTTCCATGTTCTGGTCAACGGTAAAACGGTCTCGCCCAAGGGAGAGAAACCGTGCTACTATAAATATCGATGTCTGGAAAGACCACTTTGAAAACATTTTGGGACAGCACACAGCTTCAACGCCTGAACAAAACGAAAATGTAATAAATGATGAAAGTGAGGAAGATGTACATATTTATGAATTGGATGAACAAATTTCGTTAGCTGAGGTAAAACAAGCCATTCGAAAATTAAAAGCAGGGAAAGCTTCTGGTATTGATGAAATACCAGCAGAATTTCTAAAAGCAGCTGAGGATATTGTTGCCCCTTTTCTCACTAAGTTCTTTAACCGTGTTTATGACACTGGTGTGTTTCCTAAACAATGGAGTCAGTCCGTGATAGTTCCTTTACTGAAAAAGGGTGATGTAAATAATCCTGGAAATTATAGGGGCATTTCCCTCCTGAGTACTATTAGTAAAGTTTTTACTTCCATCCTAAATAGGCGTCTGTATAAATGGGCAGAGAGTGAACACAAGATATGTGAAGAACAAGCTGGTTTTCGAAAAAACTATTCAACTATTGATCATCTTTTTACACTTGTGACTATGATTAAGAAATGTCTGTATGGACAAAGGAGAAGTAGACAGGGATAGTTTGTGGGTCGTTCTTCAGAAAATAAAAACTTCGACGAAAATGCTCCGTATGCTACAAGGGATTTATGATTCTGTCCAGTCATGTGTAAGATGGGGCTCTGAAGTGTCTGACTTTTTTGATTGCCCTGCCGGGGTGAAACAAGGCTGCATGTTGTCTCCCCTGATTTTTTCCCTGTTAATTACTGAAGTAGCCGATAAAGTAACCTCAAATGGAAGGCATGGTGTTCAGTTTTTGCCTGTGCGTTCAGACAGCGTTTGATTGACTGCTATAAGCAGGAATGGTTTGGTAAGATAATGGAAAGTGATAGATTTTCAACGTATAGTTCGTTCAAGTCTTTATTGCAGCCGGAAAAATACCTAACAGATATCACACTTACTAAATTTAGAAACATTTTTGTCAAACTACGCCTAGGTATTATTGACCTGAATGGAAACAAACGCTTCCCGCAGTGGGGCACTGCGGTTATGAAATTAAAAGCCCCTCCTGTTTTTGGAACCGCAGGAGCTTTCTAGTTTGCTGTTAGGTAGATTTTTGGTTCCTCTTTCCTGTCATGCTCTCTTTTTCTTCATGAATTCTTTTCTTTTTTCTGCCTTCTTGCTCATTCACCTGTATTTTTACCAAAAATCTCTTCTCTTGCCGCTTGTCTCGCGATTCATGTATAGTTTAATCTGTTAGTGTTCTGATGTAAGTCCAGCAGTAGATAGGTTAAGCCTATTTTAACATACTGGAAACTGGTAATCTTCCAGTAGGTATTAATTTAGTTTTACTAAAGCCTGCTGGGACACAAGTAATGGGTTAGTGCATTTGTAAACAGGAATCGCTTGACAAGTGGCCCCCTTCATCCCCCCCTTCCTCGTCCTGATATGGCTCTGCGTAGTCGGCTGGACGTTAAGCAACAAATAAACAAACAAACAAACAAACAAACGCTATAGTGCTGTACCAAACACGTGCCCGTTTTGTCCTGCTGTGGAAAACGAAATACATTTTCTGCTACATTGCCCAAAATACCAGGATCTACGTGTAAAATATATTTTGAAATATTTCACTGACAATGTACATGTACCACCCTTGATTTTTCTGCTACAAAATGAGAGTATATACATTAATAGAGCTGTAGCCATGTATTGTTACTATGCCATGAAAACACGTGATGAAGAAATTTCAAACAGGCAATTGTTGCTATGACTGATACTTTGAGACAAAATTTGTAAATTTTCGTGCCACGATATATATTTTTTTTGTTTCTGTACAACCATGAAATTTTGTTGTTGATTTTTATTCCTATTTTTTCCTGTGTCTTTTGTAAACCCCCATGCGTATATGCCGGTGGCCTCGCATTAAATTTCCTGCGTTGTCTCTCTCTCTCTCTCTCTCTCTCTCTCTCTCTCTCTCTCTCTCTCTCTTGCTGTCTGTCTGTCTGTCTGTCTGTCTGGTCTCTTTCGTGTGAAAAAACATTTATTTCTTTGTTTAAACAGAGAATGGCTGATATGTATTTGCAGGAATGGAATGGTTCCATTATAAGTAATGACATTTATCAAAACTACCGATTATTCAAAACAGTTTTTGAAAGTGAGAAGTACTTTGATTTCATTGACAAAAAATGTTTCCGCGATTGTTTGATCAAATTGCGTCTGGGTGTGTTGCCTATTGGAGCTTCGTGTTTTAGAAGAACATTTGGAAGGGACAGGAATATTCTATGCAAGCTTTGTGATGTTGTGGAAGACGAAAAGCACTTTGTATTTGATTGTCCATTGTATGCAAACGCCAGGGCTAAGTTTCTAAATACAAGATATAACTCATTAAATTTTGTGAATATTCTCCGTAACGGCTCATCATCTGATATTCGTAGATTAAGCATTTACTTGTTCATTGCTCTAAAAACTCGCCTGGAGTTTACTGAAAACATAGCTCAAGACGACTGATTGTGACTGTATTACTTTACCGTGTATGTTTAGTTTTGTATCTTGGTTGCTTTGCCGCTGTATGTGTTTAGTTTTGTATCTTCGTGTTGCTTTGCCGCTGTATGTATTTT
This sequence comes from Littorina saxatilis, assembly GCF_037325665.1. Taxonomy (NCBI): domain Eukaryota; kingdom Metazoa; phylum Mollusca; class Gastropoda; order Littorinimorpha; family Littorinidae; genus Littorina; species Littorina saxatilis. The sequence goes on from NC_090258.1 coordinate 25,641,990, forward strand.
TGACTTGTATTTTTGTTTGTAACGACCCTATTCTAGGGGCTAGAGGCCTGAAGAATAAATGATGTTCTTGTTCTTGTTCTTGTTCTCTCTCTCTCTCTCTCAAACACACACACACACACACGCACACACACACAAACACACTCTCACACACGCACACACACACACACACACACCCCAAGTCACACACGCACACATGCACACACTCACTCACACGCACTCACTCACTCTCTCACAAAAACTTCATACACACAAAACACACACCCATACGCACATATGGACAGACAGACATACACACCTTTACAAACACACATACACGCACACACATACACGTATGCACACACACACACACCACACACACGAGTACAGACTCATGCACGCGTGCGCGCGCACACACACACACACACAAATACACACACACACACACCACACACACTCACACACACACACGAGTACAGACTCATGCACGCGTGCACACACACACAAATACACACACACACTCACACACACACACACACGAGTACAGACTCATGCACGCGTGCGCACACACACACACACACACACACACACTCACACACACAAATACACACACACACCACACACACACTCACACACGAGTACAGACTCATGCACGCGTGCGCACACACAAATACACACACACACACCACACACACTCACACACACACACAAATACACACACACACACACCACACACACACTCACACACACACGAGTACAGACTCATGCACGCGTGCGCACACACAAATACACACACACACACACACACCACACACACACTCACACACACACGAGTACAGACTCATGCACGCGTGCGCACACACACACAAATACACACACACACACACACACACACACACACACACACAAACAGTAACACTAATACATGTGCACAAAATGAACACAAACACACACACCGCGCGAGAAAGACTACAGGGAGGCATGACGTCATGATGCATTAATTGACGTCAAAGACTTTCGACCGTGACGTATTCTTCTTACGCGAGCTTTATCCATAGACTTGGAAACTACGGAATTTCTACCCGTCCAAAGCGGCCTTGGGTGGCGTTTGCTCAAAAAATGGGGGCGCCAATTTTACCCACCGTATTTTTGTTAGTGTTGTGGAGATCGCTAGATACCACTGGAATCGAATGGAAGGATAAAGAACATTATGGAACTTACTTTGATTAAGTGCGCAGTCACTCATGACGTAAGCGTAGACGCTCATCGGACAGACGGAACTGTGTAGATCTAACCAGATTAGTGTCGATGTTTCCCGAATATTCTGGTATGTCCATTAACCATATATAAGTAGGGCTGCGCACACGTATTGTTGTTCTTTACCAGTCTTGCACTTGTTCTTTCTTGCACTGTGCTGAGAGATATTGTCACCGTTGTTCCAGCTGTTAATAAATCTGCAGAACCTACACAACTCGTTGTGTCTCCTTTGCGACTGAGAGTAGCGAAAGGAAAAACACGACAACTGGCGTCGCCGACAGTTATTTCCCTTGTCTATTCGGAGTGACTTATTACTGCAAAATGACGGAAACAGAGCAGCTGATAACACTTCTAAGGGAGCAGTTGGAGCAACAGCAACGCCAGCACAAAGAAGATATGGAGCAACAAATGCACCAGATGGAGATGATGATGAAAGTGTTCAGTGGTGCCGCAGCTTCTGCCAGGGAGGAAAGCTACGACGATCCGAGTGCTTCGAATCTACGTTTTCCCATTACTACACAGGCAGCTGCAATCCCATCTTTTGTTGCGTTTGATGCAACATCGGAACTGTGGCCTGACTACTGGTCAAGATTTTGCACGTTTGTGGTCGCCAACTCCGTGCCGGAGCAGCGCAAGGCTCAAGTTTTCTTGACGAATCAGACTGCTACGGTCTACAAACAACTGGCAAATCTGGCTACTCAGCAAAATCCGCCCAAGGACATCAACAGTTTGACAATGGACGAAATTGTCAAATTCATGAAAGAACAGTTCGACCCAAAACTCTTCATAGTGCGAGAACGTTTCAAGTTCTGGAGTGACATGAAACGGAAGCCAGGCGAAACTCTCCAGGAGTTAGCAGCGCGCATACGCCAAGACGCCGCTACCTGTGACTTTCCTTCGATCAAAAACCCACAAGACGAAGCTCTGAGACAGAGATTCATATGTTCTGTCAACAATGAGGCTGTCTTAAAGGCTCTATTCAAGATCAAGGACACAGAGCTGGATTTCGCACGTGCTGTCCAAGTCGCGATTGAGACTGAAGACGCAGCGAAGGTTGCCAAGGAAACTGTCTACGGTTCCAAGACCATGCCAGTCAACAAGGTCCACCAGAACAAGACTACGGGTCCACGAAAGAACCACAAGCAGTCTAATTCCACAGACAGGAAGTGCTACCTATGTGGAAAGGCCCACAAAGCAACAGACTGCCCCTACAAAGAAGCCAAATGCCGATACTGTGACGTCACAGGACATTTGGAAGCTGTCTGTAGAAAAAAGCAACATCAGAATCGGGAACGACATTCCCAGGCTTCCGTGAAGAGAGTCACGAAAGCAGAGCTTGTCAACGCGATCCTCGGTGAAGTTCCCCAAGATACTCCTAGGTTGGATGTACCCATAACAATCCAGGACCGACAGTTCACCATGGAACTGGACACCGCAACTACAGGAAATTTTGTTTCTCTTCCGGTCTGGAGACAACTAGGAAAACCGAAGCTGGATGACGTCACACATCGTTACGAGTCTGCCAGCAAGCACGACCTGCCCGTGCTGGGAACTTTCATGGGCCAAACCAAGGATCCAGTGACTGGTAAGCAAAGCTCAATTCCGTACATCGTCACCAAGATCCCTCATCTGAATCTGCTAGGACGCAACGCAATCCAGACTCTGGGAATTTCTGTGGACAATGCTCTAGGACTGAGGAGCATAGAGAGTCACGCTAAGAGTGAGGGTGCAAAACCTACGCATCCAGCGACCTCCAACGCGCCTTATGCTGCCCTGCAACGAGATTGTCACAGACTGTCTGATAAATTCCCAAATCTCTTCAAACAAGAATTGGGATGTCTCAAGGACTTCGAACTGGACGTGAAGTTCAAGTCTGATGCGAAGCCGGTTTTTCACACGGCACGTCCGGTACCTTTCGCTCTTCGTGATGACCTCGCCAAAGGCTACGAAGAAGGCATCGCAAAAGGAGTCTGGAAGCCAGTCCAGTTCAATGAATACGGAACGCCAGTGGTACCAATTCGTAAGGCACAAACCTCGGGCACCCTGAAGCCCAAGCTACGGATCTGTGGTGACTACTCAGTGGGCATCAATGATCAGCTTGAAGATCACCGTCATCCAATGCCACTCCCAGAGGAACTGATGCAGAAGCTAGGAGGTGGATTCGGATACACCAAGATCGATCTTGCTGATGCCTACAACCAGATCAAGCTGGCACCAGAGAGTCAACGCAGGCTAGCCCTCAGCACTCACCGTGGGGTACTCCTGCAGCAACGACTTCCTTTCGGGATAAAGTCAGCACCTGGTTACTTTCAAGAGATCATGGAAAACCTGACCTGTGATCTACCTGGTGTTGCCGCCTTCCAAGATGATATACTCGTCAGCGGGAAGGACGCCAACGACCACCTGAGCAACCTGGAACGTTTGCTCACTCGTCTGAACGACAAAGGACTCAGATGTCGTCGTGAAAAGTGCAAGTTCGCACAAGCCAGTGTGGAATACCTTGGACATACCTTATCGGCCGAAGGGATCTCCAAAGGATCGAAGGTCGAGGCAGTTTTGAAAATGCCAGCCCCTACGGACGTCTCAAGCTTGAAGTCTTTCTTGGGCTCAGTTCAGTTTTACGGGAAGTTCATCCCTAACCTGGCCAGCATGGCAGAGCCGCTCTACCGCCTGACGAAGAAGGCGAACCCCTGGAAGTGGGGAGATGAGGAACAGGCAGCATTTGAACAGTTGAAAAATGTGCTTTCCTCGGATCAAGTTCTGGTACACTTCGATCCAAACAAGACTTTGGGACTAGCTTGTGACGCGTCCAACGTTGGAATTGGAGCAGTCCTATTTCATCGCTATCCAGATGGAAGCGAGCGCCCAATCGCCAACGTGTCCAAGACTCTCACGGCTGCAGAAAGGAACTACAGCCAAATCCACAAGGAAGCCCTAGCCATCATCTTTGGCTTGCGGAAGTTCTACCAGTATCTCTACGGACGTCAGTTCATACTGGTGACAGATCATAAGCCGCTGACATCATTGTTCGGACCAAAGAAAGGGACTCCACTGCTCGCAGCTAACAGACTAGCTCGGTGGGCCCTGTGGCTGAACCAGTTTAACTACACCAACGAGTACCGGAAAACAGCGGATCATGGCAATGCAGATGCCCTTAGTCGCTTGCCATACGGAGATGACATCGACTTCGACAGGGAGGAAAGTGGTGAAGACATGGACATGGTGTGTGCCATCAAGGTTCTCAGTCTTCAAGTCCAGCCTGTGGATGCCAAGATCCTCCGTCAAGAGTCAGGAAAAGATCCAGTGATATCTACTGTGATGCGCTACGTCCGTGAAGGCTGGCCACCAAAGAACGCTGAGATCAATGAAGATGTCAACAAGTTCCGGAAGTTGTCGGACTCTCTCAGTATCTGCCACGGATGCCTCGTCCATGGATCGAGAGTGGTGATTCCACAGAGCCTGCAGTCCAAGATCCTTGATCTGCTGCATCTCGGACACTTCGGCATGGAACGCATGAAACAGTTGGCAAGAACTGCTGTTTACTGGCCCGGTATCGATGCTGCTATTGAGATGGCTACTCGACGATGTGACTCGTGTGGTGAACATCAGAACAAGCCATCCAAGCCTCCAGTTCACCCATGGATGCTACCAGAAAAGCCGTGGAGCCGCTTACACCTGGACCATGCAATCAATTTCATGGGTAGAGACTGGCTGGTGATCACGGATGCTTACTCCAATTATCCATGCATTCATCCTACGTCATCCACGTCCTCTAGAGCCACTCTAGACCTGCTGGAAGAAGATTTTGCTCATTTTGGATTGCCTCACACGCTGGTCACTGACAACGCGCCGACCTTCACTTCTGAAGAATTTCAGAGCTGGTGCAAGGAACGGGGGATCACGCACCTGACAGGGGCACCATATCATCCTGCTACCAATGGAGCCGCCGAACGTTTGGTGCAGACATTCAAACAAGCACTGAGAAAATCTTCTTTGCCACCGAAGCGTGCTCTTCAAGAGTTCTTGATGCAGTACCGGAGAACGCCGACATCCTGTGGTTTCTCTCCGAGTGAACTCTTGAATTCCAGGCAGTTACGGACAAGGATCGACACTCTGCTGCCCTCGCCAGCCCACATCGCTCAGGGCAAGCAATCCAAGGAGGCATCCAAGTCTCAGATGACTCCAGACTCGAAAGCTGTCGTCAAGGTAACCAGACAGTACAAGGCCGGAGATCCTGTGTATGCTCTGTACCATGGACCTCGCCGAGACAAACAACCCCGATGGGTACCAGCAGTCATCAAGAAGTCTCTGGGTACTCGCTGCTTCAACGTCATGGTCATTCCTTATGGTCCAGTATGGAGACGACACTGGGAACAGCTACAGCCACGCTACACCACTGAGGAAGACAATGAACCTGGTGAGGAAGTGGACACTGTTTCTGAACTTGTAACAGATCACCCCATGGAGATCTTGGAAACTGTGCCACAAACTCGGAGACAGACCAAACCCAAAGGTACTCCATCCGTTCCAGAGTATGGACCAGACAATCCAAGACGGTCAAAGAGAACACGCAAACCCACAGAGAGACTTTGCTGTTGATGCTTGAGGAGTAGCATCAGTTTAGGTGGGGAGGTGTTGTGGAGATCGCTAGATACCACTGGAATCGAATGGAAGGATAAAGAACATTATGGAACTTACTTTGATTAAGTGCGCAGTCACTCATGACGTAAGCGTAGACGCTCATCGGACAGACGGAACTGTGTAGATCTAACCAGATTAGTGTCGATGTTTCCCGAATATTCTGGTATGTCCATTAACTATATAAGTAGGGCTGCGCACACGTATTGTTGTTCTTTACCAGTCTTGCACTTGTTCTTTCTTACACTGTGCTGAGAGATATTGTCACCGTTGTTCCAGCTGTTAATAAATCTACAGAACCTACACAACTCGTTGTGTCTCCTTTGCGACTGAGAGTAGCGAAAGGAAAAACACGACAGTTAGTATGGTCCCAATTTTTGGTGAACTTCCATCTCCAACTGTGGCCCATTTTCGGGCACAAAGAATCCTTCTTTATCATGTATTATTCGGTATGCACATTTCTCAAATCGATTACAGTATTCACGACTTGTTTGCTTGACCTTTCGGATTTCATGGGGGCTGCCATTTTGGTTTTGATGCGCTTCCTTTTCCGGTTTACGTATTTTCCGGTTTAACATAGCATTTGCGTTTTTTTGTCAGAAGAGTGATATTTGATTATGAAGGAAGTCAAGTCCGCCATTACCTGCCACCTCAGTTGAGTGTTTACTTTGAACTTATACTTGAACCGTAACAGTGTGTAGCCAGTTCACAAGACCTGTTCATCTTCCTACCAGTTCCAACTGTTGTTATCAATGGGTCGCGCAGCTGGAGGAAGTGTTTATTTCCATTCGGAGCCCAACTTCAGTTCAAAACCAGTCAAAAACTGGCCTTGATATTCCCACATTACGATACCCTTGAATGACATTAGATCTACGTCGTTTCCGCTTGCCAAAATCCTACATGTTACATGTCTGCTCTTCGAGTTGTTTGGAACTTAGTTCGAGTATTTTCTCGAACGTAACTTTTGACCCAGCTGTCAGGTAGGCATCATGAATTAGACGTACACTGGCAGTTATAAATCATGTTGTGCAAAAGACTCTAAAGAAGTAGAACATTGTGGAAAATCGGGAATGCTTTCTCAGTTTGTGCACCCTGGCAACATTCAGCAGGAAAAAAAACTGCACATGCCTTCCTCTGCAAAAGTCGCGCGAAGAATGCTGAACGGGCAGCGACGACTAGCTGTTCTTCTTCAAAGTAATAAACTACCCCCCAAACCCTGCAAGTTTGTGCGATTTACTTTGTGGACATGAAGCCAGCAGAGGACTCAGGAATGCCCACTTAATTCCTTGATTGTACTTCCGTCACAAGAACTAAAAGAACATTCAATGTTCGTTAAATCTGTGGATCAAGTGACTCACGAAGCGGAGGAAAAGAAAATCACCGGCAGATCTGTACAAGATGTTGAATTCTGCCAGGGAAACGAAGCCGCCCTCACGGCAGAGAAGTCTCCGCCTACGAAAATCAGTAGATCTAGAGCAAGGTAAACATACGTTTTTCAAAGCTTGTTCACAAACACACACACACACACACACACACACACACACGTACACAAACACACACACGCTCACACCATCACACACACACATGAAAGAGATGGAATAGCTGATCGAGTGATGACAATGTTGATTGATAAGTATTTTTTGGTGCAGTGAACTTGAGGCTATATTGTTCTATCAATCCATCGATATATTTTACACTTTCACCCCAGAAATGAAGCACGTGTACACATATTGAACAAAAGAATCATTTTAAGCTTTCATTGGCATTGTTTCCTTTTTTTGCAGACATGTTGGCAGGAAGTGAGTGTTTCACCCCACTCTTGCAAGGTAGGTTGATCACTGATGACAAGTTCTGATTGTTTTTCCTTTTTAAACGGATGACAATCCGTACTCTGCAGATGTATACATTGTGTCTATAGAAATACAAATTCAAAAGATCACAGGGGGAAATACAACATGAGTGATCACAAAATAAAAGAAACATGTACCAAAAAATGTCAGAGTTGGTCAAAATATTAACAAATAACAAAAGGTCAGTGAGATCTAAAGAAAAGTGATCACAAGGTTGTTCAATAAAAGTTTACGACAATGTATAATCAGATCTGAAGTGGAAAGGTCAGTGAAAAACACTGCGAGGACAAATGTGTGGTCACCAAACGGTAATCGTTCATACAACAAAAAAGTTATGAAAGTAAAAGAAGTGTATTGCATAGTGTTGTCGTATCACAGTTTCACAGTAAGTAGGCCTATACTTTCACCGCAAAAAAAAGGAAAGAGTTGTTGAAAATTACTACGCAGGAATAGTAAAACACCAAACACCTTAGCTTTGAGCGGTTTCGTCAGTCATGGTACGACTTAAAGAAGCCAAAAATACCTTATACTCTCTCTCTCTCTCTCTCTCTCTCTCTCTCTCTCTCTCTCTCTCTCTCTTCTTTTTTTGTTTCAAAAGTTAACACATGAACTAATCCAACAGTCTTTTTTTTACGCACCACTGATGGCAATGAGTATAAACGATTCATGACGTCAGCAGTGACCAAAACAAAAACAAAACCACATTCTACACTTTCTCTGCTTTCACGTTCAACTGGTGCATTTCTCTCAACATTGCCCGGATGTCGTCAAGGTCATGCTTCACCTGCTGAAGGTCAGAGCTCATGCGCTGTTCCACAGACGCCATTTTGATCTGCAAATCTCGCAGCATCTCTCGTTCGCTCTCCTCTCGCGCGACGTTGATGTCCCGCACGCGCTTCTCCGGGACAGAAATGCTCCAGACATCGCGGTATTTCTCAGCCGAACCGGTCGACAAAGCAGACGACAGTTCAATCCCGTGAGCCAACGCGTCAGGGTGAAGCGAAGGTCGTTTAGTGTTTCGGTCATACGGCTTGGGCTTGTTATTCTTCTTGTTTTTGGTGAACTTGATGCGCGAAAACATGCGAGTGGACCACGGGAAAGACTTTTCAATGTCGACTCCCAGCTGCACGGACTCTATTCGCCAGGTGACGCTGTGTTGATTCAAGATGGAGGAGTAGGAATCGTTCATCATGGCGATAAGCAGGTTGAGGAGCAGAATTGTGCCCAGGACCATGTAAACCAAGTACAGCACCTGAACAAAGGGAACGCAACAAAGATTTTAATGAAGAATTATGCTGTGAGAACAAAGGGAAGTAAGTGCTGTAGATGCACACGACATGTGCAATAGAGTTATGCGTAACCAATCTTCGGACACCTGAGAGAATAACAAGCATCGAAATGAGGAAGCTACTTTCGTCCTTATTACAGGATGGTCGTCACAGGCTCATATGTTCCTCGTTCTCCAAGGCACTCTAACGAAAATGTACGTACCCAGTCATACACAAGAACTTGATTTTAATCCAGGCCTGACAAAGTTCTTAAATCAAGACCGGTTTCCATACGATTAGATATTTGAAGATCGCAGAAATGGAATCGTTCACTAAATTGTTAAAGAGATTGAGGAGCAAAATTGTGCCCATATATGACGAAATGTTCGTCATTAGGACCCAGAAACTAACAGATACTTTGCAAAGAACTATACAGGTATACCAAGAACATCAATGGAAAATGATTCGCATTGGTTTGCTTTTGATCGAAACTGGTTCGACCAAGACGCATGCACACTGAGAGCTGTGTCTGACAAGGATTATTGTTATAATTGCAGAAACAAACGCCAGAAGACCCCCAAGAATTATTTTTTTAAATGAAAAGGGAGTTCAGTTAGTACGACGTTATTAGAACTAAAGAAAATGTTAACCTTTGACATTATCCGATCATGTACTGTTTTTTGAGAGACCGTTCATAAGCTAAGCTTGTTCAAGTTGTGTTTCATTGATCCTATTGTTTGTATACGGCATTGGTACTTATAATAAAAAATAAATGGTGTCTTCTTCTTCTTCTTCGTTCATGGGCTAAAACTCCCACGTTCACTCATGTTTTTGCACGAATGGGGTTTTATGTGAATTATCGTTTTTACCCCGCCATTCAGGCAGCCATGCGCTGCTTTCGGGGGGGGGGGGGGGGGGGGGGGGAGTAAAATGGTGTGGACCAAAAGCAAACCCACAGCTGAAACAACATAAAAAAGCAGACATACCTTTGTATACACCGTGCTCCTCCCCACAGCCGTCATGTTAGTCTCAAAGTCGTCCGTGAACAACTCGTCCATACCGATCATCAGGTTGAACACCAGGAACGCAGAGTCAAATGGCGATGGATACGTGTTGGCCACGCCTGTTCAGGAATTAGTATACGTTGTTTGTATTTTTGACCAAAATATGACATTTCACACAGATCTCGACAGTCATTGTTCACCTCGACCGCTAACTCTTCTTTGTTAGTTAATCTAAATCTTCTTCAAGGATGAAAGTCGCTTGTTCATTTCAATGCTTGTTATTCTCTCAGGTGCCAGGAGAAAAGGTTCCGTAAAACTCTCGCTTACTCTTTTGCACTTGTCGTATGCATAAAGAGCGAGTACTTCCCTTTGGTTATTTGATATCTTCTTTGTGTGGTTATTATTCTTCTCCTCTTGAAATAGGATGATATTTTTGTGGTAAACTAATTGACTTTTTTGTATGCGAGTACTAATACTATGCACTTATCTGACTGTCTGCCATTTGTTTATTCATTTCTGATTGCCAGGCTTGTTATATTGTTTGCACATTTCTGTACAGTTTATGAATATGTTAACAGAAATAAAACATTGTTTAACCCACCTGAAGAAATTTGAAAGACAGCGTGGAAGGCGAAGGCAAACGCCAACAAGACGAAGAGATAGATGAAGAGGAACTTGAAGATGTCCTTGACAATCATGTTCTGAATCATCTTCCAGAAGTAGTGAATGATGCGAATGCCTCTGGTGAATGAGATGGTGTAGAGCCAACCTATGCACACCGCCACAGAGAAGATGTGGTCCATGTCGGAGTAGCCCAGCTCGTGGAAGAGGATCCAGACGATGACCAGGATGGAGTAGATGACGCCGAGGACAATGGGTAGGGCCACGGTGAGGACGCTCAACGCCACGTCGGCCTTGAACACCCGCTGTAAAACAGAGATAAGATTAGATGTGAGAAGAGTAGAGAAAAGAGAATAGAAGACAAGGCAATCCATTCAAGAAAGAATGAGTTTCAATGGGAAAAAAACGCCAGGGGGCCGCGTGAGTCCTTTGGCCAGGTCCCGGGTCAAAGCTGAAGCATGGCCTTGTAAATATGAATGTAACAACCCCTATTGAAAGATCAATTGTGCATGTAAAAAATAACACTTTTATGTCCCTCTCACGTACCTGGGTTAGAATATAAAACATGTTCGCGGAGATTTGGATTGTCTGGAAGAGGAGAGCAGAGGAGAGGATGGAAAGGGATCAAATCAGATCAGATAAGATAATCAGATCAGATAAGATCAGATTAGATCAAATGAGATTAGATGAGATAAGATGAGATGGGATAGGATAGGATAGGATGGGATAGGATAGGATAAAATAAGATTAGATCAGATACGATTTTTAGTACGTTTTCTCGGTTTCTATTATAGTGCGCATAGGACGCAGGGACGCAGAGTTTGGGGAGCCCTGAAATCAGTAGAGCTTAGCATTTCTCTTTTTCAAGGAAAACAACTCTTTCGACAACCACAACAACTAAATTTCAGGAATTCGTCTAGTCTACAACTGTTCACCTTGATCCTAACGGCAGCGGGCAGTTCTCCAGTGGAGAGGACAGTGATGAGTCTGTAGGCGTCGTAGAGGAGGATGATGGCAGGCTCTATGGGCGCTATGACGTACAGGAACACCAACGGAGCGTCCACTGTGTCGTTGGTGGGGTCCACTCGGCGACGCTCTAGCAGTGTGATGCCTGAGTAGCTGTGGGGAACACATGCAGCAAACATTTGTGCGTTACATTAGGTGAATAAGAATAGGAATACGATCGTGTATTTATGCGTTATGCTTGTCCTTTTTGCAATGTCAGTGGGGATAATCGAGATATTCCTCTCCGAGCTGCGCTGACACATGTCACATGATGAATTGACGAACCGAACACACACGAACGCATGCACGCACTGCCCCCCCTCCCCTACGCCCGCCCGCCCGCCCGCACGCACACACACACACACACACACACATACACACACACACAGACACACACACATACACACAGACACACATACACACATACACACACACACACACACACACACACACAAACTAGCTGTTAGACAGCCTATTATCCTGGTGACGACGATGATGACACTCACTCACCTGAGAAGCGACATGTAGATGATGTGGATGACCATGATGATGATGTAGGTCCATGCTGCCACTGAGCTGTACGCCTTCTCGATCTCACGGAATGGCTGCAACGGATAACAGTCCTGGTTACGGTAATCCGACCAACTGTATTTTATGCGGCTGACGCTACAATTTTTCTTCTTCAGATTGTTAAAAAAATGGGGAAAAAATCGAATCGAAAACTGTGTTTAGTCAGAGCAAAAAACGAGGTTCAGTGATAACTTGTAGGCTTCGAGTGAATCGAGCCACGTAGTCTGCGCCCACATTGGAATTCGTGCAATACAGGTTTAGTTTATTTTTTACTTTCTGGGTTACCTTGTTACTGAAACCACAACAATTTTGTTTCCTTCAGCCTAACGGCAGTTGGACTATACCTGAACGTCGAGAACTTTACAGGCAGCAACAGGATGCTCCAACGAGAGGAGAAACTCGATGTAGGACGGACGGGGAACAACTGTGCCTCGGCGACAACACCCTGTGACGGAGTTGTTGGTCAATGGCGTCATGTTGGTGACGTTGTACACCATGTGACCGTTATCCTCGTGACACATTACTCCTTTTTTGGACAGGATGAGGTTGACGATGTCTGACGCTCCCACCTGGAAAATGAGAGAGACAATGACAATGGTATGGCAATCACAATGACGTCATGTTGATGACATTGTATTGTGACACATCATCTCTTGGACACGATGAGGTCGACGATGTCTGATGCTCCCAATTGAGGAAAAGAGAGGGAACAATTGTGATTCAATCTAGCCCTTGCATATCACCAAAAACTGAACACATACAGCAGCCAGAGTCCCAAATGTTTTATTAGCCATATTGTAAAACGTACATAACTGTCTGGCGAATTCTCATTGGTTTAAAAACTAGGGAGCTACTATTATTTCATATCCATAATGCTAGAGAGTAGTCAAAATTTCTCAACATCCACAATGGCAATTTATCATTCTAGAGAGTAGTCAAAATTTCACAACATCCACAATGGCAATGAAAATTCTTTATTTTACTATAGTAACAGAACAAACTGTGACGTCACAAGCGTCACGCAACCATTATGGCGCTTCTCCTGAATGCCTCCCAGACACCGACAAAGAATTTCCAGAACGCAGTTTATTTTGGTGACTTTGTCATACCAGAAGGAAATCATTACTCGTACGGTCCCCGCTGTTCATATATCGGTATCGTATGTCATTAACCAGAAGTATAACCCACCTGACACGCCATAGCGATGACGTTGCTGTCTCGGTCATTGTAGGTCTCGGTCAGCAGTAGCAAGGAGGCCTGTCTTGAGTAGGCAGCCAACGCCGCACTGTCACCGTGCGGATATTGTCTATGATGGTTTATACACCACCACATGGTAGCCTATACATGGAAAATAATAAATGAATGAATAAATAAATACATCAATAATTATAAACCCCAAAACAGACAGACTACTGACGTACGCTCCAAAATTCAGAATAAAAAACCCACGAATTTTAGGTTATTGGAAAGTTTAGTTATTGACAAAACAAAACGGTACATTTACGTACGGCACGTCGACCAATAATTAGTCTTGGAAGTAAAGAGACAAACACTTATGGTACACATAATGAACTTATCTCAGAAACGTCGATGAATCTCTCAGACAAGATGCCAGCATCTTTCATCTTTTTCGTTTTAATTTTAATTTTTTATTACTGTATTGTCCCATCGCTGGGAAATTCGGGTCGCTTCCTCCCAGTGGAAAGCTAGCAGCAACAGAGTCGCGCTACCCAGGTGTGTGCGTGTTTAGGTGTAATCAGCCACCTGCAACTATGGCAGAATGACCGAGGTCTTTTACGTGCCACAGTGGTGACACGGGGGTGGAACATGGATACCGTCTCTGAATCTGTACATAAAGTTGACCCGTGTCCGTTCCGGCCCGGATTCGAACCTGCGACCCTCAGATCACAAGTCCAGTGTTCTACCAACTGAGCTACCGGACTCGATGATTCTTTCAGAGATTCATCGACGATTTTGAGATAAGTTCATGATTCAGCACACAGACCTCGTTCAGGACTGTCTCAAAGACTTTGAGGTAGAGTTTGGCTCGCTCGGGATGGTCGGCAGATAACTGGGTCAGCGTGTGAAACACTGTGTTACCGTCCATGTCCTGCACGTGATACACACAGTCATTACAGCGCTACATACTTATTGACACTGAATATTGTACGTTATTTGTATTTTTTGACCAAAATATGACATTTTACACAGATCGAGACAGCTAGTGTTCCGCCGAGGCCACGTCAGCGGTCGAGGTGAACAATTAGTGTCGAGATCTGTGTTTTCAATGTCATATTTTGGTCAAAAATACAAAATATTATTTTTGTACAGATCGATTTTTGTTAGAATTTCTTGTATTTGTTACCATTGAACGCATACAAACACGCACTCTTTGTAGTATCGGCTTGCCGCCTAAATATTCATATTGTTCGGACTCTGACGTCACATGGTTCAAAGAAGGCAAATCCTACTGTTCATTTGATAGGTTATGCAATGAATACGGATGGATTTAGTGATGTTCGAAATAAACGGAATCCAAATTCACATTTGAATGTACCTTCTCCTACAAAACTATCTTCATTTACAAAATTGATATCTTCCTTCACGTTTGTAGCTTTGTTAACCCTTTGACTTTCCTTTACAACTGTACACAACCATAGCTAAGTGACCACTGCGAGTGATTGTCATGCTAGCGCCGTCTCTTCGAACAATGACTGTCTACATCTGTGTAAAATGTCACATTTTGGTCAACAATACCAATAACGTGTATTATTGGTTTAAACAATGTTTTATTAAATCAAACATGGTACAACAATACAACGATAAACAATAGGGACACGAACTCAAGCGAACGCTTATATTACGCGTGTATTATTATCATACGTAGACCTACAACAACTACCACAGGGCTCCCCCAACTTGAGGGTCCCGGGACCCCTATTGTGAAATTTTAGAGGGTCCATAGACCCCTCAGCAGAATTTTAGAGGCTCCCATCTACATCTGCATCAACTTCAGCCTCCTTTCCTATGTTATTCAAGTGTGGAAATGGCATTGGTGCTTGCACTAGACTTAGCTGACGTTACAGTCTGAAAACAGTACCTAGGATACGAACAATAACGGAAATGTTGTGCTTCCAGGGACCCGCTCTTTTTAGGTTGTGTGGGTCCCGGGACCCCCTCAATGATATTCTATATAGTGCGTGTTTTCGGCTTGTATGGGCGTAAAGGACGCATCGACGCGCAGTTCGGGGAGCCGTGTATCACCACCTCCTCATCACAACTGACCTTGGCGGAGAGATCAGCGCCAAGAAGCACGAGTCTTTGAACTTGTTCGTGGAATCCTTCCTTGGCCGCCAGGTGGAGCACTGTCTCACCGCGGTTGTTCTGCTCGTTGATGTCGGCGTCTCGCTTCATCGCCTCGTAGATGTCAAGCATGGTGCTGAGGGCTTCAGGTTCGTGGGGTCGAACAGCTTCATGTAGAGCAATGTTGCCGTCTGCATCTTTTATCTGAAAATCATAATCGAACAACTAATCTAAACTGAGCAAAACAATTATTGCACCCATTTTTGTACCCAAACTAAAGCATTCATTCCCGTGTCATTTCATTCAAACTTTATATGCCATTAAAAAATGGGTGCAATAAATTGTTTGCTCAGTTTATGTTAGCAACTACTTATGTCAGCATCTCGTTTTATCGTGTTGAACATTTGCATATTTCTCCTTCTCTCATTGCTCCCAAATAGCCACCTATGTTGAAGGGACATGAATAAACTAACTCCTTCCCTCGACCTTCAGACCGACATTGAAAGGGACGTGTCTGAACCCCCACCTGACTCTGGCATGTCGAGCTTGGCTGCGATGTTTAGATGGTTTGCTTGCTCCGTGTGTCCCCACTCAGTTTGTCACACACACCATCTTATCCCTCTAACCCCAATTTACTTTTTCACTCGACCTTCAGACTGGCCTTGAAAGACACGTGCCTGAACTCTAAGATGATCTCTGGTCTGATAAACTTGGCAGCGACGTGCAACCCTCTTCATGTTGTCTCTCCATTCTAGCTAACCAACCATGCATACTTCTAGACCATACTCTACTCCTTCCCTCGACCTTGACACTGACCTGGAAAGGCACGTGCCTGAACTTCAACATGACCTCTGGCCTGGCGAACTTGGCTACACTGTTCAGAGTGTTGTTTCCCTCCTTGTGTTCTCACGCATTTCTTCACACACTTCATCTCATCCCTCCAACCCCTACCTTACTCTTTCTTTCGACATTCAGGCTGACCTTGAACTCCCACATAACCTCTGTCCTGGAAAACGTGGATGTGACGTGCAACCCTCCTCATGTTCTCTCCCATTTTCCATTCGACAAAACAAATCCGGCAGCCTTTTAACCCCAACCCTACTCTTTCCTTTGACCTTGAGACTGACCTTGAAAGGCACGTGCCTGAACTCCCACATGACCTCTGGCCTGGCGAACTTGGCTGCGATGTGCAGCGCGTTGTTGCCCTCCTTGTCCTTGATGTTGAGCGACTCCCAGGCGTGAGACTTGATGACGTAGTCCATCAGCTTCTTCACCATGTCCGGCTGGATCGTCCTGTGCACCGAGAGACACAGCACGTGCAGAACGGAGACCGAACAGGTCAGGACTGGTTAAGTTTACTTACAACCTCATTTTGCTACTACTTTCTGTCGTTTTGAGGACAAAATATGGGTTACGAAACAAAAGAAAAATTTATTTACGTATAACATTCCGATAATAAAGTTGAATTTAGTTGTATTTCCATTTTCATTACTTTCTTAACCCATTGCTGGGAAATTCGGGTCCCTTCCTCCCAGCAACAAGAGTCGTGTTAGGTGTACACAGCTACCTGCAATTATAGCAGAATGACCAATTTCAATTACGTGTCATTGATTGACACAGGTGCCAGCAAAACACGTACTGTTTTCCGCAGCTAACCGACAGCCAGGCTGAAGACTGTAGGTACGTGTTCAAGTACTTGGATGCTCTCAAGTACACTTTAAAGCCTGAACAGGTCTGTGGTGGTGCATTCGATTGTTTTCGCGAAAAAGAAGGTACCATTATAAATAGCTTCAATTAGCTAAAAGAGCGCTTCTTGCAGTGAGCAGCGAGATGCTCGCAATGACCTTGCTCTCTCTGTCTCTCTCTGTCTCTATCTCCCTCTCTCTCTTACTCTCGCCCCCCCTCTCTGTCTCTCTCTGTCTCTGTCTCTCTCTTACTCTCTCTCTCTTTTTTTCTCTTTTTTTTCTATATGTATATACTTTTGCTTTACTACAATGCAATTGTATGTTTCATGCACTTTATATTCCGATTTAATGCAATAAATTATCCATCCATCTCTCTCTCTCTTACTTGCAGTAAGCACCGAGATGTAGCGGCGTCTCCCCTCTGTTGTTCCTGATGCTGGCAGTGGACTTGCTGCTGATGAGGGCTGAGATATTTTCCGCGTGACCTCGCGCACACGCCTCGTGCAGCGCTGTGTTGCCCTGGCTGTTCTGAAGGTCCACTTTCACCTGCATAAATTATGTAGAGTTTATGACGTCACTGGCATCAATTATGACGTCAAAGCATAAATTATTCGTGATGACTCCTTTACACACGCCTCGTGCAGCGCTGTGTTGTCCTGGCTGTTCTGAAGGTCCACTTCCACCTGCATATATTATGTAGAATTTATAACGTTTCCTGCATGAACTATGTAGAATTAATTACGTCACATCTATAAATTGTAACGTCACATGATACGTTATTCATGAAGACTCCTTTACACGCGCCTTGTGCAGCGCTTTGTTGCCCTGACCGTTCTGAAGGTCCACTTTTACCTGCATACATTATGCAGAGTTTATGACGTCACTTGCATTAATTATGACGCCACACGATAGATTATTCATACTGACTCTTGCACAAACGCCTCGTGCAGTGCTTTGTTACCCCACTGTTTGGAATGTCCACTTTCACCTGCATAAATTATGCAGAATTTGTGACTTCAGAACTTTAACCTGCATAATATGTTGCGGAAGCAAGGTACTCATGCGGGTTGGTGCTGGCTCTCACTACACACACATATTTTTTTTCTCGTTTTTTTTTCTCTTTCGGAAACCCCACCCCCATCCTGTGCCACACACCCTTATATAGGACTACTGCCCGAGACACCTACCTTGTCGTGGAACTTTGTGATGACTTGGTGTTGGTTCTCTATGGCAGCGTGGTGGATCATGGTGTTGCCCTCATCGTCAGTGGCGGCAGGGTCGAGTCCCATGGTCAGTAGGCTGGCGATCTTGTCCGTCTGTCCGGAGGCCGCGGCTAGTAGCAAGGGTGACCTTGACCCTCTCACTTCACCGTGACTTTTGACAAACTGCAGGACAATCTGCAAGAAAAGAAATCTTAGTATAAGTATAGGGATAACATATCATAATAATAGTACTGCGAGGGGGGTTCATCTTCCTCTTCCTCTTTTTCTTCTTCTTCTTCTTCTTCTGGGTCATTTTCGAAGTTTCAAGTTCAGCGAGTGTAGTTTTGAGTAGAGTTGGTTAAATGGGTCTGTGGGTGGCCCAGGCTCAGTATTGAGCAAACGATTAAAACTATATACAATTCGGGGCAATCGGTGTTTGAGGAGCATGGACCTGGCACTCTCAACAAGGGTTACCCTCGTGGAATATTACCTGGGAAAAACGAGCTGCCATATAAGCTTAGAGGACGATGTCAACAGGAAAGAATGAATGACTTTTCCCGTGCATTATTTAAGAACGCTATGCTTCTCGGAGCATGCAGAGTGACGGACAAATCAAATGTTGGTCTTCCTCTTCTGCGTTTCTAAGCTTATACTGTCAGGGTGACCTTATGGTCCAAGTTTTCCATGCCACGCCGTATTTTTCTACCTTGTCTAGTTGGCATCATAAACCTTATGATAAAGCCTCAAAATAAAGTATTTTGTGGTCCTTAGTTTTGTAAACCTTTTAGCAATGATTTAAACGTTCTTCTTAACCATTTACCTTCAAAATGAGGTTGTTGTCGCTGTCCACAGCAAGGGACATAAGATCCTCCCCCATGTGGTTCTTGACTGTGTGCTTAGCTCCCTTGGCCAGCAAGAGTTGCACGCACCGCGCATGTCCGTGGCGGGCTGCGTGCAGAAGGGCTGTGTCGCCGCTTTCATCCGACTCGTTTTTGCGGGCGCCCTTCTCCAGCAGGTAGTCTATGATCTCACTATAACCCTCGCGGGCGGCGTGGTGAATTGGACGTTCCTTTCCTCGAATGTTCTGGTTGGGATCAGCACCTGAGAATAGAAGATTTGTAATCTTCAAGAAAGACAATAATTATTTAATTAATTAATTAGTTTGTGGCTTTTGATAGACGATGTTCGGAAAATCACTCTCGGGTTTGTGTTGGTTGTGACTCTTGCTTTTATTGAGGCAAACTTTCCCACGTGACATGGGACAGTGACTAGCGAGGGGTGTGACTGAACCACGTGGACAAGGGGCACGTGTGGAAAGTTCATGAAACGCTAATTTTTAGACTTAACAAAACATTCACAAAACGTGAAATTTAACGTTTCATAAACTAATGTAATGGTTTTTTTTTATTTCTATATGATGATTACTTTTATTATGTATGAACTAATCATGTCTTGTTTTGTATCTGTATTTTCTCTGTGTCGTATTGCAATGCACGGTGCCGATTGGAACAATGACCGATATTGCAGCAAAACAACAATACATCCTTACCAGATTACTTCTGAGTGCAAACGTGTCTAAAAACAATACCAATAAAAAAGGTAAAACAAAATTCCTGAGAAAAAAAAACTCTTGTAGCATTGGTTTCCTTTAGTCTTGGTAAACTCACAACATTATTTTCTCAAAACTCGCGACAGCCAAGACATCAAAACAAACTGTTCCTACCTCCTTCCAGAAGGAGTTTGACGATGGGCAGATAACCCAGCGCGCAGGCCAGAATGATAGGGGAGACAAGTCCAAGTTTCCGCGTCACGTTGACGTCAGCTCGGCCAGTGGTGATGAGCAGTCGGACAGTGTCCGTGTGGCCGTAGCGGACTGCCCAGTACAGAGCCGTTGACCCCTTGTCGTTTTCAATGTTGGCGTTGGCATCCCGTGACAGTAGCTCCTGCACGACGTTCAGGTGATTCCATCTGAAAGATAAAAGGACAAAGTGATTACAACAACTTTTACTCACAAAATGGATGACCACAGCCGGGCTTGTCGCTAATCAAGATCGGAATCTTGATCGTATATTGCACAATTATTTATAGAGTGTGTCCGTAAACTCTAGCATTTTTCATCAAAACACAAGTAATTGAGGTTATCAATCACGTTAAAGCATTTAGAAGACAGATTTGTTGGGCAAACCCATTGGAAGGTCGTGGGCTCAAATAATGGCCAAGCCTGGTGAGTAAAGGGGGTAGATTTGTCCGATTTTCCGGGTCAACGTACTGTATGTGCAGACCTGCTAGTGACTTATCCCCCTTCGTGTGTACACGCAAGCACAAGACCAAATGCGCACGAAAAAGATCCTGTAATCCATGTCAGAGTTCGGTCGGTTATAGAAACATGAAAACATCAAGCATGCATCCCACGAAAGTGGCGTATGGCTGCCAAAGTTGTGGGGTAAAAACGGTCATACACGTAAAAACCCACTCGTGCAAAAACACGAGTGTACGTGGGTGTTTCAGCTCATGAACGCAGAAGATGTGAAAGAAGAAGAAGAAGAAGAAGAAGAAGAAGAAGAAGAAGAAGAAGAAGAAGACAACCGTAGCACACACATTTCTGCCTTCCTAAGAGGCTTCATACCGCAGTGCACATGTCTGGCTCTTAGGAAGGGCCTATACCGCGTCATGGCGTGACATTCCACGTGTTTCCTTCCGGTTTACTGATCATGTTCTTCGGTTCCTTTTTTAGATTACAACCCTCTTTTTGATCACATTCAATAGGGCACTTGTCAAGAAGGGTGTTGCAGGTTGCGAGCGGATGATGTTGCTGCTTGTTTTGATAGTGTTTTACCGATAGTCATAATAACTAGCCAATCAATAAATATTACTAAGCAAAAGAAGAAGAAGAAGAAGAAGAAGAAGAAGAAGAAGAAGAAGAAGAAGAAGAAGAAGAAGAAGAACACAACCGTAGCGTCCTCTTAGAAGGAAGGAAACACGCGGAACACGCGGAATGTCACGCCATGACGCGGTATAGGTCCTTCCAAAGAGCCAGACATGCTGCGGTATATAAAGCCTCTTTGGAAGGCAGAAATGTGTGTGCTACGGGTGAAGAAGAAGAAGAAGAAGAAGAAGAATTTGCCCCAACATCTAAGACATCTAACCTTGCTGCCCACAGCAGGGCAGTATCTTTCTTGGAGTTCTTGTCATTCACGTGCACGCCGTTGCCAAGGTAAAGCACTAGCAGCTCCGTGTTGCCTAGGTACGCCGCCAGCTGGCTGCATGACAACGTCCTTGGCCTTTGACCTTCGATCTTGACTGGCGTCTCTTGCTTCAGTAGAGCAATCCTTTGAGGTTGATCTGGAATCTGTCAGCAATTAAGTTAAAAAACAAAGGAATACTGTACTCACCAATACAAGAACGGGACAAGACGATACGAATTTTCGCTTATAGAAGCTTCATCAGGAAAAACAAGAACACAAAAGACAACAAAAAGCAGACGCAACACGGAACGAACAAGGTTTGAAAGAAAATGGAGGGGAAACACGCAAAAAAGGGAAGGAACTCTAGGAACGGAAATGAATGAAAGGGGAGAGAAGTGGTTGGATGATGTCATGGGCACAGGCATACTAGACTAAAAGTGATACACATTCATAAAAGGGGGGTGGGGGTGGGGACAGAGGAAATAAAAAATAAATAAATAAATAAATAAATAAATAAATAAATAAAGGGGGTAGGGGGGGGGGGGGAAACAAACGTACGCACGCACACGCACACATACACACACACACGCACACATACACACACACAACCAAACACATGAAATCACACATAAACACACACACACATTCACACTCAAACACACACACACACACGTACTGTAAATCCACAGTATGTTTGGGGAATACAAGTACATCACATTTTCGCATTCAAACCATCAGGTGTGGATGTGCCCAGGAATAATATAAAATCGGACTCTACTTGTTTTCTGTCTGTGGAGGTGCTGTACATTTGCCAGACACCTTTCACACGTGCAATTAAAGCAATTAAATACAAATTTAAGTTAATAAGTTGTTATGATTTTGTGGTGCCAAATGATTTCAGCAGCAGCGTAAAAATGTCCTGTACAATCCATTGGAGAGTGATTGACCATTTGAGTTAACTCAGGCCAGGGACACGTATTGGTAATACGCACAGGATATGGTGTGATATTTTGACTCAACAAACACCCCTCCTCGATCTCTCTCAAACACACACAACACACACGCACGCACGCGTGCGCGCGCACACACACACACACACACACACATACACACACACACACACACACACACACACTCACACATACAAACACAAACAAACACACACACACACACAAACAGACACACACACACAGACAAACACACACCCCACCCCCCCCCCCCCCCCCCCACACACACACACCTTATTCAAAATCTCCTTCGCCAGTTCCACGTCACCAAGCTCAGTGACGTAATGCAGCGCGTTCTTTTTGCCCTTGAGTGTCGCCACCGCGACGTCACAGTCCTGACAGATCAGAGTGACGTTGGCACGCGCCAGCACCAGTCTCGCGAGATCTCGTCTTCCCTCGTGCAGCACGTGAAGCAGAATGTTTCGCTTGGTTTCTGGGTCAATAGTGTCAAGCCGGGCGTTCTCGTTGAGAAGTTTCTCGAACTCGTCTTTACTGGCCTGTCAGATGATGAAAATATCGTTATTGTGTTGTTGAGCTACGAAGAATAATTCTTTCGCTCGCGTAAAAGTTTCAATCTATTTTTTTATTTTATTTTTTATTTTTTATGATTTCTTGGAAGACGCTTCAAATGTAGCGTGCCGGGCGCCCTTTTCCTCAATAACTGAATAAGGCAATAATATCGACGAACTCGGTGTCTGTGTGCATGGCTGTACAGAAACTGAGGCATTCATATGTTTCAATCTATTATATATATATATATATATATCTATATCTATATCTATACACGGCTTGTGTGTGTCTGTCTGTCTGTCTGTCTGTCTGTCACTTCACGATGCACGGCCAAAGTTCTCGGCGATGGATCTGCTTCAAATTTGGTGGGCATATTCAGGGAGACCCCGGACACAATCTGGTCGAGGAAAATTTTCAACACGTGCTCTAAGCGCGGCGCGGTGAACCGATTTTGGTTTTTCTGTAGATCCATTCCCAGTAACTCTTGCTTATCTTCTCCAGTGTTTTGCGCGTTTATCTCCCTTCCTTCGTGTGGCGTCAATCACGTCAACACGTGCTCTCTCGCGATCCACCCGGCGAAGCGGGTAATCATCTAGTATATATATAGTGTGTAGAATTGAACCTGTCTATGACGACCACACAAGGGTCCGACCAAAAAGTGGTGGTTTTAGACAGGTGGTCGCTTTACAAAGGTGAATTGTGCAGGGAAAACATCATCAGGAGCCTTTGGGATGGACGTTATGGGCAGGTGGTCGTTATCAAGAGGTGGTCGTGTGCTGCTTTGTTAAAATCTCATCCAGTTGGCCACAGAGGTACAACTTGCTTTGCACAGCTGGTTCCATCTTCAACCCCAAGAGAGAACTGAAAGTTAGTCATTAACGCTGTTGATTAACAATATTGCTGTAAATTGCACAGAACACGTGATAATCGAAATCTTCACGTCAAAATGATAAGTCCATGTTTTGGCGCTAGTAAGCCGTCATAGTTTCTCGTTACATTGGAAGTCTCACCGTGGCGACTTCATCAAAGAGGCGATTGGTCGCTCTCCGTGAGCGTCCGGACACAGGTCTGACTACTTTCTCTCTGGACGCGGGTCGCGTCGCATCGGTCACCTCCTCTTCGATCAGCTTGTCTATCTCCTCCTCTAGTCGGCCCTGCAGGGATAGAAGTAGTGATGGTTACATATGACGTCATTCATGTCAACGTCATCATCGGTGTCCCCTGTAATAATTATGTCCAGCAGTGTGAGCAGCAGCGTGTCTGTTATTGTTGTTGTTGTCGTCATCATCATCATCATCATCATCATCATCATCATCATCATCGCCATCATCATCATCATCATCATCATCATCATCATCATCATCATCATGTTGACCAAACATTGTAAAGTGTGTAAGGTCTTGAATACGACACGTTCGCACGTACCCACCCAAGCACACAAATACACAAGCACACACACACACACACGCACACTCAAACTCACACACACACACACACACACACACACTCACACACACACACACACCGACACGCACGCACGCACCCCCCCCCACACACACACATATTCACATATCAGTACACACACACACACATACATACATACACACGCACACACACACACACGCACGCACACACGCACGCACACACACACACACACACACACACACACACACAGTGCACCTTTCATTTTCTAACACAACAGAAAAACCATGTCATCAAAAAGTTAACAAATAGAACTGCTAGCCTCCTGTTAGCAAGAGAAGACGGAGAACGATGCAACTAGGAAGTGTGCAGGCCACCACACCACACACAGCAAATAGAACTGCTAGCCTCCTGTTAGCAAGAGAAGACGGAGAACGATGCAACTAGGAAGTCTGCAGGCCACCACACCACACACAGCAAATAGAACTGCTAGCCTCCTGTTAGCAAGAGAAGACGGAGAACGATGCAACTAGGAAGTGTGCAGGCCACCACACCACACACAGCAAATAGACGAATTCCGAAAATAACTCTGTCGGGTTTGTATGGGTTGTGAAAGAGTGAATGCCCTTGCTTTTTACTCGGACACACATTGGAGGGGCCAATCACTAGCGACGGATGTGTCGGAACGCGTGAAGTTATTTGTCAGAGGAAAAGCAAGGGTATTCACTGTTTCACAACCCATAGAAACCGTCCGACTGAGTTATTTTCGGAAATCGTCAATTGGGACACAACTATTAAAAACACCTGAATTACAAGCACAAGATCAAGTGCGCAACGAAAAAGATCCTGTAATCCATGTCAGAGTTCGGTGGGTTATAGAAACACGAAAATACCCAGCATGCTTCCTCCGAAAGCGGCGTATGGCTGCCTAAATGGCGGGGTAAAAACGGTCATACACGTAAAAGCCGTGGGAGTCTCAGCCCATGAACGAACAAACAAACTTCAAAACAAACCTGCTCTGCTCAGAAAGTATTGAGGTCATTGATTGTTGGTTTGTGTTCTAGTGGAAGGATGCCTTTATCCCATGTAACCTGGGACAGTAGGGGCGACCACCCCCAACCAGGCGCGTTCACAGGTGGCGGATAGTGTGATGGCCTTCAGATATGGAGGTTAGCTGCGAAATAAGCCAGGCTTGCCAGGACGAATAAGCAGTCGCGGACCAACTGGCGGTGCTTCCAACAGGATGGGGCGGGGTAACAGGTGGCACTGTTACACTCAAGAAATACCCCAGGTCTCCAATGACGGGAACATCATGCGATCAAGAGCCGCATCTTAAAGTGTAACTAAACAAGCAAAAAGAAAAAACATCGTTCAGCAACCTTTACACTTTGATATGAAGAAGGGCCTCATATACTGTCAAACTGCGGAAACATTTTTTTTTTCTCTCACTCGGACACTGTTTGACGGACATGTGAAGTGCGCGCCAGGAACGACAATCTTCTTAGTTTTCCTGATTAATGCCCTTAATTTTTGGTTCTGGTACTTTCAGTTCCGGCTGTTGTCATCAATCTACCAAAATAAAAGATCAAACGGAGTTTTCGATTTTTATTTCATGGTTCAGAAAAATATTGCTTATTTTCTGAAGTCAACCGTTTTAGCGAATCTTTCTTTGATTCTTAAAAGTCATTTCAGATTTTTGAAAAATAGTTAACGGTTAGTAATTACCAATATATCGTAAACAAACATATCGATAGGTTTTGGTAAGAAGACACAAGTGCGATGAATGTGGTACCAGTATTTTTGTGGTAATATAAGTAAGGATGCATTTCTTTGCTGTAAGCACATTTACAATGCACATTTAATCTGTTTAGCAACATAAACGAAAGCATGGTACAGTGCCGCTTGTTTGTGGTCTATCTTTTCGCGGCAGATGCGTAACAATTAGGGTCTCAGTTGGAAAAAGCTGCTCGGAACCAGAGCAGATTTGGCTTGGGTTCTTTGAGTGTGAATGATCGACGAGTGGCTTGACATTTTTAACGAATCATTACTGTAGCCTACTTGAAACCATCATCTGTTTCTGAATTTGTCATCAGTTATGATTGAGCAGTCTCATAGGAATCGTCCATAAAATGTTAAACCGAAAAAAGGCAGACGATTCTGAATCACACAGGCTGCTGTACAAAATCAGATCTAAAACGATATTTTGAACTGCGACGTCTGCGTAAATGCCCTGTAACAAAATACCTTGTCCTGGTCATGTGTATACACATCAGCTTCTATTGGGAAGATCAGTAGTTTATATTAATCACAAATACAAGATTAGAAATAGTTCTGAAGATCGCCTTTGATTTCAGTTTCAGCGGCAAACTAGCAGATCTGTCCAAACCGGCATCGTTTCATGGTTGAAACTTGAATAATCCCAAATAGATCTGAGTGGGGGTAAGTTTTATAGTATTTCAATTTTTTACGGCAGTTTTATTTAAAGATAGTGTAGTGGATGTCTCTGGTGAAGACTACAGTTATATGAATTTTTTGTTGTAATATTAAAATGATTGTTCTTTATTTACACAATTGAATAATTTGTATTTATTTGTTTGCAGATGACGGCATACTGAGTGCTCCAAGAACATATGCCTGCTGGCATTTTGTGTCTTTTCTGAAGACGTCGAGGCAAGCAGAAGTCACGGTCCTGGCCACACACACACAATGACATGAACAAGAAATGATATTTTTTCATGGGCATATCCCCACAGTGCAAACAAAGACATGTGGCGAGAGGTCCTTCGCCTATCAAGCCCCTGTGACCTGGAATAGATTACCTCTGCCTCTCAGACACACAGATTCTCTCACTACATTCAAGACAAATCTCAAAACACACCTCTTTCAGCGCAAGTGATTTTCCCTCCAGCATCTCCCCACCCACCCCATCCCGCCCCACCTCACCCCCTACCTAGTGCCTAAAATAACGTGTATATATATTTCTGCGCTTTGTGTCAGCACTGTTTGTGTGTGTGTAAATAGTATTGTTGACACGTTTTTATACAGTAGCCTTATGTGGTTCTTGTGCCTAGGCTGTGTATTGGATTGTCATTGTATGCCTGCATCATTAGTTGTCAGTAATTATTACATGTGCTGATTGTTCTCTTTGCCTGCGCGCGTATAGTATGTTGGTTATGATTGGTCATAGTATGTTTGTTTATGTTTGGTCGTTATCTTTGCCTGTGCGTGTATTGTATGTTTGGTCGTTTTCTTTGCCTGTGCATGTATAGTTTGTTGGTTATGTTTGGTCGGTTTCTTTGCCTGTGCGTGTATAGTATGCTTGGTCGATGTAGATGTTCTGCGCGAACTTAGAATCCGGTTTCATTCTAGAATGGACCGGGTCCAGGTTGGAATTCTAACCCTGCGCAAGTACAGGGGTGCCATTCTAGAATGAAACCATGCGTGAAGCATCGCGAGAGTGAATAAAGGGGGCCGTAATGTTTGTAGGTAAGACAGAGTTGTCTTCCCTTGAATTATCTCCACCTGCACCTTCCCTTTGATAAAATGGGGCTGATTTGTCTACCCCTGAAAAAATTCCTTTGACGATCTTGCGATGCCATGTCAAGAAAGTTGACACTCCTGAGTACGCAATAAACAAAGGCAGACCATAGCAAGGGGGATTACTAGGGCGGTAATGTTTGCAGGGCAGTTGTTTTTGTGATGAGAGCCGGTTGCGGCCGCTTGCAATGTCAGCGCTGTCTCCCTCTCGGAAATGTCCGGTTTTTTGACAATTTTTTTGACAGACAGACAGACAGACGGTCAGACCGACTAACCGACAGACAGACCAACAGAAGGACAGAGTGAGTTATAGAGCTGTTGTCACAGGTTTAAAAAAAAGTTGACATTAACAAAAACAGAAATCAACAACAACTTTTGTCTGGTTTTATAATATTATGGGAAAACATTGAAAGCAATTCATAGTAGTAGTACTACCACAACAAATACTCTCAAAGGGGAATTCCATGCCTAAAAGTTTGACAGTTTTTATTTAATCTATCAGAATCCCTACCTTCCAAACTGTGATATGCCCACGTTTCAAACTCTTCATGTATATGAATAAGATTAAAAGTTACGAGCGAGATCGGCAAAACACTGTCAGTCCGGAAATTTCCGTTCGTAGCGATCAGTGCTGAGTGTCTCTCAAAATCGTAATCACTTTCAGAACATCACAATCCCAATTCACGATGTCTTTGAGTAAAGTGTAAAAAACCCGAGAAAAAAAACCCAACCAAACACACAAAAAACAAAAACAAACAGAAAATCCAGTTACAAGCGAGATCGGCAAAACACTGTCAGTCCGGAAATTTCCGTTCGTAGCGATCAGTGCTGAGTGTCTCTCAAAATCGTAATCACTTTCAGAACATCACAATCCCAATTCACGATGTCTTTGAGTAAAGTGTAAAAAACCCGAGAAAAAAAACCCAACCAAACACACAAAAAACAAAAACAAACAGAAAATCCACATTTGTGGCTTTGGATGTGTGATAGTCTAACTGAAATGACTATTCCAACTTGGACCCAAATTCCAACCTTGCGCACGGCCGATTCTAGAATGGACCAGCAACAAGGGTTTCATTCTAGAATGACACCCCTGTACTTGCGCAGGGTTAGAATTCCAACCTGGACCCGGTCCATTCTAGAATGAAACCGGATTCTAAGTTCGCGCAGAACATATGTATTGTAAAGCGCTAAGAGTAGACAATTTTCTAGAATAGCGCTATAAAAGTTTGCATTATTATTATTATTATTATTAAAACTTTATTACCATGCAAACGCAACGATTAGAATTTAGAGACGGTCATCGGTCACACACACACACACACACTGGGCGGATCCGTAGGGGGGTTCCCGGACCACTTAGGAGCCGGCCTTTGTATTCTAAGTGACGATTTTGGAAAGAAGTTGGCTAATTAGTTTGCTCAGGTTGCGCCAGATCGATCAATTGTCCTTGTGATTCAAATTTTTCTTCTTAATATATTTACTTTTTTGGAAGGTGTATTAGGGGATGTTTCTTGGCTCAGATTGATCCATTTTCCTTGTTTTTATCAACATTTGTCGGACCCCCCCCCCCCCCCCCCAAGGAGGTTGAACGCTTCGTGTCTTCGACTAAACGCTTCGCGTCGTCAAATTGTCCCTAAAAGAAATTTGGAAACTCCCCCTTAAAAATGATGTAATCCGCCCCTGCACACACACAAACACACACAAATAGAGAAGTAATAAATGGATACAGTTTTTCTTTATTTAAATTACCATCAGATGTGGTCGTAGAACAGGCACTGTAAACAAAACCTAGCATGATATACCACTTGTGTGATGTTTCGGTCAATATCTTTATTTTCCTTTCAGAAATACATTGGCGTTTTGAATGTCAAGGGAAGTGATACAAATGCTGCAGCGGGCTATCAAGAACGCGAAGGCAAACAAGGTAAATACCTACTTCTGACATTAGTTTACTTATTAACACTCTTTCTATACTGGCCATTATCTCCCCAGTCTCTCCCCAGAAACTGGCCATTTGCATGGGTTTGCAAAAAAAATTCTCAAAAATAAACAAAACAAGATGCAGCCTTCAAACTCATAGGTTTTATTGTGAATATATTGCTAAAACATATGCCAAAGTTTGGTTTTATTGTTGTGAAAAAAATAAAAATATGATGTCCAGAATTTATGGGTATATTTTACGCAATACGAAAAAGGGGGTATGTATTTTGACTTGGAAGCATTTTTTCTTATGAAGGCTCTGTTTGCAACAAAACTGTTTCTGTTTACTTGTATGAAGATTGTGCTAACACAAAAACATAACAAATACCAATTGATTTTCCATTTGGTGGTCATGTAAGCATTGTGAACATGTCCGAAAAATCTGATCACACACCATGTGGTCGACATGCAGACCTGAACGGCCAGTGTATGGTGGCAGAGTTGGAAAATAGGAAAAGTCTTGATGCCAATCCTTCATCAAAAACCGAAGAAAATCGTCATTGTAATAAGTTTGCTTTATTCTAAATCAAACGACTAGGATAGATGACAGACACAACGACAAACACATTCAATTCTATGTAAAACATACACAATGCGCACGTTAACAAGCTGGCCATAACAATGTGCCCATCGTGCATGAAGTGTGGCTTTGGTCGGATCAGTAGCCGTGCTTTGTCTGCGATGCTGAAATTTTGTTAAAGCGACGATTTAGCAATGTTGTTGTTGCTGCTGCTGCTGTCTGTTCTTGTCACGACATCTCGCCATATAACAGGTTTTTTCCCTCCTGATTCTGAGAAGCTGTTTAATTGTGATATCAGGCCTAGGAACCCCTGATTTTCACTTGGAGCATTCTCAAAGAAACTTAGCGTATGTTAAGAAAAATGAGTGTACTCCACACTTTGTCTTTTGTTGTTCGTTGTCGTTGCATGTCTACCGTTCCACAGCCACCTACTATAAGAGCAAGTGTTAAATGACGTATTTCCACAAAAGACTGCTTGCAGAGAATCATGTGATGCTAATGACAGATAAGGACATGTGGTAATACATACTACGTTTTGGAACCAGGGAAAATGCAGCACAAATTATTTATCAACCAAATTGATTGACTTGTGCACCATGACAAAAGTTTTCTTTGATCCATAAAAGGTCTTTTGCCAGAAAAATTGCTCTGAACATCAAGTACCCTGCAAGTTGTCACACATTTACATTATTGAAATAAAAAGAAAACACACCAGTAACCAGGTTAGGTACGTTAATATCTATAATCAATATCTCGGCACGTTACTGCCTTCTTCGGGATGGTAAGCTGAACATTATTGAACAAAATAATCGGTTTAGATTGTATACTTTTATTCCTGAACGAAGAAGCAGAGGAACTGCATACAACTAGGACTGTAATATCAGCTTTTGCCTGAAACACACACACATACACTTATTAAATTAATGCAATGTCATTGTATGAAGCCAGAACAATCACTAACTTACACAGTTGGTCACACAATTACCCATCACTGAACAATAAATCGAAGTCGGGTGGATTCAATGACTAAAGCAGTAAAAGGCTTTGAAAAAACCCTCATCACAAAACATTCCCAACCCCCCCCCCCCCCTCCCCCCAAAAAAAATTAAATAAATAAAATAAATGAAATAAAACAGGTTGTGTATATAGCGCAGTAAACACCATGCAGGTACAAGCGAAGATTTGACAGAGATTATCCTTGTTTTATATAGCACACATTTTCTAGTTTTAATCTCTCTCTCTCTCTCTCTCTCTCTCTCTCTCTCTCTCTCTCTCTCTCTCTCTCTCTCTCTGGAAAGTAATTTATTGACCTGTGGGTTATTTGCGTTTGTGGGTTATTTGCGTTTGTATACACATTGGTGATTCGTAAACTATGTTGGAAGAGATTGTCAAACAATATTATATGGGGTGTCTTAAAAAAAAATGTATATCAACAAAATCTGTCATTATTATCAGGCACACGGTTTTAACAAAGCTATGTCACGGAATGCAACATAAGTGGCTTAAAAAGTCGTGTTTTTGTGTGTGCAGGATATTCGCTAGGACAGGACCTCAAGCTGAACCAGCACAACAGCGATGCATTCTTCCATGGCTTCCACAAAAGTCTTTCACCTATAGCGGGCATTGCATACAGATAGTCCAAAGAGGGTTAGGGTTACCCTAACCCTCCTTTTTAAAAATTCTTTAGACCAATTATCCCTCTGTTCCCATGTTAAACATGGAATAATTCTGGACAAATGCGAGGACGTTAGCTTTTTTTATTTTATTTTTTTATCATTTTACTTATCATTAAAACTTGTTTAGATTTCGATTCGTAAACCATTTACAGTAATTTTTTAACTTTGTTCATCTTACCACAGTCACTTCGTTGTTTAGATTTATCATTAAATTTGTTACCATTATGCAGGAAAAATGTAGAATAAAACCAGGAGAGCTTTCGGTAGAAGATATTTCCTGTGTCAAAAGTTAATGCTTATTCTGATTGATGGGTGCTCCAAAATAAGTTATTTTGACTGCCTTATTCGAATTCATTTCCAAGACAGGGCTGAGAAGTGGAGAAGCTTAGGAGAGTATCGTAAAAATTGTCTGGGTGTTTATGCAAAACTTTCGAATATGTCAGATTTTACTTTAGAGATTTTAAATACTGTTAACTGACAGAAATGCTATAACTTCTAGACCAATTGACTGGATAACTTCATATTCAGCATACTTAAACTTGATTTTATGCATGTGCAGTTCACAAAGTGGCAAATTTGTAGGTTAAATTATCTAACTTTTGCATCACCAATGACACCAACGCTTTCGTGTCTGAGGATTGCCCTGAACCTAGCTGTAACTGCATGCTTTCTTCAGGTCATCGATAGCCTGGGGGTTGAAGGGGATGTTTTTACATACTCAGACATTCAAAATAATCAAAAAGGTAAAAGCCTGAAGGGTTTAAATTAGGTAAAAATGGCTACTGCTCAATGTCAAAACTCGTTCTGTTTAGTCGACCCCCGAATTTGGAGAAAAAAATTAAAATTGCACAAAAGTCAGACCATTCAATTTACAAAATTGCCACTTACTGGAAAGGCAGAACATAAACTGAAGTTAATGAATACCATATATAAAATAATTGGTTCAACAGATGCAGAAGTAATTTGCATGGTTGTGGGTGTCCTTTTTAGGGGGGTCAACCCTGTAGAAGAGACGATTTTCTTTAATTATCAATCCGTAATATATTGTTTGTTATGCATACAAGATTAACATTGACAAATACTTCAAGACTCCTCATTGATCTTAAGAAATGTGGTTTTTTTGGTTACTGACTGATTCACTTTCTATTCACTTTACTCAACATAAGTCACGACAAGAAAAGCAAGGGAGGTAATTTCTTCGGAAGAGGTAATTCTCTCCCCTCAGAACGATTGTTGTAGTTTGTTTGATTTTGTTCCCTTCTAATAAGTATTATTTAAAATAGATCTTTACATCTTGATGTGAAAGGCACAGTACCCCCCTCCCCCCAGGATGTTAAATTCTAGGTTGTGTCCATGTAAAATCCTGATCCTAGTCAAGATCCGAGTTGGTTTTTCATGCAACTGTGCCTCTTTATGCCACTCAATAAGACATACTTTGCAATCCATAATTGCACGAAACTAAGTACAGGAAATACGTTGTTGTCGTGTTTTTAATATTACATAATGAAATAAAAAATGTCACAACTGGTTTCGTGTTGGGCTTTCTCTCTCTGTCTGAATCTCATAATTACTTCCTTCTGAGGCCTGAAATGTGTTGCAGGCATTGTTCAGCTTACATTTATTGTTACAATTTTTGTGGATATGTTATTAAGTGTGTCTGTGTTTCTATCATTCGTTATCAGTGTGGTTAAAAAAAAAGCACACGTCAAAGTAATTTACCCTTCATCATTATCAAAACATGCAGATACAGGTAATACATATTTGTGATACTTTAAACAAATACAATGTTTGTTTGTTGCGTCTTTTCTTTTTTTCAGGGCAAACACACATCGTATTTGTTCAAACGTGTATATTCTGCACTTTCTAATACCCTGCATGGATATCCAAATCAAGAATAATGAAAAGTCGTCTAATAGCCCTGCAGCACTCACACGAACATGATAGAAGCTTGCATGCATGCACCCAGGCTCGCTGTCTTCGGCTAAAAGAGCTTACCGTTGGATCTTCGCTCAGACAAATGTAGCTGTCTTGTCCACTTGCTCCTGTCGCATAGATCTGCAATGTGCAACATCATCTTTGATTAATAAGTCTGAGGCACAGACAAACACACACGCGCGCACATTTGCGAGAGAATGCACGTCAGTCTATTCAATCAAACAGTATAAAAACATACCACAGACGTGGTGGTGGAAACTGGACATTCGCCGTATAACAAACTCAAGAGATTCATTTGTGTGTGTATGTTTAATCAAAGGTTCATCTTGGGCACATTCAGTCTGTATTGTAACAGGACCCATCCCGTAAAAACTTCGAACAGATCTATTATTATTAAATTCTGAAATCCTTGACAAGTTTTGTATCTTACCGAAGTAAAAAAAACAAAATCGGCCAGTACACGCATCTACCCCCTCACACGACAATACATATGTGGCGAAAAAAGGAATAAATTAGATCCAGAAATAATTCCACTTCATCATTCCAAAATTCAAGTGTGAAGTGATCAGATACTGTGGTAAAGATACGTGCTTAGTATCACAACTGAAAATACAAGCCCTAGGGTTTTAAATCAAGGAAACAATTAAAGTTAAGGAAAGATCAACAGAAATGTCGAGAACATGTAAAATATTGTACTTACAATCCGTTTCAGCATGCTCTTCGAATAATAATCTCCCAGTCAGCCTCGTGCTTACGACTTCGACAGGATGTTGCCTCTCACGCTGAGCCAGTACATTTGGAGTGAATTCAAAGGCCAGAGATGCAGTACAAGCACATTAGTTAGATCCAATTCATTTACATTGCTACCTTGCCCAATTTATGGCTATTTCTGTTGGTAACATCACACATGTGGCAAGCAGAGCTTGTTGCCGACTCTGCTGGGACAGGCAGCAGACGATTTTATTTAGGAACCAAATTCTGATTGGTTAAAACATAAAACCGGAACTCAAAGTACCACTTGTTCTTTGGAAGTATCAAATCAAGAACAGATAAGCAGGTAAATCTGAAATGGGTTCAACACTTTTAAAAAATCGTAGTAAATCAGAAAACACAGTAAACGTTGGAAAAATCGTCCAGTATCGCTTCTACAGGTCTATACTTGGACAAAACATAAAGCAATTAACCATATCCACATATCGAGACTCTGGGAGTTACTTCCCTTGTTTTAGGAAGCAAACACACACAAATGCTGCTAACAAGCGCTGTGCTTGGGGACAATGTAAAACGGATGATAGGTATCCTGAACGCTGTGTTGGCGTGAAATTCATCCCATTTGTGAAACCGGGAAAGCATCTGTACCATCTAGATCGCTGCCTTCGCTGGATAAAAGCCTGCAATCGCCCAGCTTACCAGTTGAACGTCAACACAATCAAGTCGTACACGTACATTTGCAGCAAGGTCAGATCTCGCACGACTTTGATTCAAGGCCTATTGCTAATTTTTTGATGGTTTGGTCTCAGTGTCACAAACATATGACGATCTAATCAATCACTGATTTAAAAAACAAGTATGTTGCCCTATATCCATTGACATTCTTAGTGAAATAGATCTATTTGAAATAGTATTTCACTGCCCCGTTCGGCGAACTTGTTGCCGGCTGCATTGAGCTTGAGTGTTCGTGTAGGCTTACTCAAAAAGTCAAAATCACAGTCGTCTCCGAAACAAGCAATAATCAGAGTTGGGGGGAAAACATTTCGTTTGTTCAGTTTTGTTTTGTTCTTGATAGTTTGTTTATCTCTCACACACACACACACACACACATACACACACACACATACATACATACATACACAAACACACGCACACACATTGCACGTACGCGCACATACACACACCTACTGAGATATGCCTAACATACACGCACGCTTGCAAACACACACATAATACGCAAACGCAGTTTAATTTCCTCAATACAAGGCGAAAGGCACACACACACCACACACGCAGTCCCACACACACGCAGTCCCACACACACACACACACACCCACAACCCTCACACACACAAATAAACCCACACACGCAGTCAACCCCCTCCACACACACACACAACCCTCACACACACAAATAAACACACACACGCAGTCCACCCCCCCCCCCCACACACACACACACAACCCTCTCGGACACACACACCCGCCCAACCCCAGCGTCCAACTCAACTTTCACCAACAACCATACCCTTCTCTCACTATCGCTCTCTCTCTCTCTCTCTCTCTCTCTCTCTCAGTCTCTCTATGTCTCTCTCTCTTACTATCACACACACACACACACACACACATCGGCACACACACACACATACATACATACACAAACACACGCGCGCACGCACACACATTGCACGTACGCGCACAAACACACACCTACTGAGATTTGCCTAACATACACGCACGCTTGCAA
Source organism: Littorina saxatilis (assembly GCF_037325665.1). NCBI lineage: Eukaryota > Metazoa > Mollusca > Gastropoda > Littorinimorpha > Littorinidae > Littorina > Littorina saxatilis. The sequence continues at coordinate 25,678,602 of NC_090258.1, forward strand.
ACACACACATAATACGCAAACGCAGTTTAATTTCCACAATACAAGGCGAAAGGCACACACACACCACACACAAATAAACACACACACGCAGTCCAACACACACACACACACACACAACCCTCACACACACAAATAAACCCACACACGCAGTCAACCCCCCCCCACACACACACACACACACACACAACCCTCACACACAAACACACACACGCAGTCCACCCCCCCCCACACACACAACCCTCTCTGACACACACACCCGCCCAACCCCAGCGTCCAACTCAACTTTCACCAACAACCACTACCCTACTCTCACTATCGCTCTCTCTCTCTCTCTCTCACGCAAGCACAGCCACATACACACACAACACGCGCATACACACACACTGACACACATCACACACAGCACGCGCATATACACACACACTGACACACATCACACACACACACCCACACACACCTTTCGCAGTTCGCTCACAGTTCTTCTCTTTTCCATTGTCGCCATCTTCGAAGCTTGCTTCGCTTTTCAGGGGAGATAACCCGTTTATCACATTCGCTGCTGACTTGTGGGTCAAGTCTATTCAGTAAAGCTGACACTTCAAAATGTCTGTTTAGTTACACTTTAAGTTCTAGCCCTGGGGAAGGTCACCTCAGATAAACAAACCAGCCAGCTATGGCCAAATAGCCGGGTAGACTGGACTCGACAGCCCTGTAAAGCCACCAGTCTAGGAGAAGGACCACTCCGATATAAAAACACGCTGAAGCCGGATGAGCTGGGCCATGTATGGCGCATAACGACAGCTCAACGCATCAACGCTCATATGACAGACGACATCCCATGTAAAATCCTGGACAGACTGCCGTGGTTAATATGATGGGTTGCAGCTTTAGAGAAGAATGTCAATCACAGGTGCCAGAACAAGTTATCTTCAAATGGTCATTGTTACTTTGATTGTATAGCTTCTAAACAAATCAGTCGCGGCGTTAGTTGATTTCATTGGTAAACCACGCACTCGACACTCGAACAGTTAGTCAGTCAGTATGCTGGTCATAGCAGTGAGTTAATCAACAATGTATCATTTTTATTTTTTCGTTTGTTGCTGATCATGTTGATGAACGGACATTCTCTGTTTACTTTCACAGTCGTGTGTTCTATTTACAAAAACAGAAAGAAAGAAAGAAAGAAAGAAAGAAGAAAAAAGAAAAAGAAAGAAAGAAAGAAAGAAAGAAAGAAAGGCCGTGAAAGGTGGATGCAGCGCCTAAAGGCAGTCGATCTACTGGCCGATGTGAATGCGTGATACATTGTGTAAAAAATTCCATCTCACACGGCATTAATAGGTAACATGCGCCTTGAGTCGCCTTGTGTGGTGAGATACGTGCGCGATATAAATCCTCGTAAATAAAATAAATAAAATAAAATAAAGAAAGAAAGAGAGAAAGAAAGAAAGATAGTAAAGTAAACCACGAACACTAGGAGTACCCCAAAACATTTAACAATGTGAGAAAGTTAAAAGTTAACAGCATTTTACATAGACAGTATCTACGAGGAATGGTTCTGTCTTGTTTCCCACGAAAAACCTACCAAGAGCCATCAGAAGATCAGAAGAACAAAACGTAAACACAAAAGAAAAACTCAGTTAAACCATTAAACCAAATCTGAAATCAATGGAGAACAGAAAAGATGTTGTACAGAAGATGAGTGAAATTTGTTTGTTTGTTTGTTTGCTTAACGCCCAGCCGATCACGAAGGGCCATATCAGGGCGGTGCTGCTTTGACATATAACGTGCGCCACACACAAGACAGAAGTCGCAGCACAGGCTTCATGTCTCACCCAGTCACATTATTCTGACACCGGACCAACCAGTCCTAGCACTAACCCCATAATGCCAGACGCCAGGCGGAGCAGCCACTAGATTGCCAATTTTAAAGTATTAGGTATGACCCGGTCGGGGTTCGAACCCACGACCTCCCGATCACGGGGCGGACGCCTTACCACTAGGCCAACCGTGCCGGTATGAGTGAAATAAAACAGAATATTACAAGCAAACGTGTAGACAAGGTTGAAGCTATTTCCTTCATTTCTAGCACCTCTGATCACAGGCGGAAGGTATCGTCCACTGGACTACTACTATCACAGAAATAATGAAACATGGTTTTTCCTCCTCCTCCTCCCTTCCTCCTCCTTCTTCTTATCTTCACTATCATTTGGTCATGCACTTTGCCGACTGTAACATTGCTTTGTTAAAAATCTCCAGTCCCTCGTCCATGTCTGCGCTGATGATGTCGCACGCTTCCTTTAACTTAGCTTTAAAATCGTCTGATTTAACACTTTCAATAAAATCATTCTTTTTTGCATCGTTCCACACAACTTTTGAGACACGTGCTTGTTTAGGGGGCTGGCGCTGATTCCCTTTCAACCCAAGCGCAAAGGTCACAGGCATATGCATTGATTCAATTCTGTCGCCAATGGTTAAATCGTGAATGTTATTAGCTAGGTCAACAGAGGCTAAACAATAATCCACCACACTGTTACCACTATGGGAGATATAAGTAAACTTGCACGAGTTGTCTGCATTGCAAACACCATTCAAGATTTTGAGATCAAAGCATACACATAGATCGATAAGCTTTGTACCAAACCCATTTAGTGTATAGTCTTCAGTCATTCTACCATGTGAAATCGTGTCATGGTCATGACCTTGATCAAGGAGGTCAAAAATGTTCTGCGTATCTACCTGGTAGTCTAGTGTTCTAGAATTAAAATCACCGCACAAGAGCGTGTGGCAATCACTTGTCATTTCTAAAACATCACTTAAACATAGCTCCACTTCATTTAGATGGCACGAGGAGTCTGTCTTTTGGTAATAAGGGCTCCCACATGGTGGCACATACACTGGCACGAACACAATATCTCGATCACCACCACACACATGTTTTGACAGTTTCAAGACTAGCATATGATCATGTGAGGAGTCAACAAATTCAACGTGCTTTGCTATGTTTTTCTTACACATCACGACAATACCCCCTGACTTGCGACCCTGATGTGAGAGCTTGATAGCTGGAGACATACATTTTACGTAATTTTTAAAGTGTAGGGACAGATCAAAGGAGTCATCAATAAACGTCTCAATAAAACATACAATATCAAACTTTCCAACATAGGCAGAAAAATCTGTATCACCAAGCTGAGAGGCAAGACCTCCCACGTTCCACACCAAAAAAGACAGTGCTTTACCTACACTAAATGTATCACTAGCTTGACAGGAACGCTGATCATGAAACCTTCCCCTGTACTCGTCTGATTTTGAACTCATACTTATATCAGTGTTTGTCCCCCTTGTGTTGTCTTTGCTCTCACGTCTAGCGTTAATACATTCACCACTCATGTGCACATACCTGTCGTCAGTTGTCTGTCCATTAAAACACTGTGCAGAAACTAAAGGTTGGGGCCGGCCGTATCCCTATCTCCACGAAACAGTAGGTCGACCCCTACCTCTGCCCGTCCCTCTGGACGCTGCATGTGACCGTGTTTCACGATCACGAGAACCAGGGAGCGCTGCGCTCTCCCGGATCCCCGGCTAATCCATCGGGGTTGGCATGGTGACTGGCACGCTCGCTGGAACCGCCACCAGAGGAGATGCTGGAACTGGAAGAGGAACAGGCACCGTGACCGACTGAAGCATCGGTGTCGGCACGGAAGCTGGAACTGAAGTTAGAGCTGGACCAGGCACCGGAACGTGGAGCGGCGCTGGAACTGTGACTGGCACCTGAGGCGGTACCGTGACGTCGATTGTGGCTGGCCAGGTCGCGGGCTGCATGCACTGCGTCTCGTCTGTCCCTCGGGCTGTCCCTGGCGTTGTAGCCATCGCTGTTGTCTCTGGAACTACCCGTCGTCTGGTCTGGTCTGTTGCCCTGAAAGCTGCTATTCTTTGTCTGACGGAGTTGCTGTATAGTCTGGTTGTGCGTATTGTACACGTACGCAGTTCCTTCACACACAACTTTATCAAACTTCATGTATGCTTGCTTGCCGTCTATCTCTCTGTCAATCCTGAAACTAAAGACAATAGAAGGGAAGTAAGCCTCGAAGGGTTTACGGGAGTTGTCTGCCCCATTATCGAAAGCAACTTCCGGTTATAACCATCAGAAAACAATAAATTGTGCGTTCTCACGATCATTGAGGTCTGCACTCTGGTAATAACTTTGTTATTATCATTCTCCTCAAGCCTATCTGTCTAATAAGTCGAGCTAAAATGGGCTACGTTCAGCCTTTGTACATTTCCTTCTGTGATGTGACTATTGGATGACGTCATCGAACCTTCGTTGCCTAAGCTAAATTTGAATGGAAGCTCGCGCCATCATGTTAGCGTAGGTTCCTAAATGTGTTCTAGTAGCTCTCAGTCCATTCCTTCTTTCCGGTATGGAAACAGACGTGTTTCTGGCGAAAGAATCGGCGTTTTCAACTCGCCATATCTTCATATTCATTCGGACTAGAACAACGAAATATAACTTTCTTGTAACAAATATCCCGAGCCTTGCGACTCTGGTAGTCATTTTGTTACGCGAAGCGGCCTTTGGTAGGTACGACAGTTTTAGTCACCCAAGTAAATATATCTAAAACGCACGTGGACGAGTTTTTCAATGGCGTATTTGAAGTCTGTGAATGTTGTGATTACAAAGCATTTCGGGGCACCCCTCAGTCTATACGTACAGACAAACAAATTGCATGGAACTAAAGTTGAGAGGCTGGACTGTAAGTTGTTGTTTTGACTTCTACAAATCTCGCAGGTCTTTTATGCAAAACAGACTCAAAATTGCATTTTTCACGCAAGTGCAGATGACGAAACTATCGAAGGAATGAAATACACTTGCCTACAGATATAATAGACAGATGGTAGGAGCGGGGTTTTGGACAGGGAGGACATTTCCAACTTGAGACGGAGTTTGAGGTAACGTGATGCATTATAACTGAAATACACAATTAGTAGTGTCCCAATATGCAAGTGTGTTCGTATCATCAACTGATAAAAAGTGTGTCCGTAGTTTTTGGTTACGCGTCGCAGTGTTAGCTGTGTACGACCTCCCACAGTCCAATGCCGCGAATTGTTGTTACAGCCCCTGACTTTTTTATGTACGGAATCCGGTAGCTTTGTTGTTGTTGTTAAATAATTATATTTCCAAACGTTATGACATTTAGGGGTAATCTTGAACTTTAGCGTGTTAAATTCATAGCTCAGAATCCAGTGACATTCTTTACTTATTTTTGATACAAGTCCATGTAAGCAAGCCAAAGAACATTTGTCGTGAAATTAATTGACGGATTGAGCTTCAAACTTAAGCATAATTAATTAATTTGGTTGTTCAATCGACGAAAATGCACCGAAAATGGCGTACGTTGTCAACCATGGGACATCATTTACACGAAAGAGTTGTCTCCCTTGTTCGCTCATACGGATAATTCCTTCTTTGACCCATGTAAACGAAATGCATTCGTACAGTTCATCGGAGTTCATTCCGGCGTAACTTCAAAAGGATCTAAAATGACTTGTTATGATTACAAGTGCTGGTTCAAAAAATTTGGAGACTTAAATAAATGCCTCTGAATTCTGAGCTATGAATTTAACACGCTAAAGTTCAAGATTACCCATTTAGGGATAATTGAACGAGTTTCAATACACATTTGCTGAGCACCTGTGTGCTAAAAGGAAATGTCGCTTGTTTTTATCAAAACTCAAAACTAATTTTCAATGTTTATTCGTGCAAACCGTCACACAAACATGCGTGCCTCTATGAGTATGCGTGTGGCTGCTTTCGTAGTTCAGGCTAGATTACAAGTCAGCTGTGTTAGGGTGCAAGCGTTTTGATAATTTACCCCACACCAAACCCCCCCCCCCCACACACACCCCGATACCTGTCAAATTCCCTCAAAATGCATGAACAATTCCGTTACCTTAGATCATCACCAGAAAAAAATCCTCCGGATCCCAAAGATCAGGACGAAAACATAGCGAAACACTTTAGATATCAGATACCGACTTTATGTAATGCGCTTCAAAATCATATTTGAGAGAGAGAGAGAGAGAGAGAGAGAGAGAGAGAGAGAGAGAGAGAGAGAGAGAGAGAGAGAGAGAGAGTATGCATGTATTCCAATTGTAAATAGTCAGAAATATAGTTATTGACTGTGTACTTATTCTTATCGCTATGAGGGGTCGGTTTGCTTGTGTGTGTGTATGTGTGTGTGTGTGTGTGTGTGTGTGTGTGTGTGTGTGTGTTTGTGTGTGTGTGTGTGTGTGGGTGTGTGTGTGTGTGTGTCTGAGGTTATTGGAATTGTAAATCGCTTTGAGCTGTAAATCAGGACAGATGTTTATGAAACCTTGCAAACAAGTTTTGTGACCCCCACCCCTTCACCCGGATTCAAACACTTGGGTCAGTGCGCATGTTCTACGAACTGACCTGCTGGGCTCACGAATGATTTATTTCTTCACTTTTTTTCAGCCAAGATATGGGGTGGGGCGGGAAACATTTTTGAGTAAGAAAAAAGGAAACGCTTTAAAAAAAAATTCTTTAAAGGTATTGTGAACAGTGAACTTATTTGTATTCAAATGTGGTTATAATTTGAGATGACATTTTGTGTTATAACGTTTTTACCACTAAATTAAAACAGTCTGGTTTTCTTCGCGTTTCCGATTTACACTCTTGATTTATAAATACTGACACTCATCTTACAAACTGTTTGATCCACCCTGGTGTGTGTGTGTGTGTGAGTGTGTTTGTGTGTGTGTGTGTGTGTGTGTTTGTGATTAGTGGGGTGGGTGGGTGGTGGAGGGTGGGTGGTATTGGATCGGGGGAGGGAAGGGGGGGGGGGGTTGGCAGGTGGTATCGGTGCACTAAAGGCACCAAGTGTTTGGGTGTATGTGTTTGTATTGCGATTCAGAGAAAACTACTATACAGATTTTTATGAAACTCTGCACACTTCTCCCTACCACCTGACCTACTGGGCTCCCAAATGAATGTGTTCATCAATTTTTGTCAGTCAAGATATGGGGGTGGGGGTGGAGCGGGGATAATTGTGGAGTAAACAATAAGGAAACACCTTATGGTTTTCTTAGGTATTGCAACGGTATATAGTGAAGTTAGCTGTGTTCAAATTTGTTTATGATCTGTCGAGCCAATTTTGTGTTACAACGTTTTTGAATGATAATTGTATGTGTACGCTCTCGCCAATCCTGGATAATTTTCGGCATGCACATTGATAAGTACTTTAGGGTGATCTTTGCGCTGTAGGGTGCACAGTGAAGTGCCCTCTCTCTCTCTCTCTCTTACAAACAGAGAGAGAGAGAGAGAGAGAGAGAGAGAGAGAGAGAGAGAGAGGGAACAGAGAGAGAGAGAGAACAGAGAGAGAGAGAGAGAGAGAGAGAGAGAGAGAGAGAGAGAGAGAGAGAGAGAGAGAGAGAGAACAGAGAGAGAGAGAGAGAGAGAAAGAAAGAGAGAGAGAGAGAACAGAGAGAGAACGGGAGAGAGAGGGGACAGAGAGAACGAGAGAGAGAGAAAGGAGACAGAGACAGAGAGAGACAGAGAGAGACAGAGAGAGACAGAGACAAAATGAGAAGAGAGAGTCTCAAAGAGGGAAAATTGAGGCACGTTCAAATAGTCCAAAATCAACGATGGTATGGCGTCACTCAAATCCTTTATTCATTCAGATGGTTTCCATTTTGAAAACAAAGAGACGTAAAACGGATAAAGGGACACTATGTTACAATGATTCAGCTGATAGCGTAACTGTGTCAATCCTCCTCTTCATTAAAATGATAAGATTGTGTATTTGTTGTCTTTACATTTTTCAGAGAATGTTCCACGTACTCTTGCAGCTTGTGCATGCCTGTTAGTGTTACAGTAAATGCATATATTACCTTCGGTCAGATAGCAAAAGAAAATCAAACTAAGGCGAAACAAGAAATAATAAAGCCACCCCTCCACTCACACTCTTGAACACATACCAAAAATTAATATCCCGACTGATCCCAGAGCAGAGGGGATATTTTTTTTAATGAATTGATGTTTAGCAAATTGACACAAGTGTCTGTCAGGTAAAAAAAAATCATTCATGAAAAAGTCTTATTCTGCACAGAAAGCTAATACTCAGAAAGCACCCCGGTTGGTGACTTTTTGTATGCATCGATCCAGGTAGACGGACGGCCTAATGCCATGCAAAACCCTGTCAAGGTCAAACATCATCAACCGAAATGGTCACACTTTTAAGAGTAGTAACATTAGCTGAGTATTATTGGCAAACAGAAACGACGATTTTGAACTAGAAATGATCACATTTACCTTTAGAAACCCTAGATTTGAAGTATAAAACAATTAGTTTGAGAAATTGAAAATGACCGTTTACGATTCTGTGTTATTTGTTATGTTTGCGTGTTTGTTTGAGTCAGTTCTTCAGCGTCGGAGTCCGAATGCGTCAAATACTTTCCAGTGCCTTCGAGGAGGCAGAAGTTCAGCAGACGAAACCCTTTGTGACTTTTTGTTGTTCAAGTAAACAGTCCTTAAAACAAAACGCAACAAAACATCAATAATTACTGATATTGATAGGAACAAATTAGATGTGTGTGCTTGAAAGTTCTAAACAGGGCGGGGATGTAGCTCAGTCGGTAGCGCGCTGGATTTGTATCCAGTTGGCCGCTGTCAGCGTGAGTTCGTACCCACGTTCGGCGAGAGATTTATTTCTCAGAGTCAACTTTGTGTGCAGACTCTTCTCGGTGTCCGAACACCCCCGTGTGTACACGCAAGCACAACTGAGACCAAGTGCGCACGAAAAAGATCCTGTAATCCATGTCAGAGCACAGGCGGAAGGTATCGTTCACTGGACCACTACTTCCATAGATTTGTTACTCAGCTTCGAGTCGTCTGTGTTCTTGGAGTCGCTTCCTGTGGACAATTTTTTTTTGTTCAAGACGGTTTGCCTCTTCCTACAGTCTGTGTGAGGTCAAATAAATACAGTTGAATGATTGTTTTAACTGTATGTACCTTTAATTTTCAGCTGCCGTCTGCTGCAGGTTGTTTTTAACCATCATTTGGACGAATGTTCGTTTGCGAACCGCCACCCCATAGTTTGTAAGAAATCATGCATCCCGCACCGAATATGCATACCAGTGCTCATTGGTCTAAACCATATGTAAATATTGCAGGAAAGGGAAGCTACCCACGGGAGTTTCACTTTAGGTTTTTGGCGAAGAGCCGTTTGCGGAATAAATCGAATATCCGGTTATCAACCAATGATCGCATCGGACTACTATCTCCTCGGACATACGACGATTATCATTCGCACAGGATCTAAGTGGTATGCCGTTGACAGACACCTTTGGTCGCACAAAATACGGTTTAAAAACATGCAGCGGACAGGCAGCTAAATATAAAAGGTACAGATAGTTAGAACATTCATTTATCACGGCATTTGTAAAGTTACAAGGATTCTTAACATTGGCAATTATTTTTTGCATAATTTTTTTCTGAAGTTAGTGGAGCACGACTCGAAGCTGAGTGACAAACCTTGCAGTCTTTCTATGGAAGTAGTGGTCCAGTGAACGATACCTTCCGCCTGTGGTCAGAGTTCGGTGAGTTATAGAAACACGAAAATACCCAGCATGCTTCCTCCGAAAGCGGCGTATGGCTGCCTAAATGGCGGGGTAAAAACGGTCATACACGTAAAATTCCACTCGTGCAAACCACGAGTGCACGTGGGAGTTTCAGCCCACGAACGCAGAAGAAGAAGAAGAAAGTTCCAAACAAAATTGCCCCCAGAAATTGCAAAAGGTCAGGCTGATTTTCCTGGTACCATATAAAACTGAACAGACTTGAACCTTTAAAGGCAGAGCACTCTTGCAGGGTGAACCAGCATCACAGAGAAGACAAGCAGAAGGGATGCCACTTGGTACTGGCTGGAGCTCCCTCCTTTCGCATCTGCGTCGCTCCCTCCTTTCCCCCCTGCGTCGCTCCCTCCTTTCCCCCCTGCGTCGTCCCCTGCGTCGTCCGCTGCGTCGCCCTTTTCGTCGTCCGCTGCGTCGCCCTTTTCGTCGTCCGCTGCGTCGCCCTCTTTGTCGTCACTTTGGTCATCGTCGCCCCCTCCGTTGTCACTTTGGTCATCGTCGTTCCCTCCGTCGTCAATTTGGTCATCGGCGCTCACTCCCTCGTCACTGGCAGAGCACTTTTCTTCAAGGTCAGCATGTTTGCATGCACTTTCAGCAAGAACCTTTTCAAACAACGGATCAGCGTCCAGATTGGGATTGTCGCCGCCACAGTCTGTTTCTTCCATCTCCGTTGCGGCAGCGGTCGTAATCTCGTACTGTCCGCAGATTTCAGACTTCTTCTTGGCAAGCATTGCGCTGCAAGTCTCATTAGATTTACTTTTTGTCATCTTGGCGAGCTTGAACATCTCTGTCACGGTCTTGTTAATTTGTTCCTCCCCATTCGGACATTTTGCCACATATCCCGCTGTTATTTGCCTTATCGCCATTTGTTCTAGTGCTGCGTCGTTGTTTCCAGATCCGTTGGTGGAATCCGGGCGGAGGTTTGCAAGGTCTCCTAAGCCTCCGGGCCCTCCGGGCCCTCCGCCCGGAGGCCCTCCGCCCGGAGGCCCTCCGGGGCCTTTGGCGCCTCCGCCGCCTATACTGGCAGGATCGAAGGCAAGGTTCGGGCTTGCCAACACAAAAATGCAAACGACTGCACCCATCTCTGGGAGCAAAAGTCCAACACGACTATGACAATGTTAACCGGGAAGCAAACAATTGGCGGGTGCCCTGGCAGTGTCCTTGCTGGCGTTTGGAGCTCACACCGTCGTACGAAGAAGAAGAAGTTTGGAGCTCACAAACGTTAATCGTTGCCCAACAGCGGCTAGCGATCGGACTGATGACGTTATGTTGTGACGAAAAATTTAGCTGTGACGTAGTATTTCTTGTGACGAAAATTGTAGCTGGGACGTAGTATTTCCTCCAAGACCCGATCGGAAGCAGTCTCGGCGTGTCCAAACCCTAACTGCAAGATCTGAGACTATTCCATTTTAAGGGTGGCTCATACACAGGCGGAGCAAACCAAGCGGAGCAAGAGCGGAGCAGGCTGCACCAGGCGGAGAGATGACGCTACTTCCGTTGCTGTGGCCGAGGTCTTGTCGGTAGCGCAAATAAGTTAGGTTACGCATGGAGTTACGAACACGTAAAGCCTACATATTCCGTAGCTCCGCAAATGCGTAACTTGGTGGTCACGACGCTTGCTTAGTCGTTTGCGGAGTAACGAAATACGTAAGGAGCTAACGCTGTGCGCAAAGTTGTACTATTTTTAGTGAAGGGGTATATCCCGTGAAGTCGCGTCTAACTAGTGACGTCAAAAGCCTCAAGGAAGTCTATTAGTCTCGGCGATACGGAGAATTCTTTCTCAGTTTTTGTGTACTTTAAGGCAGGTCAAATGGAGACAGGGATATTACTCTTCATACACAAAGGGAAGCCACTGAGTTGTGTCGCCATTTTTTCCTGGCAGGCTGGGAATTCGAACACATCGAACAGGGAACGCAGAAGAAGAAGAAGAAGAAGAAGAAGAAGAAGAAGAACACGTCGAACATTCGAATGACGTAAATAGAACAAACGTCACATTTTTCAGGCAGCGTAAGTGAATGACGTCAGAAAATGACGACACCGCCAGAAATAAAAACAATGCGACACGCCTCCCAACCACGAGGTCAAAAACACGTGGGCATCTAATGAAATCGGTACAAAGCCGTTCTCTTTGCCAGTGACATCGTAATAATCACCAAAGCTAACATTGAAGCTCCGGTAGCAGGTAAGAGAGTGTCTCCCAACCCGTGATGCTCACAGCGTGATTGCATCAGAATACCACATGTTAAAACCGGTGTTTGAACTAGAATAACAGCCAGTAGTATTAAGAACAAGTGTCTTGTGTATGCAGCCCTCTTTCTACTGTACGCTGGCAGCAGATAATACAATAATTGAAGTCTTTCGAGGCATAAGGGGCCCATAAGGCGAAAAATTGCTTTAATTCCACCCTCAAAAAGTCCCAGCCTTCAAACCGTAACAAATAACAGTACGCACTATTAAGCAAAATTATAAACCAAGCCTTGATTATTAATTTTTATTATTACACTTGTATCAAACAAGTGACCTCCACCTTTTGATTGGCGTTTTTATTACATTTGAATCGGACTTGTGGCCTTTCAAAGTTGCGGTGACCTTTGACTTTCAACAGAGGTTCTATGTAACAGTGGTTTTTAAAAACATAATTTAGTTGGCTCATATATCTGAGACAAATGATCGGACAACAGCCCTTTACATTATCGTGACACATATTTTTCTGAGGCACACTGGACAGTAATAGTGCAAAGGGTGGGGTTAATCAAGGGAGTGAACCCCCCCTAAAAACACTACCAACCTGTCGTTTTTTTTGTTTTTTTTAATGCCGTTTTGATCGCTCTTGCGTTTACAACCCATCTCATCAAATCGTAATTTATTTCCAGGCTACCAGCAATAAAATACCTCAACATGAGGAACAAATTTAAAATAAACTCTGGCAAAAGACGTGACGTCACAAAGTTTGAGTATGCGCAACATTTTCGTTTAACAGTGCACTTCGTTACCTGCCCATTGCTGCTTTGGGTGATATTTTTTAAATGACTATTCCTATGCAGATGTTTGTGTAATTGGCCGTTTTCAAAACATACCCATTTTTCGATTTTTCGGTCCAAAATTCAAAACGGGCACTGTCTTCCGAGACTCATAGCTCCGAAACGAACCCACTACCCTATATTTTTTTTATGCTGAATGCATAGCAGACAGATCGAACTTAAAAAATAACCAACTTTTGGGAGAAACCAAATTATATTTAACGGGTCCAGTGAACTACCTTAAGCAACTTCTGCTTGACAAAAAAATGGAAGGACGTTTTCTGTTTTCTTTGAAAGAAGAGTCGTCGGCGATCAAAACAAGAACGATAAGTACAAGTTTTCGTGCAGAGTGGTTTCAAAGCAACTCTTGTGACAGATTGTTATTGGTGCAACAAGAACACCAAAAGGCAGATATATGTTCTTTGATGATACCTTCCTTCGCGTATAAACCATCATGTAAACCACCACAGTTCTATCCAGGCTTTTACGTGGGACAAAAACATCCTTCCACTTGGTCAAATACCAACAATCAACACCTTGGCTGTTTTCTGTGTAAAGTTGGAATTTTGGCTGAACTTATTCCGAAGATTGACCTAGTTATCAGCTACGAAATAAATTCGGCACAAAAAGCAGCCAGCCTATTGAGTTTTGGTTCGTGGAGAAGTAATAGGACGCTCAGATCTTCGTCCATTTTGGAAGCGACAACAATTTGGAGAAAAGTCACAGTACCGGTTACCATCGATTTTTGCCTTATGTTGCGCATCTTGTTTTTCTCTCTCACACTAATGAGATATGATACCGATACCGATACCGATACATGCACAGCCTAGTGGTGACCGTGCAAGATTGAAACTTTGCGCTGCTAATATGAAAAAGGCACCGAGACAAACTTCTTTTTCCAAACTCTGTTATTTCCCCAAGACACACACATAAGAAGTGACTGAATTGTATCGTGACGCAACTGTTTGAATTGTCGAACTTTGCTTCGCTTTTGACGTAACAATGTTCACTTTGGAAGTCAGGTTAAAAAAAAACCGTCTTGTTTTGTTTAGTCGATGTCGTATCTCATTAAAGACCGACGTTTGTGTGAATGTTTTGTTGTCTGTAAATACATTTCTTTGATTTTGTATTCATAACTTATGTAAAGGCGTAAACGGATCTGTAAGGATTTACAAGATGATTTACATGTGGAAGGAAAGTATTTTAACACAATTAATACCCTTGTGTTTGGATCTGCTGCTTTTCTTTTCCTTTTGTGTTTCTTTCTCTCTCTCCTGGGCGAATTAGGGACAGCCGAGTCTAAAGGAGGGAGTGTGACGTCATGATGAGCGAGAGGAACGTCATCGTCCATACTCACAGGATCGTCATGCGTCTTTCTTTCACCGTACACTTGCTGTCGATGCAGATAATTAATTATGTAAAGATTAGGGTTCAGCTTAGCTGCTAGTCACAGAAGGGTGCAGGGAGGGGTTGAGGTCGCTTTAAAACAGAGATTGACCCCGAAAATATACTTCGCTAAGATGTTGCTTATATTTTGTCTGTGAACATTTCTAACTTTTTCACACTTGTTTCAACACACTCTGAAAATATTACAGGCAAAATATTGGCAAAATCTTTTTTTTTGGTCAATCGGTGTCCGATCACTTTAATTTCTAACCATGTTTTCTTCAAATGTATATGCTTAAGCTGGGAGTGCATATCATTATGGCACGATTTGTGAGGGGAAAACAGGCAACAACAAAACTAAGATTCATACAAACATTCATTGCTTACAACAGCAAGGCATTCTTTCTGATCATGCATATAAACAAGGTTGAATAATCACAGTGTGACACGATTCAGCCGGTAAAACAGTCAATGTTATCAAGGCTGGGGAGTACACAGGGTGATATGTGATATATATAAGACGGGCAACAACAATCCGTTACAATCATAGACATTTTCCGACAGAAACATACAGAGAACTCTGTCTACTCGAGCGAGAGATATGGAAAACGATGACATAATTCATGAGGTTTACAAACAACAAAACTAAAATATGCATGCAATCAATTCTGAAATATGGACATAATGTTGACACGGTTCAGCGGGTAAAGACAGTCAAAAAGACAACAGCAGGTAATTGCATAAATGATAAGCCTATATAAGCACTACCCACATAATTATCTTCATTGACATTATCACAGAATTATTATCATTGACAAAAGAAACTATCTCGTCATGCAATAGCCAATTTTCGGAAGATTATGGCCAGGATTCGTGAGGATAAAGACTGTCCTTAAGTGAGTCCGAAGTCTTACTACCAAATATTCAGTGCCAAAGTTTCGTGCAGCCACCTTCGCATAATACAAGTCGACTTCGCCCAATCAATTTCAGGCTTTACATTGATAAACATAAAGAGTAAACATTTGCTGACATTTCATGCCAAACACACGCGAGGCATTCGGTCTGCTCAAAGCCAGGGAATGGGGAATATGACACAATGGGTGGAAGATAGAAGCTGAAACGACAGTAGATCTACAGGCTCATGGTCATTTCTTCCAGGCTGCAAGCGCGGAATTGCAACAGAGGCATTACATATATAAACATATACAATCGCAACATGCACGACATTGTTGAAACTGATTGGCATATTGATGGGCATACTGATGGGCATACTTACTGTCTCTTGTGGGGAAGTTCGTGCTGCAAACTTTATCTGTGCGTGAAGTGAATGGTAAATGGTAAGTTTAACCACGGGTAATAGTTTATGATGTATAATGCTTACAATAAGTAATAAGATTAGTGGCTGGCACTATTTGCAGTGAAAATATGATAGTGATGATATGAATCCCTGAGTGCACACAGTATTGTACACACAGACAGACAACTAAATGGCCAGACAGACTAGCGGACAGAGAGAGAAAGAAAGACACAGAGACTGACAGACAGACAGCTCGACAAACAGACAGACAGAGACAGACAGACAGACAGACAGACAGACAGACAGACAGACAGACAGACAGACAGACAGACAGACAGACAGAGACAAACAGACAGACAGAGACAAACAGACAGACAGACAGACAGACAGACAGATAGACCAATCGTGGAGAGAGTTATGGGCATACTGCAGATAACTGAAATGGCCGTACGTTGCATATTCCTGTACATAAATATAGGCCTACTTTTATAAAAAAAAAAAATAAAAAAATATGTACAGCATGCATTTTTACTTCTCCATTTATTCACTAATTTATAGATGTTATAAAATTATTTATTTGTATGCATTGCTTTATTTTAGTTATCAAAGTCCTTATCTATTCATTGATATATTGATTGATTGATTGATTGATTTCTTCATTTCTGTACGTATTTCTTTGTTTCTTAATGTCTTTATTTATTTAGTTATTTCTTTAGTTATTTCTGTATCAATTCATGAACTCATTCATTTTTTTCATATTTTCATTGTTTATGTCTCGTTCAGCTTCATACCGCTGAACACTATTCTTTGAGAAAGGTCTTGATTAGCAGCAAAAGTTACTGATTCTGAGAAGTTATTATGTATACATCTATGTATTTACTCCGAGAGTAGAATACGATCTCAAGGTCGTGTACAACTGTGATGAGGAGGATTTACAGTGGACCCCCCCTTTTAAGATCCCCAAAGTAGGACTTCCTCCTTTGTTAGACCTTGACTTTCCACATGTTCTATTCATAACATCTGTTAATGTATCCCAATCTTCTTCTTCTGCGTTCGTGGGCTGAAACTCCCACGTACACTCGTGTTTTTTGCACGAGTGGAATTTTACGTGTATGACCGTTTTTTTACCCCGCCATTTAGGCAGCCATACGCCGTTTTCGGAGGAAGCATGCTGGGTATTTTCGTGTTTCTATAACCCACCGAACTCTGACATGGATTACAGAATCTTTTTCGTGCGCACTTGGTCTTGTGCTTGCGTGTACACACGGGGGGGTGTTCGGACACCGAGGAGAGTCTGCACACAAAGTTGACTCTGAGAAATAAATCTCTCGCCGAACGTGGGGACGAACTCACGCTGACAGCGGCCAATTGG
>NC_090258.1:25700324-25767824 GCF_037325665.1 Littorina saxatilis
GCCCCCTCCACACACACACTCCTCCCTCTACCCCAAACACACAATTTCAAAAAACCATTTACCTTCGAAAGTCAAGTCCAAGACCGAAGACTCAATTCCTCTATTCCAAGTGCATGGCTTCAGAGTCAACTAACGCAACACACACCTCGGCATAATCCACACCACATACCACACACAAACAGTTACACACACACACTGAGGAACTAAGGACACGGAGAATCAATGTGCTAGAAACAGTCTTTCACTCATTTACCCTCTCCCTTAAAGGCCCACTTCGCCTCGTGAAAACTGTCTCCGATCTGACCAGGCTTTAACACGAGAGAAGACCACCCCTCAACTTGGACTCGTACCATAAATCAACAGCATGTCAGTGTGCTTTCTGTGCAAAGTGAAATGGATTAATACAGTAAAACCCTTTTAAGACCCCCCAATTTGAGAAAATGTCAGTTTTACGCCCTCACGGCAAAGCCATTAGGGCCATGTTTATACGGGAAAACCCGACTTTGTATGAAATTTCAGACCCCCCAATTTAAGATGTACCTCTATTTTACTTTAGACTCCTTTTTAAAACCGGCACGGTTGGCCTAGTGGTAAGGCGTCCGCCTCGTGATCGGGAGGTCGTGGCCGGGTCATACCTAAGACTTTAAAATTGGCAATCTAGTGGCTGCTCCGCCTGGCGTCTGGCATTATGGGGTTAGTGCTAGGACTGGTTGGTCCGGTGTCAGAATAATGTGACTGGGTGAGACATGAAGCCTGTGCTGCGACTTCTGTCTTGTGTGTGGCGCACGTTATATGTCAAAGCAGCACCGCCCTGATATGGCCCTTCGTGGTCGGCTGGGCGTTAAGCAAACAAACAAACAAACAAACAAACAAACTCCTTTTTAAGACCTGACTTTCTAAGATTTTTGGAGGTCTTAAAAGCGGGGTTCCACTGTATATGAATTAATTTCTCAACAAACACCAGTGGCAGTCTGTGACATGAACGTGTCCAGGCTGTTGGTTTTTGGTATGGGTCCACGTGGAGCCGGAGGGATGTTCTTATAATCCGCTGTAAAAAAAAAGCTTAGCCAGATCTGAGATGTTGAGTTGAACCGTTTACACGGGAAGATGAACAGCCTGGATGCTCGCTGTGCACACTGGTATTTTAAAGAGTTAATTTCGTAAAAGACACTGGTGCCTTTTTCGGAAATTATTTCATCAACAAATTCCAACTCACCACAGCAAGCCGTGAGGGTGTTGATTATTGGTACGTGTCCAAGTGGAGGGATGGTTTTCTCCCATGTCAAAGGCTGGCCAGATCTGAGACGGTGAGACGAACTGTTTTCACGAGGCGGAGTGGGCATTTAACCTTTTCCTTAACCGGTGTAACACGAGAAAATTACTCCCACGAGATTTTTACTCCGAAGTAAACATTTCGTACGAAAAACTTACTCCCTTTACGAAAAAAGCACTCCCCCATTGCACGAGAAAAGTACTCCCCAAGACAGGTGAGTTCCGAGTAAACATTTCGTACAAAAATGTTACTCCCCTGACGAATAAATAACGAATAAATTACTTCACCCCAACACGAGCAATTTAACTTCCCATGCCACTGTACGAAATTGTTACTCCCTTGTCCCCTGTTAGTCTTGGTGGTGGAAGGCGTGCAAGGAGGGTAGCGCGACATTCGTGTGCGCGAGATCACTTATTGGCATTATCCCTTCGCCCGCATCCCATTTTTGCATACGATATTTTTACTGGAAGTAAAAAAAAATGGGGAGTAAAAATTTCGTGGAGGGAGTAATTTTTTCGTGACTTGGGGAGTTCTTTTCTCGTTCGAAAAGTTTACTCGGAGTAAGAATTAATTATTTACTCCGGAGTAAATTTTTCGTGGAGTAAAAATTTCGTGTTACACCGGCACACTGCGCGATCGACGGCTCCGTTCACCCGTAACAACTTATCAATACAAGGCTAACAGATCGATCATCTCAATTCACTCTGGGTGCGCGTAGTTATAGACTGAAAGTTGCCCGTGAACTAAAACGTTTGCTTTTTGTCTTAGACTCTCAGTGTCTTCTGTTTTTCTTACAATGGACTGGTTTTGAGGCTTTCGATTTATTTGTTTTTGACCTATGTCGAAGGGAGTTTTAGGTTAGAGTAGGCGCCTTAACCACGGCTATGCCCATCCCGAACCCTGAAATTCTATAGACTCTCAAAAATGGTCTTTTGTTCCTGACAATGGACTGTTTTCGAGCTTTGAATTCTTTTTAAAGTGGTGGTGGTGGTTTTTTTCGCAGTAATAAGTATACTTAGTGTTGGACGAAAGAGCCAACTTACATCTGAAAGAATTCTAAGCGAGTTGCATTTACAAAAAAAAAACTCCCAGTTTAAGACTCCTTCCCTTTTAATTTCTGAGATTTTTTTCTCATGTATGTACACTACATTGGGGTGTGCACGTTAAAGATCCCACGATTGACAAAAGGCTCTTTCCTGGCAAAATTGTATAGGCATAGATAAAAATGTCCACCAAAATACCCGTGTGACTTGGAATAATAGGCCGTGAAAAGTAGGATATGCGCCGAAATGGCTGCGATCTGCTGGCCGATGTGAATGCGTGATGTATTGTGTAAAAAAATTCCATCTCACACGGCATCAATAAATCCCTGCGCCTTGAATATGTGCGCGATATAAATTGCATAAAAAATTTTTAAAAATAAAAAAATATCTGCGCTTAGAACTGTACCCACGGAATACGCGCGATATAAGCCTGATATTGATTGATTGATTGATTGATTGATAACCTCTGCAAATCTACCCCCATTTTAAGCCTCCCTCTTTCTCAAGACCTGGTATTCTCAGATCAGTTTAGGAGGTCTTAAAAGGGGGGTTCCACTGTAAGTCATTTGCAATTCAGCTGCAAGGAAGGTTACACACACCAATCAATATGACCCATAGCGACTTGAGCGGTTCCACCATGACTTAGTCAATGTGTGTGGAATCCAGTTGTTCAACAATGCATGGACTTCATCTCTATTTTGGCAACGGTCCCGATCCTAAGGCCTTTGAGGCTTCAATGCTAACATGCGATGCTATGGTGTATACTGAGAAGCTGGTGCTGCCTTTCGGAAAACGATCAGAAGATTGGCCTGCAAATTGTCGTACGGACAGTCCATCCCACCAAAACGATCAGAAGATTGGCCTGCAAATTGTCGTACGGACAGTCCATCCCACCAAAACGCTCACATGGAAAGAGTTTGGGTCACAACCTATGCGTTAAAACACAGACGTGCAGATAGACTGATCGTGGCAAAAGACTCTCGGACGAAAAAAGAAAACGAAGAGGCATGCAAAAGCTGGGCTGGATATTGAGTCAATAACAGATTTACTGACAGACAAAAATACAGACAGACAGACAGACAGACAGACAGACAGACAGACAGATGGAATATCGAGGTGAACAAATTAACAGAAGAAACTGAGACAAGCAACGAAATAGCTAAAGGCTATGAGCGCGCGCGCACACACACACACACACACACACACACACACGCTACCCAGTTTTTTCTCTCTCTTGTTCCTGCATGCGTGTATTCATGTTTCCTAGCCCTGAGAATCTCGCTGAATAAGAATTACAGTAGCAGAGAAAGATTGGTTCTTTACACGGTCACTTCGGTGAACACGATTGAAATACACTGAGAAAAAAAACTTTAATTAAAAAAAAATTAAAAATTTAAGACTCCCTCCTTTTGAAGACCTGATATTCTCAGATTTTTGGAGGTCTTGATTAAAAGGGGAGTTCCACTGTATCGCTAGTAACTGCGGTGGTCAATGTCGTTTACATTTGAAGAAACATGTCGACATAATTCAAACTTAGCAAGGTGGTTTGTGTACATGTTCTACTGATTACATTCGAATCCGTAACAAGCCTTGAACTTAATTCGCAAAAGTAATCAGAACTTTAAGTGATAAGGATTTTTCCACCTCTACTGACTGAGGTGTATGTAAACTTCACATCACTATAGTCGGACCCTTTCAGATACGTGACTCTAAAGAAAGAACCAACTCCAAAACGCGATCCATGCTTTGCACACACAGAAACTTAGTTACACGGTGTATTAGCTACGTTTAAACTGTACCGGCGTAGAAACTCGAGCCTAGACAATTTTGGTGCTTTCTAATTGGAGAGAAATTAAATATTTTCACAAAAGCTTTACACTGACGCTCTGAAGTCTACTCAAACACACTTTCTGCTGCTACTAATTTCTACTTGCAGAGAAATAAATAGTTTAACAGTAGTTACATACATTAGGCCCAACGCTCTGAAGTCTACTCAAGCCCACTTGCTGCTACTGATTTCTACTTCCAGAGAAAAGAGATAATTTCATAGGTGTAGCTACATAATTCACGCTTTGGGTTCTAATCAAACGAAACAGTACCGGAACTTAGTTCTACTTCCAGAGAAAACTTCACAGACGAGTTTCACGGTTTCACAAAGCAACACTCTTAATTATTGCATTGACATGAATGTAGGCCCTATACACAAACATAAAACTTGCTACAGCTTTCTGCTTGCAGAGAAATGAAATAACTTCAGACCAGTTTCACAAACCAGTTTCACACTTTCCACAGCGAATTAAACACAAACCACTACACAGACATAAGCTTGCACAAACAAAACTACTGACTTTCTGCTTGCAGAGAAATGAAATAACTTTATAGACTAGTTTCACAGTATCCGACAAACCAACACATTTACCACAGAGAATTAAACACAAACCACTCAGTACACAGAGATACACTTGCACAATTGAAACATGACACTTACTCCAGTACTGACTCAATTCTACTTCCAGAGAAATTAAATAACTTCAAAGACTTGTTTCACAAACCACCTTACCGCACAGACGGCTAAACCCACACACTACACACAGAGGTAGTCTACACACACCTACACATGCCTAAGTGGCAGCTACAGCTAACAGTGTGTTGACACGGTAAATATTAGACCTATATGGTACACACCGTAGGACGGAGGGGACTCAGTCCTAGAGTTAAGAGCTATTGAGACAACTGGACCGAGTCAAACTTGGCAACCGCAACTGCAGAGCTAAGTTGTCAATTCAACCGTGCGACAAGTGCAGTAACTCGGTTTAGTGCAAGTACGATTGTGGCATAATGGGAACAAGGACTCAAAGTGAGGTTTTTGTTGTGCTTTCGTATGCCAGGCATACCCTTGGTCTAATTCGTGGACGTACTTGTTTGGACGTTTGGTTTTAGACGTGTATTCTTTTTATTAAAATAAAAAAGAGAACACACACGCACAAGCACTGACGTTGCCACAATGTGACACAGCGAGACACAGACAAGGTCAGACACACCCACTGTGACACACACGCACGCACACACACGCACACACACGCACACACACGCACACACCCATAAACACACAAAACACACACTCACTCGCACGCACACACACACACACACACACACACACACACACACAAACACACTCTCTCTCTCTCTCTCTCACGCACGCACCGTCGCATACGCACGCACACACACACACACACACACACACACACACACCGGCACACACACACACCGTCACACACACACCGACACACACACAACCTCAGAGCCTTCTCGTGTGTGACGGATGCAAGTTCGTGTGGATTCATGGAGAAATCAGATTCAAACACAGTTATTTCCGCAGTTTTGGAAAGACTAAAGTGGACTGTTCCAAAAGTAATGTTGACTGTGATTGTGAGCTCGATATTTGACTGAATTGATGAAAATACTCAATTGGAATCAGTGAGAATACTGAATATAATGAAATAAATTCCTTTGCTTTATAAATTGAAAGCTTTCTGGGTTTACCATACCATTGTTCAAGATTCCTGTAAGGAAGTGTAGTGTTTAAGACCTGTAGTGTCCCAAATTCAAGGAATCTGTTGCCAAGATACCAACCTACTGTGTTAGGGCTTGACTGTCTGCCATGTTCCTCTTGTAAATTTGTCTGAAGACATCACCATAAGCCGTAGGCTTGTTGTTGTTTTCACCTTATGTCAATGTATATTTCTTGAACATGTCAAATATGAATAAACATTGTTTAAACCAAGATACCAAACGACTCTGCAGACGGACACAACCGCGATAGAGTGTTGAAAAGGAGATGACATGAAAAATGTTCATTTTCACTTCCTAATTCGATTTATTTCCTGAACTTTATTTAATGTTCAAGGGACATACCTTCAAGGCTGGTTCGTTATTGTATTTTAACGTGACGTGACAACACTGATTTTGAGACTGACCCGGCGCTGATGGGGAGAGTTATCTGGGATAACTGACATTGAATGTTCCCCTAAAAGTAGGCTAACATGTTTCTAAATCTGATAAAATGCTAAGAAACTTCGCTTTGTCTCCTTAGTTCGTACGTGTCGCGGGAGCTGGGTTTCGTCACCATTAGTGACGCAGCAGGGCCGGACCCAGGGGGGGGTTCCAGGGGTTCCGGAACCCCACCCCTGGAAAAAGCATGTACCTTGCTTTGAGTGTTGTTGGTTTTTTTTACTAGTTTTAGCACCAAAACAATGCTGCTCTTAACCCTCAAAACAAGGCCCAGAATGCACCAGATTGCACAGATTTTAACCGTTTTTCACAAATTTTCCGGGGGAGCATGCCCCCGGACCCCCCTAGGCTTCGCCACTTCGCTGATTTGCCCCCCCAAAAAAGGAGGAACCCCCCCCCCCCCTTACAACTCATTTGGTCCGGCCCTGAAAAATGATGATGATACATATGAATTAGTTTTAACGTCCTCTTAGAACCAATTGGCCTATCTTGGGACAGGTAGAGTTAAATATGCTTTATCTGGGGACAAGACACTGGACAAACATGCAAACAGAGAACACATATGATCGTGTTATATATCCGGGAGTCTGTTGTTGCGATATTTCAAAATGGGGATGGAAGTAATGATTGTGTACGCGGTATATGGTTGGACTGGAGCGGTTATCAGTGTAGGCTTATTTGCTTTTTATTTATGTAGAATATGTTTATATTTATGGCTGAATAAGTAAATAAATACATAACTGGAAAAGTAATATATAATATATATAAAAAAAATACAATCTTAATTTAGCCAAAGGAAAATATTGAAATAACTTGCTAAAATAGTATATCAGAATGGGGAACTTAAGTTCAGGTAGGAGGGCAGAATGTGCTTAAGCCTTGTTTGATCAATTGAGTAGAGCTAGGCTTTGTGTTTTAGGCGCTTTAGTCACACCGTATACCGTGGTTGCACTACAAATCTGTCCGAAGCGGTTGCACCCGTATTTGTCTGTCCGAAGGGAGACACGCGACGTAAGTTTCTGCACAAAATCACCTGTAATTCCTCACAAATGACATATCATCACAAAACTACCGTTTGTACTTTGGCCTAAGGTGTCATAGCATCATATCATCGATTTGTTTCATTGCTTCAATGTGTTTGTGAACATTGGCCTTCAAGTATTTACACATTTCAAGCGCATTATGTGCAAATTTTGACTTTCCGCAGTTACTGGAGAAATTCAAGCACATGGGAAAGGCTACACGCGATTGTAATGTGATCTATGGTCATTTCTTGACATCTGGGTCATATGGTATGATTTAGAGTGGTGCAGGAGCGTCATATTTCATGAACCTGTGAAGACATTCAAAGATTTGTCGGTTGCGCATCTCCGAAGTGGCTGGTTGAGCATCTCCGAAGTTTTAGCTTTGTTTCGGTTGCGCACCGCCGAAGCATTTCCTTTCTATTTTGCCTACATTAATCATAGTGCTAAATAAAATTAATAATGTTGATCGTCAGCGCCCGCCCCAATTTCTGGGGCCGCCCGGAGGATTTTTTTAATATTTGTGTGTGTGTGGTTTTCATGCTCCAAAGTGCCATTCTCGCATCTGACAAGGCATTCACATGAATTCAGTGCAATGTTGTGCGTGTGTGTGTGTGTTGTGTGTGTGTGCATTTGTTCGTGTGAGCATTTGTCCTGTGAGCAATTGTCATACAACTGACCACAAAATGCAACAAAACTTGCTTCGGTTAACCGTGGACAATTTGTTATGCGTCTTAGAGGAAAGAGTGAGTTTTGGGGCTTGACCAAACAGGATTTTTAAGGATAACGGGCTTGTGTGGTTTTCTTTTAACAGATTTAGCTTCATAACTTATTGTTAGCAAAACGTCAATTTAACTGAGCCTGCCCTGTTGCTTCATCGATCACCAACTGTCGAAATTTTAATGAATTACCACTATGTTGCTCTGTAATATGTTGTACTACTTGTGCTAGTCTTGAAAAAAGGTCCAGACAGTAATAGCACTTGAACTCCATTATCTGAAATGAGACAAAAAATCATAAAATGGTTACAAATCCAAAACAAGCCAGGAACAAGAGGTTAACACACACACACACACGCACACACGCACACACACATAAGCTCCTGGGTAGCCCAATCAGTTAAAGCATTGAATGGCTTGCAGTCATCAGTGAAGCTGTATGATTTGTATCCCACATGATATGTATTTCTCGATGTCAACTTTGTACCGACTCCTGTAGAGAGAGAGACACACAGAGAGAGACACAGAGAGAGACCTGAGAGAGAGAGAGAGAGAGAGAGAGAGAGAGAGAGAGAGAGAGAGAGAGAGAGAGACAGAGAGAGAGCGGAGAGATGAGAGAGAGACAGAGAGAGAGAGAGACAGAGAGAGAGAGACTCGGACAGAGATATATATAGATACTAGAGGAATACCCGCTTCGCCGGGTAGCCGGCTTCGCCGGGATGAAATACTTAGAGCCGTACGGCGCCGGCTTTGCCGGGTCCGAACAATGGACCCGCCAAGCTTAGGTCCCTCCCAGATTCGTGGAATGGGAACAGCACGAAAATGATTCAGTGGCCATAATGCCATTCCTGACCATATCGAGTCCCATCCTTGTCGACGAATGTAACCGTGTTAATCACCAGTTTGGAGGCGAACTCCACTCAAACAGGATTGAGCAATTTAGAGCTTATCTCTAAGCCCTTTTGATCTGTTATGGCTTCTCAAAGGAAGGCCAGTACATACAAATACACAAAAGCCGCCAGACCACATCACAAACAGAACTGAACAATCCACAGGTGTTGCCCACATAGAGAGAGATACACACACACACACACACACAAACACAGAGAAGCCGTATATATAGAGAGATAGATGACAGTGTATTTTTCGCGTGGCTATGAATTGATTCGACCTTTGCACTTTTACAGTGAGGATAATTTACGGGTCCAATTTACGTTCTGGACACTGCGGTGACCTTCTAAAAATAGTAACAGAACGCCGGGAATATCCGAAGATGCCCCCTCATACTATAGTGCACCATACGAAGGAAGGGAGGTAAACGCTGAAAACCTGGAGAAGATAAGGAAGAGTTACTTATAATGGTGAAATGAACACAAAAACGAAAATCGGTTCAGCGCTGCGCGCTGAGAGCACGTGTTGAAATATCTCATCGATGATATTGTGTCCGGGGTGTAGCTGAATACGGTGTCCAAATTTGAAAAAGATCCACCGAGAACTTTGGCGTTGTGATGTGGTGTAGCGGCTTTGGTGTGTCGGTATGGGGGCCCGGGTAGCTGAGGTGGAACCAAAATCGGTTCAGCGCTGCGCGCTGAGAGCACGTGTTGAAATATCGACCAGGTTGTGTCCTGTCCCGGGTCTACCTGAATATGCCCACCAAATTTGAAGCAGATCCATCGAGAACTTTGGCCGTGCATCGCGAATTCACAGACAGACACACAGACAGACAAACAGACACACAGACAGACACAAGTCGTATATATATTGTGTACACCAAATCGGCACAGACAAGCAGATATATGATTTTCCATACCAATTTGGAACATACCCAGAGGCGGACACAAATAGATTCCTGTTCAGTTATTTCTTTGAAATATCTTCGGCGGTGTGCAACCGATTGCTTCGGGGGTGTGAAACCAGAAAAACAGTGACTTCGGAGATGCGCAACCGACAAATCTTTGAACGTCTTCACAGATTCATGAAATATGACGCTCCTGCACCACTTTAAATCATACCATCTGACCCAGATGTCAAGAAATGACCATAGATCACATTACAATCGCGTGTAGCCTTTCTCATGTGCTTGAATTTCCCTAGTAACTGCGGAAAGTCAAAATTTGCACACAATGCGCTTGAAATGTGTAACTACTATGCTGAGCGACATCGGTAGAATTTGATGTTTTTCTACCTTCTTCTTTAAAAAAAAATTCAATTCGCGCGTGCGAGCATGTGTGGGAAAAGATTGTTAAATTTGGACCAAATTAAAAGGGACACAACTGTCCTCAAAGTTCGATGTCTTCTTTCTGTAATAAAATCTCACATTTATTTCCCTTGCTACAGACTTCCTTCTTTGAACTCAAAATTTCGATCAGCGAATTGTTCATGTCAGACAATAAGTGCAAGCCATGTAGACTGTTGACGTCATTATTTCACGTACCCGGAGGCAGTCCAAACTTAATTCGTAAAAAATCATTTCCAGTTTTTGACTCCTCGGTGCATAAAGTCAACTTGAAACTTGGTATTTTTTTTCAAACGCCTGAGGCATGACTGAAAGCCCTAGGGGCTCCGTGCACCTGGAGTTGACAGGTCCAGCTAACTTTAAAGAAAATATTGTTGTTAAACTTGGCCACACATGTCGGGGCGATCGAGGCCACTGGACTGGCCCAGTCAGTCGAGTCATAACAGTTATCGTGTCGGCATCTCCGGTGTGGGTACTAAACACCTAATTACGAACTTTCCTCGCCAGTTAATGCTCGTGACTTAATTGCATTTATTCATTTAATTTATTATTTGATGGATGTAATTTTTGTATCGTGCTTTCTCAAACGGCGTTATCCTCATAAGGTACGGTTACATATAACAAATCACATGATTGGTGAACCCTGACCTTGACCTCGTGCATACATGTGTATTTAGTGTTGAGTCGGAAACTTATCTCTCTCGTCATTTCAGCGTGAAACCATGTTTCTGACACCCAGGCTATCGTCTGCTTCTCGCCAGGTAAGAGAGTGCCTTTTACTATGCAATCAGCTGTTATTGGCCCAGCGACCAAGCGAGGCCATGCGGTTTGAAACAGCGCCGATCGCATGGTTCCAGATGGAAAGTTGCTCTGTTCGTGTATGCAGACGTGGAATCTTTTGTTGCATCATAACAGGCATTCAATGGCATATCTTGGTCTTTTCTCTGTTAATTTTTCCGTGCATTCGGGTTTTTGCAAGCGTGCACCTGTTTCGTTGATTCTATGCACAGAGATATAGATCTATGTCAAGGCTACGCAACACTAATCCGAAAGCACTGATGGGTAGGGAGGTGTTGTGGTTGAGGGTCGTTCTTTTTGACCGATTTTTTTTCCTTCTGTGCAGCATGTGTGAGTGTCAGTGTTTGAGAGACAGACAGAGATTTAAAACAAAGACTAACAATAAATTACACTAACACAGTAACAGGAATGCATTAAACCTCACAACCTGCCGATACAGTGCAGCATGTTTTGTATTCATCTTGACATTTACGCTTGCATTAACATTTGTAATGCTCAACATATCTCTTCCTTGCTTGCACTTTCAGATAGTGTATTTGCTAAGGAACAGAACGGTGCACAAATTTATCACAGTGAATGACATTGAAGAATGACATACAGCTCCATTCAAATTTTACTTAATTTGTCCATATGTCACGAATGATTTATTTGTGTGTCATAAAAGTCACAGTGGCAAGGGCTGAGAGAAGAGAGATTTTACTATGGGTGAGCATTGCATGCGTACATGTTTACCCAAGGTAAGATAAGGCCAACAAAAAAAATAGGTGTGGTTAAGGTAACATAGCCAAAACAAATAGGGTAGGAAGGTAGGCAATCACTTTTTTTTTTTTTACTTTTTTTTTATAATGTGTACAAATTAAACCTACTTGACAGGGAAATAAGTGTGCAACTCGAGCGCTTTCGCTTTCATTGCGTTTTCTGCACTCGGTTTTTTTTGTTGACAAATGTAAAAAGTCATAGGGTCGGCCCCTAAAAATAGGGTAGGTCGGGTTACCGTAACCACACCTATTTTTTTTTTAGGCCTAACCTGATCTTGTTCACTGACTGTGCAATATTTTATGAGAGCTTTGTATACTATGCAGAGTGCCCCTTGTATTAGGCACACACACACAACAGTTCCTCGTTTCCTATTCCCCGACGGCGACCAACCCTATTCTTTTCCTTCTGACCCCAGAACTTTTTATGAATCTTCAAAAAATATTTTTATTAAAAAGGGCAAAATTTGATTTTGCAGACTTTGCCAGGAGAATTTCTCTTCTCTGACTGATATCCAGGGAACAAAGACTCAAAGTTCGCAAGATTAGAACTAGACAATAAAAAGCCATTATTGCGACTGTAAATAGAAAATCAATCTTCAATCAAAGAAAAATACACAAAAAACAAGAGCTTGCCTACCGACCCTTCAGAAAACGACAGCTGTTTCTAAAATAAAGTTGTACACAGGTATTTATTTACCTTTATGCAGCTAAGAGTAAGACAGTCATAAAATCAGGTTGAACATAGTTCAGTGGGACAAGTGTGTTCAGAACAATTGTGAAGGAGCCTTTTGACTGGCAGCTAGGAGTCCAATGTAGAGGAGTGTGTTTACACAGAACTTAAAAAAAAAATCAATGTGATACAGTGCAACCCCCTTTTAAGACCACCGAAAATCTAAGATAATTGGGATATCTTTAATAAATAAAATCAAGGTCCTAAAAAGGGGGAAGTCTTAAACTGGGGGTCTTCAGGGGCGGATCACATCATTTTTAAGGGGTGGGGTTTCCAAATTTCTTTTAGGGACAATTCGAGGCCACGAAGCGTTCGAACCTCCTAGGGGAGTCCCGGGGCATCCCCCCCCCCCCCCCCCCCCAGGAAAATGTTGATAAAAGCAAGGAAAAGGGAGCAATTTGGTGCAATCTGAGCAAAGAAACTTCCCCCAATACACCTTCCAAAAAGTAAATTTTAGAAGACAAATTTGGATCAAAATAAGGTCAATTGACCGGTCTGGTGCAACCTGAGCTGACAAATTACTGAACTACTTTCCAAAACCGTCACTTAGAAGACAAAGGCCGGTTCCTAGGGGGGTCCGAGGCATACCCCTCCCCCCCCCCCCCCTCAGTAAAATGTGGATAAAAATCAAGGGAAATGGAGCAATCTGAGCCATCAGTTTTTCTTTATTTTCAAATTTATTTATTTCTTCTTTTTATATTTGTTCTCTTTTTTTTTAGGCTACGGGGGGGTTCGGAAAGCCCACCTGGATCTGCCACTGGTCTTTAAGGGGGAGTTTCCTTGTAGACATACATGTATACTCAGTGTACCCCCCCCCCCCCCCCCCCCCCCCCCCCCCCCCCCCCTCCCATATATAGACCTCAACACCTGAGAAATTCATGTCTTAAAAAGGAGGTACTTTTACAGAGGTAAGGAACAGGAAATCTTTTTTTTAAAGGGGAGGGAGGCTGAAAAAAGGTGGTACATTTACATGCCATTGGCATGTATGGGATTCTTCCGGTATATATGCCAGAAATCCGGATTCGATTACGGTCTTTTTTTTAATCTTTTTTGTTTGTTTTTGGTTCGGTTCAGGATGCATGACATTTTTCAGTCCCACCCATGCATTGGGTAAGGAACAGGAAATCTGAAATAATGTTTTTTTAAAGGGGAAGGAGAGCCTTAAAAAGGAGATCTCACTGTATAAGAACACGGGGGGGGGGGGGGGGGGGGGTGAGTGCATTCGGCCCGCACACAAAAAATGTTCGTTTAGGGTAACCCGACCGACCCTATTTTGTCCCGCCGACCCTAAGAAAAAAATGTCATTTCCCCCCCAAAGAAATAACAACAAACTTTTGGCCTATTTTGCGAATCAACCGAGACAAAGGGAAGTAACCTCCTTTGAACTCGACATCACACGTGACAGTTGCAATGGCGGCTTCGACTTCGAGCACCTGCTTTGCAATATATATGAAAAAAAAGAAAAAAACGTCTACCTACCAACCCTATTTTTGTTTGTTACATTACCCTAAACCAACATTTTTTTGGTGGCCTTAGGACACAGAGGGCCTAGGAGTAGAACACATAGAAATCACTCATCTTACGACCACACATCTGCATAACACTAATGTGTGTATCACTTTCATTGCAGACGGCACAGAGGTTGCAGAATGCGGCTGTCTTGCTGTCCAGAGCCGCGTCCACCGGTCAAGAGCCGCTGTCGGTCAGCGACCCGGAGATCTCTGAGATCATCACGAAGGAGAAGTTCCGTCAGACGCACGGCCTGGAGCTGATTGCATCAGAAGTGAGTTTCACAGATATGTATTATAATATTATGACAGTTTTGCTTGTCAATAAAAGATGGATCTGAACTAAATGTGCACTCTCTTTCCGTCTTTCTCTTTGAGTCTTTCTCTCTCCCTCCTCTTTCTGTCTCTCTCCCTCCTCTTTCTGTCTCTCTCCCTCCTCTTTCTGTCTCTCTCCCTCCTCTTTCTGTCTCTCTCCCTCCTCTTTCTGTCTCTCCTCTTTTCTTCCCCCTTTCTGTCTCTCCTCTTTTCTCCCTCTCTCTCTTTCTCTCTTTCTCGACCTCGCTCCCTCTGTTTACAAAGCCATACGAATTCAAGTCTGCGCAAGCTTTACTGACTATTTTGATCACATAGAGTGGAAGGCGGTCTTAAAATTTTCGAATACATTCACGTAGGTTATGATAGTATATTAGAGAAAACAGTGAGGGAGTCTTAAATTGGGGGGGGGGGGGGGTGTCTTAAAAGGGGAGTCCACTCTACTTGTACTGAAGCTTTTCCTGATGTGTGCTGCAGAACTTTGCCAGTCGTGGTGTGCAGGAGGCGTTGGGATCCTGTCTGACCAACAAGTATTCTGAAGGATACCCTGGAGCCAGGTACTGTAGCAGTTTTTGTGTGTGCGCATGCGCATGCTTGTGTGTGGACATGCATTTGTGTTTGAGAGAGATATACATATGTATATATATATATATGTGTGTGTGTGTAGCTCTGTATGCATGTGTGTGTGTTAAATAAGTAGGTGTATAAATGATTGATTTGTCCTGTGTGTAGCCATGTGTGTTTGTGTGGGAGATTTTGTTTGTTTGTTTGTTTGCTTAACGCCCAGCCGACCACGAAGGGCCATATCAGGGCGGTGCTGCTTTGACATATAACGTGCGCCACACACAAGACAGAAGTCGCAGCACAGGCTTCATGTCTCACCCAGTCACATTATTCTGACACCGGACCAACCAGTCCTAGCACTAACCCCATAATGCCAGACGCCAGGCGGAGCAGCCACTAGATTGCCAATTTTAAAGTCTTAGGTATGACCCGGCCGGGGTTCGAACCCACGACCTCCCGATCACGGGGCGGACGCCTTACCACTAGGCCAACCGTGCCGGTTTGTGTGGGAGAGAGAGAGGGGGATTTATATGTACACATTGTTGCTTTACTATCACTTTCAGAATGATACCCTAATTTTAATTTGTATGCTTTTGGTAATGTTTGGCATGAGGAGTCTGTCTCTTTCCTGTTCGGCATAACATGGGCGAAGTAAAAGTTCTTTGATTTTAATACCTCTCTCTTAACAAGAAATTTGAATTAGACCTGGATTATCTCAAATCCACTCTATCAAATTTGAATTAGACCTGGATTATCTCAAATCCACTCTATCAGTCTCACATATTTTATAGTAACAATGCGTTCATTACACTTTATTCATATGAAGTTCAAAGCATACCTCTAATATTTTATGCTCGGTTCTACTTGTAAATGTACATTTTTCTTGCAGGTACTACGGCGGCAATGTTTTCATCGACCAGATCGAAAGGCTCTGCCAGCAGAGGGCACTGGAAGCTTTCCGCCTCGACCCAGCGCAGTGGGGCGTCAACGTGCAACCGTACTCCGGCAGTCCCGCCAACTTTGCTGTGTTCACCGCTCTGCTAAAGCCGCACGAGCGTCTAATGGGGCTGGATCTACCCGACGGTGGACAGTAAGTGTGAGGAGGCGGGGGGGGGGGGGTGACACAGTTTGTGTGTGTGTGGCGGGGGAGGCGAGGGGGTTTGCAAAATGGGGGGGGGTGTACGTGTGCTGTGTTCATCGCACTGCTAAAGCCACACGACTGTCTGATGAGGCTGGATCTGTCTGACAGCGGACAGTGTGTGTGGGGGGAGGGGGGTCCTCCACAGTTTGTGTGTGTGTTGGACACATAGTGTGTGGGGGGAGGGGCAGGGCTCCCCAAAGTGCGCATCCCTGCGTCCTATACGCACTAGAAGCTGAAATCACGTACTAGAAATTCATGAAGGGGGTCCCAGGACGCACTAAATTTCCATTGTCGTGTGTCCCGTATACTCTTTTCAGACTGTAGTCGTCAGCTAAATCAAAGTGTAGGCACAAATTATGCCAGTTTCACGTGGGAACAAAGTGTACGAGTGTTGCATTTGACAAGGTTTTTGGTGAAGTGTCCTCCTCGAATGTTATGGTGATAAAAAAACCACTTCATATCAAATTATTTGCGATCACAGTGCGTCTTATGTACATAGGGGGTTTGGGAACCCGGGACTCTTGGGATCCTCTAAAACTTTGCTTAGGGGGTCCACATACCCTCTAAACATTAAAAGTGTGGGTCCCGAGACCCTTTAGGGTGGGCGCCCGTGGGGAGCCCTGAGGGGTACACAGTGTATGTGTATATATAGATCTATACCCCGAAATGTTAACGTGCCGTCATTCCTTACTTTTTACCATCCAGAAGAAGGCAGCGACAGTCTGTTGAAATATTGATTAAGAATGTACCAAGCCTGGTTACTCTTGTGTTCTGTTTTTGTTCAAATATTCCGGAAATGTTAAGTCAGCGATGAGAGATCCGTTCTTTCATTTC
Organism: Littorina saxatilis; assembly: GCF_037325665.1. Classification (NCBI taxonomy): domain Eukaryota; kingdom Metazoa; phylum Mollusca; class Gastropoda; order Littorinimorpha; family Littorinidae; genus Littorina; species Littorina saxatilis. Next base: position 25,717,274 of record NC_090258.1, read on the forward strand.
AAGAATCATGGTGCTTATTCAGTGTTGTGTTGTCGACAGCTTGACGCATGGCTTCATGACAGACACAAAGCGAGTGTCGGCCACGTCCGTCTACTTTGAGTCCATGCCCTACAGGCTTGACGTAAGTTGTGAAGTGAACAGTGTATGTCAAATGCAGGGTGGGTGTGTGTGTGTGGGGGGGGGTTTGTGGTGTGAGTGTAATGTGTGTTTGTGTATAATGTGTGTGTAATTTTGAGTCCATGCCCTACAGGCTTGACGTAAGTTGTGAAGTGAACAGTGTATGTCAAATGCAGGGTGGGTGTGTGTGTGTGGGGGGGGGTTTGTGGTGTGAGTGTAATGTGTGTTTGTGTATAATGTGTGTGTAATTTTGAGTCCATGCCCTACAGGCTTGACGTAAGTTGTGAAGTGAACAGTGTATGTCAAATGCAGGGTGGGTGTGTGTGTGTGTGTGGGGGGGGTGGGGGGGGGGTTGTGGTGTGAGTGTAATGTGTGTTTGTGTATAATGTGTGTGTAATTTTGAGTCCATGCCCTACAGGCTCGACGTAAGTTGTGAAGTGAACGGTGTATGTAAAATGGGGGGGGGCGGGGGGGGGGGGGGGGGTGTAATGTGTGTTTTTGTTAATTATGTGTGTGTGTAACATGTGTTTCTGTGTGTGGATGTATTTATTTTACACACATAAATTAATTGTATATATATATATGCTTTCAAGTCCATTTAACCTGTGTCATTTTATAGTGCTCTGTTCTTTGTGTTGCTTCGGGGGAAAAACATGGCTTTAAAGGGGTCGGGGATTTGTCTTGAAACATGGGGTCTCAAAGACGGGGGTGGGGGGGGGGGGGGGGGGGGGGGGGGGAGTTCTTCTGTACAACTAAGTATCTAATTTATAACATTTCTTATTTGTTTCACAGCCAAAGACAGGGTACATCGACTATGTGAAGCTACGTGAGACAGCCATTCTATTCAGACCCCGGCTGATCATTGCAGGAACGACAGCCTACTCAAGGCTACTAGACTACCAGGCGTATAGAGATGTGAGATTCTTGTGCTTACTTCATTTTATTTTGTACTTAATATTATCCCATGGCTGGTAAATTCAGGTAGCTTCCTCCCAGTGTGTGGCTTGAAAGAGTGTTACACGTATGAATGGATTACACATTAGAATTTCTGTCTTTGAGTCATGTGATGTCAGAGTCGGACAAAAACTTATATGAAGGCGGCTAGCCGAGACTACAAAAGAGTGCATTTTTGTGTGTGTTCAATTGTAAAAAATGAAAGGAATTCTAACTAAAAGCAATCGATATATGTAAATGTTATTTGTATTTTTGACCGAAATATGACACTTTACACCGATCTCAACAGTCATTGTGCACCTTCTCTTTCTCAAACACAGGCCAGCCAAGCCGATAACTTGGCAAAACAAACATTTCCTTGGCTCTTTCTATGAGTTTGTGAGAGATGGATTATTTTGTTCTCTTATAAATGAACATTTCTCGTGGCTCCACCAGGTATGTGACGAGGTGAAGGCGGTGATGCTGGCGGATATGTCTCACATCTCGGGGTTGGTGGCGGCCAACGTCATTCCCTCGCCCTTCGACTACGCTGACGTCGTCTCATCCACAACGCACAAAACTCTACGAGGTCCTAGGTAAAGATGAGGATCAGCTTCTGTGTCTCTACTTAACACTTTCTACCCCAGCTATGTTGACCAAGTTGTTTTTAGCCGAGACCAGCTGTGCTGCAGCAGGTCACTCAGAATTGTAGTAACTGTGTATCAACACGCTGGAATGCAGGCGTTAGATCGACGTTACAGGAAGTGACTGAAGCTAACAGTCTGAGCGGATATATCCGTACCTGGTCAGATAGAGCCATATGAGTGGGTACGGATATATTCGTACCTGGGAGACAATGAGTTAACTCTTTCTTTCCGGTCATTTACGCATTTTTATTTTATTTGACGCATTGTTCTGACCCGAGGCTGGTCGAATGCCTGATAGCTTTTACACGTGGGATATCTTCTGATGGAGCCAGGACATTTTGATAGATTTATATTTTGAATTAAATTACATATCTTATCCCAATTCACATATAACAATTTACTTCAGTTTAGTGCTAGAACGCTGAAAACTACGCTCCACCCTGGTAGGGGGGGAAGTAACCCTAAAAATAGAACAGCCTTGACGGTCACATGACAACGCCAGGTCAAGGTTACCTTGTTTTTTGTTTGTTTTATTACTTACTTGTTACTGGTGGATGATGATTTCAGGTCAGGCATCATCTTTTACCGTAAGGGGGTGAAGGGGGTGGACAAGAAGACAGGCAAAGAGATCATGTACGACTTTGAGAAGAAGATCAACAACGCCATTTTCCCCGGCCTGCAGGGGGGGCCCCACGAACACCAGATCGCTGCTGTGGCCGTGGCACTCAAAGAGGTGCGTGGAGATTACAATGTGGAAGTTAAATCCGGTGTTTCTGTGCAGAGACTTTGCTGTTGGGTCAATGTTGGCTGTCAGACGTCATTATTGACTGTTAGAGGTCATTATTTTGCAGACTTAGTATGAGCTGAACAGTGATTCCATCAGCCAACAAATAGCACATACAACTGTTTTGTGTATGTGTGTGCGTGCGAGCGTGCATGTTTCTGTTGTGGGTTTTTTAATCCATGCACACCGTTTTGTCTCTGTAGGGGCAAACTCTCACACTTAGATGTATTTATGATTTTTATTTGGTATAGCAGACTGAATCAAACAGAACTCTTTTTTTGTGTAAAGTGATCTCTTCTTTCCATGCAGGCGTTGAGACCAGAATACAAAGAGTACCAGCAACAAGTCCTGAAGAACGCCAAGGCCCTCAGTGACGCTCTCATCAAGCGGGGATACAAAGTTGTGTCAGGTAACCTCACCCCTGTGGAACTTTCTTCTTCATCTTCAGCGTTCCAGAAATTCTGGTGACGTGTGAGCTCGTTTGCCCATTTGGGTTCCCCACACTAAACTCTGAGAGCATAGTCAGCTTCACTCCGCTTTCGTTTGGGAGGCATGCTGGGTATTTTCGTGTTCCATAACCCACCGAACTCCGACATGAATTACAGGATCTTTTCCGTGCGCACTTGGTCTTGTGCTTGCGTGTACACACGAAGGGGGTTAAGTCACTTGCAGGTCTGCACATAAGTTGACCTGGGAGATCGGAAAAATCTTCACTCTTAACCCACCAGGCAGCAGCAACCGGGATTCGAACTCACGACCTCCCGATAAGGAGGCCGACGTCTTGCCACTGCGCCACTTCGCCCGTCGCCTGTGGAACATTTTAGACAATGGGAAGGGTGGCGGGGATGTAGCTCAGTCGGTAGCGCGCTGGATTTGTATCCAGTTGGCCGCTGTCAGCGTGAGTTCGTCCCCACGTTCGGCGAGAGATTTATTTCTCAGAGTCAACTTTGTGTGCAGACTCTCCTCGGTGTCCGAACACCCCCGTGTTTACACGCAAGCACAAGACCAAGTGCGCACGAAAAAGATCCTGTAATCCATGTCAGAGTTCGGTGGGTTATAGAAACACGAAAATACCCAGCATGCTTCCTCCGAAAACGGCGTATGGCTGCCTAAATGGCGGGGTAAAAAACGGTCATATACGTAAAATTCCACTCGTGCAAAAAACACGAGTGTATGTGGGAGTTTCAGCCCACGAACGCAGAAGAAGAAGAAGAAGACAATGGGAAGGACGACACACAGACTAAATATTATTATTATTATTGTGATCATTTTTATGCGCCTAATCTAGATATAGCCCTAGGCGCTTACATATTAATTTCTGCCGTTTGAAATGGAATTTTTTTTTTACAGACAGACAGACAAACAGACATTTTTTACACACAATACAGGGGTCGACACTAACTTATTTGGCCTGGGGCCACACTGGCCCCAGAGATGGAAATTGCTGGGGCGGAAAACAAAAATCTGGGGCCCACTCTTATTAAAAAAAAATTAATAATAAAAAACACAAGAAAAGTGAAAAAGAGTGTACAGTACTGTACACGGCTGTTTCTTTCAGCCTGCCTGCCCACACTCAGTTTCCCGAAACTTTCCCTGCTGCCAGCGAGCGCTGATAAGCGCAGCGACAGCCCAGGCTGGAGTTCTAAAATTACCACAGCCTGGGAAAGCGATAACAGCGGTTGTGTGGCACAGGCATACCACAGCTGGGAAAACGTGTACTTTTTGTTTGTTACCTTTACTTATAGTCTCGTTTGTGTGGCTATTGCAAAACGGACACCAGCTGAGAGAGGACATTCTGACCTACACATCGATGCCAAACACGATGTGAATGGTTTTCAAGAGTCTGCACCACAGAGAGTTTGAATAAAGAGGAAAAATCAGGGCTGAGTCGTGTGTTTGATTGTGTGTGTGAGACATGCAACATTTAAACAACAATAGAGATCGAACTATAGTTCTCACAACAAGGAAACATACATGCTGACAAAGTTTAGCATGCCTTGAATAAGAACAACTGACCTGTATTTAGGCATCCTGATGGGGGGTAGTTGTAGCGGGGCTCAGAAATAGGTCACTGACACGCTATTAGCTTGCCGAGGGGAGGAAGGTACATGTATAACGGTATTCCACAGGCACTCGCTTAGCCCACTCAGATTACAGTGCAGGGATCACAGAGTTCCACTCATGTCAGATCGACACAGTTGTCACAATAGCACGTTTGTTGATATTACACAGATTATTGAGTTCACGAAGCATTATGCTGGGTGACACTGGCAGAGTCTGCCTGCGTGCGTGCGGGTCTTTTCTTTCCACGTGCACCTTTGGCTGGTCGCCCCCCTTTGCCCTGCTGTTGAAAACGAAAACACACTGAGCACCCAGTGACGCTAAGGTTTGAATTAAAATCAATCCAGATTGAATTTGATAACTGGATGTCGTTGTGTACATTCTGATTCATCTCAGTTGATAAGAAGTTAGTTGACTGCATTCTTCCCATCCGACTGAAGCAGCTTTTACACATTGTTTTGGATCTTCTTCAATTTTCTGTCCATAGCACTGGTTAATGTCTTGAATGTAGTTTCTGCACTTTATTGCTTTCCAAGGGTCGTCGTACCGTTTTCTCGCTCTACAGCCACATATTCTGCAGATACGATGTAGTCTCTCTTCGTGTACATCTCTAGTATGTAGACGATCTTCCATTGCTACCCGTTATATCTTACGTGTCACGCTCACGCTTGTAACTTTCTCACACTATTAACACACACGTGAAAAACATATTAACTGTCAAGTTTTTCTTCTTTTTCTTTCCTTCTTTGATTCCTTCTTTATTTCAACAAAAGTTGGTCTCCAAAACAAAAGAAGTAATAGCTAGCACAGACCAGAACAAACCGTTTGTTGCACGTTTGTTGATTAAAATCAACAACGAAATGAACGAATAAAACTACACTGGCATACCTTGATATTCAACACTACACAAAAATTAAAGTAAATCTTCTCAAATGCTGTTTTGAACAGTCTACAATCCATGAACAACTCAGTAAATATAATCCGCGGAACTGAATGTTGAAGCAAGTGTATCCTTTATTCTAACTGCATGGTGTGAACATCTCCCTGGGGGTATCTTATCTTGGCCAAGCAGTCTACACATTCCATTTAAGCTGACTCACATTACTCAAGCCCCCCCCCCCATTCGCCTCAATTAGCTGTGCGAGTGTCTGGCATCGGTCACAGGGTACCGTTATACCTTTCACCCCTCGGCTAGCTAGTAGCGTGTCAGTGACCTATTTCTGAGCCAGTGACCTATTTCTGAGCCCCGCTACAACTACCCCCCATCAGGATGCCTAAATACAGGTCAGTTGTTCTTATTCAAGGCATGCTAAACTTTGTCAGCATGTATGTTTCCTTGTTGTGAGAACTATAGTTCGATCTCTATTGTTGTTTAAATGTTGCATGTCTCACACACACAATCAAACACACGACTCAGCCCTGATTTTTCCTCTTTATTCAAACTCTCTGTGGTGCAGACTCTTGAAAACCATTCACATCGTGTTTGGCATCGATGTGTAGGTCAGAATGTCCTCTCTCAGCTGGTGTCCGTTTTGCAATAGCCACACAAACGAGACGATAAGTAAAGGTAACAAACAAAAAGTACACGTTTTCCCAGCTGTGATATGCCTGTGCCACACAACCGCTGTTATCAATTTCCAACGCTGTGGTAATTTTAGAACTCTGGCTTGGGCTGTCGCTGCGCTTATCACGCTCGCTGGCAGCAGGGAAAGTTTCGGGAAACTGAGTGTGCGGCCTGAAACAGGCGTGTGTACCCCATGATCGGCATCAACGTATCTAGTTGTTCTTTTACTTCATATTGATGAAAAAGGTATATAACATTACCTTCAGAATCCCCACTTTTTCCAAGTGGTTCTCCGCCATAAGATCTACACGGGCGGCAATGCATTGTCTGTTTTTCTTTCCACCATTTGACATTGAAATTACGACAGCGCTTCGCGCTTTTGGCTGCATCGGTCTCCTTTTTTCGTTTCTCTCCACCCTGTTCTTCATCTTCATTTCCATGTCTTTTTACACCAGGGATGTGTCGCCACATTTTGCGTTTGGCATTTGAAGGCGATACTTATCTCTCACGCTAAAGAGCACAATCTGGGAGTCATTTCCCTTGCGGCATTGTCCTTCGACGATTTCAATGGGTTTTTTTTCTTGACTGTGGCATTAATCGTAACGCAAATTTCAGTGACGACTTTGACTGGCGATTTTTCGTGATTGGCTCTGGCATTAGAATTTTCGGTTTGTCATTGTTGGAATTTATCCTGGGGCGGAGTGGGCCCCAGGCTTCGGCAATGTTTGGGGCGGAACACAAAACTCTGGGGCGTTCCGCCCCCCGCCCCCGCTAGTGTCGAACCCTGCAATATATAACGCATTCACATCGGCCAGTAAAGCTCAGTAGCCTATTAGGCGAGCATTCACCTTTCACGGCCTTTATTCCAAGTCAAACGGGTATTTGGTGGACATTTTTATCTATGCCTATACAATTTTGCCAGGAAAGACCCTTTTGTCAATCGTGGGATCTTTAACGTGCACACCCCAATGTAGTGTACACGAAGGGACCTCGGTTTTTCGTCTCATCCGAAAGACTAGCACTTGAACCCACCACCTAGGTTAGGAAAGGGGGGAGAAAATTGCGGCCTGACCCAGGGTCGAACACGCAACCTCTCGCTTCCGAGCGCAAGTGCGTTACCACTCGGCCACCCAGTCCCCATATATAGTATGGCTTCCTACATTTGCGGGCAAAACAAAGTCACAAACGTAAAAACACACTCTTGCAAAAGCACGATTGTACATGGGGGTTGCAGGCTATGAACCCAGAAGAAAAAATGCAAGGATTAAACATTGGATTTTCCTTCTTTGAGTAATGTGACGTAAGAGTCCGACAAAAACTGTTTTTGCATCCCTGAGCCTCTTGCTAATTCATTACGTTGTGTTGTGTTGTACCACCAGGGGGCACTGACAATCACCTGGTGCTGGTGGATCTGAAGCCGCAAGGAACGGACGGAGCGCGTGTGGAGCGAGTGTTAGAGCTGGGCTACATCACCGTCAACAAGAACACCTGCGCCGGTGACAAGAGCGCCATGATACCTGGGGGTCTGAGATTAGGTGAGTGTGCGTGTGTGTGTGTGTGTGTGTGTGTGTGTGTGTGGACCGTGTGTTAAATAACCGTCAACAAGAACACCTGTGCCGGTGACAAGAGTGCCATGGTACCTGGGGGTCTGAGACTAGGTGAGTGTCACCAATGTAGGCATGAGATTTTGACGTGAATTAACAAATTTCCTTTTTACTTTCAAAGCTCCAGTGGAAATGCTTTTGTGTTCTTGTTAGACAAAATCTGCTCTAAAATGTAAATGTGTGTGTGTGTGTGTGTGTGTGTGTGTGTGTGTGTGTGTGTGTGTGTGTGTGTGTGTGTGTGTGTGTGTGTGTGTGTGTGTGTGTGTGAGATTGTGTATGTGTGATTGTGTGTGTGTGTGTGTGTGTGTGTGTGAATGATTGTGTGTGTGTGATTGTGTGTGTGTGATTGTGTGTGTTTGTGTCTGACTGCATGTGAGCTTGTGTTTGGCAGGCGAAGGGACTGAGTTAGAAGTGTATGATCAAGGCAATCACAGCGAAAATTGATCTCCAATGGACATTTGTTTGCAGTGTGCACTGCAGCACTTGGCATGACACACATTTTTCACTGTAATTGCCGGGATTTGCACACTCAGTCGCAAGGTTTGCCTCGTTTTTTCTATGAGGCGTAACTCTTCCTCTTCCCACCAATCCCAGACAGAGTTATTTCAGGAAATCGTCTATTGCTCATGTTGTTGTGATGTTTCTTTTTACCCAGGTACCCCAGCGCTGACTACTCGTGGCTTCAAGGAGGCTGACTTCGAGACAGTTGTGGAGCTTCTGGACAAAGGAGTGAAGATCGCTCAGAATGTCATGAAACAGACAAGTGAGTTGTCTTCCTTACATTTTGTGGTTCTATCTTGCAGTCTACAAATGTTTTGCTGATTTTACCTGGTCCGTTTTATAGTTTGCTTGTTGTCTTCAGTGTTTAGTTGCTTTTAGATTAGTGACTACATTATGTGCTGTATTCTTTCTACAAGAGCAAAAACAGGTCTTAACCCTTAGGCTGGTTGTCGCGACATATGTCGCGCTACTTTACATATACTGTCACCTGGTTGTCACGACATATGTCGCGCTACTGGCTCAGTCTGTTTGGTCGGTTCCGATTACCTCCCATGGATGCAAAAACCTATATGACCGTTTTGCTTTATTTTTCTCTCTGTTTCACCAGTGGCTATGTAACATTGTGTTACAGAATTGCACCAGTGTAAGGGTTAAAAGGAGTGGGGAGGGTAGGGGGAGGGGTCCAGTCTACAACTTATTCTTTTTCGACTTCATCGTTCATGGGCTGAAATTCTCACGTTTAATCATGTTCTTGCAGGAGTGGGTTTTTACGTGCATGACTGTTTTTACCCCGCCATTCAGGCAGCCATACTCCGCTTTCGGGGGGTAATATAACTTATACCTACTGCATTATGTCTGTTTTCAGAGACATTGAAAGACTTATAACCTACCAACCGCATTATGTCTGTCTTCAGAGACACTGAAAGACTTATAACCTACCAATCGCATTATGTCTGTTTTCAGAGACACTGAAAGATTTATAACCTACCAACTGCATTTTATCTGTTTTCAGAGACACTGAAAGACTTATAACCTACCAACTGCATTTTATCTGTTTTCAGAGACACTGAAAGAGTTCAAAGCCTACTTGGTAGAGAGCAACGACGCGCATTCCCAACTTGACGCGCTGAAGGCCGAGGTACAGGCGTTCTCCAAGGACTTCTCCATGCCTGGGCTTGAGGACAGATAAAAGACATGAATCTCTACGCCCCGATCTCTACGGTCTCCCGTCTCAACATATCCACCTTGGAAAGATCTGCAGCGTTTCGCATCTGTTCTCAGCAGACTACGAATGTTTACAGTGGAATCCCCCTTTTACGACTTTCAGAAATCTGAGAAAATCAGGTCTTCTTCTTCTTCTTCTTCTTCTTCTCGTTCGTTAGAAAATCTGGTCTTAAAAGTGAGGGAGACTTAAAATGGAGGTACATTTACAGAGGCTATGAACAGAAAATGTGAGAAAGGAGGGTCTTTAACCCCTTCACTGCCACAGTATAACAGCATTTTGGTATTGCTGTGTGCCAGGGCAAAATTTCGCTTTCTTCGGTAGGTTCACTAATCTGTTCACTGCTCGATCATTTATTGAGATATCTCTTAGATCTTTGGCATGTGTTTTGCTTATACCCTTGGCTATTATGCGATGACATGATCATTGGACTTTGTTTGTGATTGTTATAGTAAAAATTGATATAATGACCATTTTTGTCAAAAATTACAGTTTCCGGACTTACACACACACATTGCAGCATGTAAAACCACACAAAACACTGCTAAAACTGGTGTCACATCAGGTACTCACATTACAGCCCATAAAAGTATTCTTCTGTGTGGTAATCCATAAATCACTTCTTGTAGAGCTTCCAGAACACTGTATCGCTTGAAAACAGGTCTACGAGTTGAGGTCCGACTTTCGGCCGCCATTGTGAATTCTATCTATGGTTCTACATTTCTAACAAAGTTTTCAACACGTGGTACTAACTTATCCGAACGGTCAATGGGAAAGAACTGTGTTTAGAACCCCATACAAGAACTTGGACAGTGGTTACCTCCCATTTAGTTTTCAGAAATGTCCTGAAATGTTGCTGACGCAAATCCCCCGTACTAGGTACGGTTATGGGCGTACGGCAAACCGAAAATGACCACGTACCTAGTACGGGGTGGGCAGTGAAGGGGTTAAGAAAGAGGTCTTAAATGGTGGTTCCACTGTATCTTCAGCATTCATTCATATCCGTGTGAACGAGAATGTCAACCATGGCAGATGTATTCAGGCTCTACACAGAATGAGAGTCTTCCTCTACTTGATCACATACCCAAAATGAACAGCCTTACTGCATTCTCCTGCAATTTTTTGCTGAATGAATTTCGCTCGAGTCTGTTACAAAATTGATTTGAAAAATTATTCTCAATCTGCACAGAAGGATGAGGACAAGGATAAGATTTGATACAGTCCTGTGAGGTTACCCTCATGGACATTTGGGCTGCTTTCTCCCTGGGGAGAGCGAGCTGCCATACAGTATACGGCGCTACCCATATTTTTCTTTTTTTCCCTGCATGCGTGTATTCATGTTCCCAAGCCCTGAGACTTTCGCTGTGAACTTGGGTCCTTTATCGTACGCATGCGTGCACACGGGGGTGTTCGGCCACCGAGGAGAGTCTGCACAAAGTTGACGCTGGGAAATAAATCCCTCGCCGAACGTGGGGATCGAACCCACGCTGATAGCGACAACTGGTTTTGAAGCCAGCGCCGCTACCGACTGAGCTATTTCCCCGCCATGGAATGGAACCAGGCTGTTGGGGGGCCCCGGTAGCTCAGGTGGTAGAGCACTGGACTTGTGATCGAAAGGTCGCTGGTTCGAATCCGGGCCGGGACGGACACAGGTCAACCTTATGTGCAGACCCAGAGACGGTATCCATCTCCCACCCCCGTGTCACCACAGTGGCACGTAAAAGACCTCGGTCATTCTGCCATAAGTGCAGATGGCTGATACCACCTAAACACGCATACACTTGTGTATCTCATCTAAAGTCGGGTTAAAACCCGGGAACATGCCCCTAATGGCTTTGCCGTGAGGGCGTAAAACTTGAATTTCTCTCACCAGGCTGTGGAATTTGGGTGTGTGTTTAAGTGGAGGGATGTTCTCGTCTCCTGTAAAAGCCTGGGCAGATATGACGTAGCTGACATGGTAGGTTACTTAAGAAGCAACATATCTTTTGTTTAGTTTGCTTTGGTCGAGTCGAGTGTTGCGTTTGGGGCATGAATTTGTTTTACTTTGTCTGAAGTGTATCAAATTTTTATTAATTTAATTTGTTGATATTTTTCTTTTTGCTGGAGTTTTCCGTACAAGTTTTTTTTCTTCTCACGTTTGTCTGTCTGGTGCTCTTTGTCCCATCTCATCGTGTTAATGTAGTTGTTGTTTTTGTTTATTCTCTGTGTAGTTTTTTGGGGAGTTGATTTTTTTTTTTTTTTTTTTTTTTTTTTTATATGTGCGCGTGTAGTTGGGTCTTGTTTTTGGTGTTTTGTTGTTGTTGTTGATGGGTTGGGTTGTTTTTGTTTATGGTTTGTTTGGGGGAGAGTAGGAAGTGTTGAACACTAAAGACTGTTGTTTACCTTTTCGATCTATCCAGCTGAGAAGTCTTCCGAGATTTTCATTTCAGTTACATCACAGCTAACCAACCACCAAGTTCAAAGCCGTATGTTTTCCATGTACTGTCAGTGTTGTGTTCCAGTTCTCAGCCATCGTCCAGTGTTTTGAACCGAGTGAATCGAATAAACTTTGATGGGTTAATATTATTAGAAATGAAAGACAATAGCCTGTGTGGTTTGCATTTAAAGTGAAATTATACTGTGTGGCTTGCTTGTAAACGGACATTTTACTGTTGTGACCGGCTTATAAAATGATGTAGTTCTGCGTGATTTATCTGTAAAATGTAAGACTTAAAGATACACTTAGACTGTTAAAGATACACTTAGACTGTATACACTTAGACTGTATACACTTAGACTGTTAAAGATACACTTAGACTGTTAAAGATACACTTAGACTATGAAAGATACACTTAGACTGAAAGATACACTCAGACTGTTAAAGATACACTTAGACTGTAAAAGATACACTTAGACTGTAAAAGATACACTCTACAGCCAAGTAGAGGAAGCTCTAACACCATGTAAAAGCTTAGGTAGATCTTTAGTGGTGAAAATGATTGCACAAACGAGAAGGAATGTACATGTATTTTAAAGGAGATGTGATCCAGTGAGGCCTAACCTTGAAATGACGTTGTCTCATGATGCTTGAATTGCCTGTGGAATGATGTTATTCTGTTTGGCTTGTGAAATGACTTTATTGGATTTAGATTCTCATGTACACTTTCTAGGTAACCCTGTAGTAACAATGTTTGTATTTGTGTGTGTATTGGTAAAAACAAGTCATGATCTGAGGGCTGGTTCTTGTGTATGACTGTATATGTAAGTGTTAGTTAGAGTGCCTTGGAGAATGAGGAACATATGAGCTTGCGGTGATTATCCTTTTTTTGAGGATGAAAGTCGCCTGCTTATTTCAATGCTGGTTATTCTCTCAGGTGTCGAAAGACTGGTTTGGCATAACTCTCACTTACTCTTGCTGCACATGTTGTATGTATTTAGAGCGCTTACTTCCCTTTGTTTCTCAGATCAGTTATTGCATTTGGCTTGCACATTTTGTGCAGAAAAGGTTTCAATGATGATTGCTTTTCAATACTTTGTGCCATTTATGAAAAAAAAATTACGGTTTTCATTTTTTTAAAAATTTTTTTTAGAGAATGCATGCCACTTTTTCTTTTCTCGATCCACACCCGATATTCTTTCTGCACGCCAGCCTTAAAATGGCAAGGCCTTTTATCAACGCTGTCATAACTTCTTGTCTCCCACAAGTCTTGGTATTCGGCATCAATCACGACAGCTCACGTGCTAATCACCTGAACTCAGAATCTGATTTTATCTCAAAATGTTCACTCTTGCTTACGTGTGAAGGAAGAGAGAGAGAGAAAGGGAGAGAGACGTTGTGTGTGAGATTGTGAGTGCGAGTTTGAGAGAGAGATAGACAGAGAGAGAGCGAGAGAGATAGTTTGTATGTGTGTGGGTGTGCGTTTCTTCTTCTTCTTCTTCTGCGTTCGTGGGCTGAAACTCCCACGTACACTCGTGTTTTTTGCATGAGTGGAATTTTACGTGTATGACCGTTTTTTACTCCCGCAGTGGGGCACTGCGGTTATGAAATTAAAAGCCCCTCCTGTTTTTGGAACCGCAGGAGCTTTCTAGTTTGCTGTTAGGTAGATTTTTGGTTCCTCTTTCCTGTCATGCTCTCTTTTTCTTCATGAATTCTTTTCCTTTTTCTGCCTTCTTGCTCATTCACCTGTATTTTTTCCAAAAATCTCTTCTCTTGCCGCTTGTCTCGCGATTCATGTATAGTTTAATCTGTTAGTGTTCTGATGTAAGTCCAGCAGTAGATAGGTTAAGCCTATTTTAACATACTGGAAACTGGTAATCTTCCAGTAGGTATTAATTTAGTTTTACTAAAGCCTGCTGGGACACAAGTAATGGGTTAGTGCATTTGTAAACAGGAATCGCTTGACAAGTGGCCCCCTTCATCCCCCCCTTCCTCGTCCTGATATGGCTCTGCGTAGTCGGCTGGACGTTAAGCAACAAATAAACAAACAAACAAACAAACCGTTTTTTACCCCGCCATTTAGGCAGCCATACGCCGTTTTCGGAGGAAGCATGCTGGGTATTTTTGTGTTTCTATAACCCACCGAACTCTGACATGGATTACAGGATCTTTTTCGTGCGCACTAGGTTTTGTGCTTGCGTGTACACACGGGGGGGTGTTCGGACGACGTGGGGACGAACTCACGCTGACAGCGGCCAACTGGATACAAATCCAGCGCGCTACCGACTGAGCTACATCCCCGCCCCGGGTGTGCGTTTGAGAAAGAGAGAGATTTTGTGTGTGTTTGTGTAAAAGGGTATGTGTGGGATGGGGGTGGTTTGGGAGTCAGAGGTGTGTGTGTGTGTGTGTGTGTGTGTGTGTGTGTGCGCGCGCGCGTGCGTGCGTGTGTGCGTGTGTGTGTGGTGTGTGTGTGTGGTTGTGTGTGTGTGTGTGTGTGTGTGTATGTGTGTGTGCACAAGCACAAACTTACACACTTTACTGTCACAGAAGAAATCATTATTAAAATAGCTGAATAAGTAGAAAATGGAGAAGGAATGTATATGTTTTAGCGGAAGGGAGTAGATGTGATTGGAAGATATATTGTGTAATTGTGTAGCTATGGGTGACAGTGTGTAGCTATGGGTGACAGTGTGTAGCTATGGGTGACAGTGTGTAGCTATGGGTGACAGTGTGTAGCTATGGGTGACAGTGTATAGCTATGGGTGACAGTGTGTAGCTATGGGTGACAGTGTGTAGCTATGGGTGACAGTGTGTAGCTATGGGTGACAAGTGTGTAGCTATGGGTGACAGTGTATAGCTATGGGTGACAGTGTGTAGCTATGGGTGACAGTGTGTAGCTATGGGTGACAGTGTGTAGCTATGGGTGACAGTGTGTAGCTATGGGTGACAGTGTGTAGCTATGGGTGACAGTGTGTAGCTATGGGTGACAGTGTGTAGCTATGGGTGACAGTGTGTACCTTTGTATTCATGGTGGTTGATTTACTGTTCAGTTATTTTACCAAAGTATTATCACTCTGCCTTAAATCAGTCTGAATGTTTTTAAAATGATTGGGGGAAAAAAAATGGTTTAAAGTCATGTTGTCGGGGAAAAAAGTGTTCTTGAAATTTGCTTTGTATGTATATACACTTGTATGGTACATTTGTAATTGTTTTTGTGTATGCTTCTCTTTTACTTACTTAAAGATTTTAGAACCACATATTTTTAGTGTGAGTGTATACAACGGTGTGTATGTATGTTTAGCTCACCTTTTTTTGTTTCTGTCTCATTTTGATTAATTAAGAGAAACGATAAAAGCACAGACTTTCCTGTCAGTTCGGCTCTTCATATTAGATCTGGTCACGATGTTACATGGGATCACAAGATCCCTCATTAGGACACATACCAAAACTCATCACCCTGACTGCTTCCTCGAGAGAGTTGGAATTTTGTATGCATAATGTCTTGAATTTCATTTTTGAATTTATGTCATGGAAAACGACTGCACAAGAAGCAGTCCGGGCGTTGGTTGTTGGTATGGGTCCATGTGGAGGGATGGTCTTATCTCATGTAAAACCGAGGTCCCTTCGTGTACACTACATTGGGGTGTGCACGTTAAAGATCCCACGATTGACAAAAGGGTCTTTCCTGGCAAAATTGTATTGGCATAGATAAAAATGTCCACCAAAATACCCGTGTGACTTGGAATAATAGGCCGTGAAAAGTAGGATATGCGCCGAAATGGCTGCGATCTGCTGGTCGATGTGAATGCGTGATGTATTGTGTAAAAAAATTCCATCTCACACGGCATAAATAAATCCCTGAGCCTTGAATATGTGCGCGATATAAATTGCCAAAAAAAATTTAAAAAATCCCTGCGCCCACGAAATACGCGCGATATAAGCCTCATATTGATTGATTTATTGATAAAAGTCTGGTCAGATCTGAGGTAGTAAGCAGAACTGTTTTCACAGGAAGGCCTGTGTCATGTACAGTGGAACCCACCTTTAAAGACCCCTAACAATCTGAGAAAATCGGGTCTTAAAAAGGAGGAACTTGTCTTCTTCTTCTTCTTCTCGTTCGCTGTTAGATCGTCAGTCCGGACTGCAGGGCGAAACGTGCTGTCCTCTCCAAGTCCTCTCTGTGGCCGTATAGCTTCTTTTGTAGCGCTGTCTCCTCTGACCACATGGTGTCCCTCAGGGAGTCTTATAATGGGGATAGATTTACACAGGTTATGAACAGAACATCTGAAAAATCAAGGTCTTAAAAGGGGGGGGGAGGTCATAAAAGGGGGGGGGTCATAAAAGGGGGAGTCCTAAAAGGGGGGGGGTCATAAAAGGGGGGGTCATAAAAGGGGGGTTCTACTGTATTCCACTTTTACGGTGATTTATGGATCTTGAATTCCTGTTTGGAAGTCCAGTGATCGCTAACCATTGTGTATTTGCATATTGCTAATTATGATTCATGACATGTGTGTAATAATTTAAAAGAAGAAAGAGCTACTAATTCTTCATGATATTATGTGTATACTTTAGAAGTAGAGAGAGTTATTGTGAAATTGATTGTATGCAGTACTGTACTTACGGGGTTGCATTTATTTAAGCCGGTTGCTTGCTGGCCAATTTACAGATGTGCATTTTAGATTACAGTTTTGTATTATAAAATGCAAGTTAGTTAGTTAGCTGTTGCTTTTCGGGTCCAGCGGACCATAATAGGCCAAATCAGGACCCCTATAAAATGCAAGGATATCATGCAAAATAATGATCATACTAAACAAAACCAAGAAAGATAAGTATGAAACGTTTAATACACAAATTCCAGAAATAAATTGGTTTTTTTTGGGGTTGTAAAAGAGTTGCTTTTCCTTGGAAACATGGAGGCAAGCTACATGTGACATTGTAGGCCAATCACAAGCAAGCAGCGAGTCTTCACACTTGGTTGCTTGATATGTGCACTGAGGGACGCTTTCACATCGGCAATGCGGATAGTCAGCTTTGTGTGCGTATTTTCAAGGGAAAAGATTGTTATACAGTGGAACCCCCCTTTTAAGACCTCTAAAAATCTGAGAAAATCAGGGAGGGAGTCTTAAAATGGGGGTACTTTTACAGAGGTTATGAACAGAAAGTCTGAGAAAACAAGGTCTTAAAAAGGAGGGAGTCTTAAATTGGGGGGTCTTAAAAGGGGGGTTCCACTGTATTGAGCGGACAGTGCAGAAAGCACAGATTGGAGCTCATTCACACTGGGATGTCAGTCGGTCGCATGATCTCACTGGTATAGAGACAATCCGCTCACTAGTGATTGGCCAACAATGTCACATGAAGCTTGCCTACAACTCATAAACACTTCACAGAGTTATTTCCAAACATTGTCTATTATGGACAGAAGGAAACGTTCTCAATGAATCAAATGGACAAACAAGGTACACAGCAATAATAAAACAGACATAATAACAATGAAGAATGATCACTTCGCTTTGCATGTTACGTCTTCAAAGATGGCAGGTTTAGTCAATTGACAAGATCGAGGTTCTAATGAGTTGTTTGATTTTGCCATTAATTAAACGTTTCACCAACTTACCTTGTTTATTTTGGAATCATGATTTTAGAGTGTTATCTGTCTATATCACCGTCGCGATATAACCTTGAACGGTTGAAAACGACGTTAAACACCAAATAAAGAAAGAAAGATGTCTATATCAGTTTAAAATGTGTGTGTAAATGTTCTGGTTAGAACTTAAACCCTCTGTTTTGATTATCGCGAATTGCTGATGTGTTCTCTTAGAAAGAATCCATTTTTTCCGCAGCCTTTTTTTTTGGGGGGGGGGGGGGGGGTGGTTGTGGGGAGGGGGTGCATCCGGAAAATCCAGTTTGTCACATTTATCTAGCCCGTTTTTAACACAGCATAAGGACCCGGAAAAAATGATCTGGTTTTAGCTGTACAGCTTCCAAGTTTCTTTTATGTTTTTGCATAAAACAATGAAGTGTTTGGTGGTTTTTTAATTTTTATAGATTTTGGGAACAGAAAATCGAAAACAGATTTTCAAAGGGAGAAGTCCAAAATCTGGTTTGGTGGGGAAAAGGGGGGGAGGATGGGGGTGAGGTGATGTGATTCCGCTGCAGCTCAGAGTAGCTGTAAGTTACCATTTGACAGAGAAAAAAATCACTTTAATCAGTATAATTTGGTACGTTGTTGTGGAGGAAACAGGTTGGAATAGTATTGGTTAAGTCTGAAAATTCCAAAAAGGAAAAGCAGCGTGAATCTCCTTTGTCGAAGATCACGAACACGCTGTGTGCTGGTGTGCGTTTTACAGGGTCTTGGTTCTATCACTTGGCGCAGATACAGAGTACGTGTCAATGTTGATGTTGATGTCATCTCGCGTAATAGCATGGACAGATCAGTGCCAATACAAAAAATTGCTTATACGAGTCGGAGTATATTTTTGAGCTTTTCAGAAAGACATGGTGCTGTTGTTGTTGTTGTCCATTTTTACGTCTTCAATTGAAGGAACACAGAGGAATCATTCTGATATCCAAGCACTTTTTAATAAAGATGGTCAACTCTTGAGTGATGTAAAAAGATCTGTGCATTATAGATGCTCTGTTAGCTTGTGGATTTTTGTGCGAATACAGAGTAAATGAAAACTTGAACTTTTTTCAAAACTTTGTGGTCTGATTGGAGACAAAATGGGCATGTTCCAGTGAGAGAGAGAGAGAGAGATATAGTGTGTGTGTTTGTGTGTTCATCAAAGTATTCTGACAGAACACTAGAAAGGACTATATAAGCCACACATCACACAAAAGACTTCACAGTATCTATTCACAGTATCTAAAACACACACACACACACACACACACACACACACACACACACAAAATGCAAACCCAAAGATAATTGACATTTTTTTCTCAATACATTGATTTTTTACATTGACAATTCTGCCTCGATAACGTTGAAGCAAACACTTAGACTCTGCAGTCTTAGTGTGATAGGGTGACGCGGTAGTCTCCCTTTACAGCAGTGATGCACTGACAGAGTTGTCTGCCGGCCTTGGCGGCTTGAGCATGGGCTATTTATAGTAGCTCGACGTTTCTTGTACGTCAGTCGCCGGTTATACATCTGTCAATTGTAGAGAATTGTTTGTGATGGGGTCCGCCTGCTGTTGTCTCCTGGAATCTATTTAGGGGCTCCGCTCACATATGTAACTATGGAAAGCCGTTTGGCTCATAACCATTACACGTGTAATAAATCATAAATACACGTGTAATAAATAATGAATACACGTGTATTTATTTCTTATTGCACGTGTAATTCATCTTTTTTCTTATGCTATGGAATAGCATCATGATTAAATACACGTGTAATAAATATTTCATACACGTGTAAGAAATGATTAAATACACGTGTAATAAATATTTCATGCACGTGTAAGAAATGTTTATTACGCGTGTATTTAATCATTTCGTACACGTGTATGACATTTTTATTACACGTGTATTAATCATTAATTACACGTGTATTAATTATTTATTACACATGTACTAATCATTTTTTACACGTGTAATGGTTATGAGCCAAACGGCTTTCCATATGTAACTTCAGCAGGACCGACGACGCACTCCAGCTTATCCCAGCCCACTACACGTTGCATGAAAGGAAAACAGGTCAAGTACTCGTCATAATCTCTATCGCGGCATAAATAATAGTAGGCAGTGCGTCGTCTGTGCCGCTGAAACTGCGCAGGTATATTCTGCCCATTACCACTGTTCATTAGTGGAGTGAGAGTGTGCGGGGGATGGGGAGGGTGATGACATACTGTACACAAAAGCAAAGTTTGCGTACGCGACTGTGTGTGTTTTTAATCTAAGACAAATGTCGCCAAGACCGGCACGGTTGGCCTAGTTGTAAGGCGTCCGCCCCGTGATCGGGAGGTCGTGGGTTCGAACCCCGGCCGGGTCATACCTAAGACTTTAAAATTGGCAATCTAGTGGCTGCTCCGCCTGGCGTCTGGCATTATGGGGTTAGTGCTAGGACTGGTTGGTCCGGTGTCAGAATAATGTGACTGGGTGAGACATGAAGCCTGTGCTGCGACTTCTGTCTTGTGTGTGGCGCACGTTATATGTCAAAGCAGCACCGCCCTGATATGGCCCTTCGTGGTCGGCTGGGCGTTAAGCAAACAAACAAACAAACAAATGTCGCCAATGTTTTTTTTTACAGAGTGACGTTAAATAAACGATTATTTCATTATCATATCTCCTGGTATGAAAAAAAAAAATATATATATCTCCTGGTATGCTCTTGGGGACCTTTGCTTACCCATAGCAGTTTATGAAAGGCTGTTAGCTCTAAAATCTCAATCTGTTAGACTGGCTTTGCTTACCCATAGCAGTTTATGAAAGGCTGTTAGCTCTAAAATCTCAATCTGTTAGACTGGCTTTGCTTACCCATAGCAGTTTATGAAAGGCTGTTAGCTCTAAAATCTCAATCTGTTAGACTGGCTTTGCTGACCCACAGCAGTTTATGAAAGGCTGTTAGCTCTAAAATATCAATCTGTTAGACTGGCTTTGCTGACCCACAGCAGTTTATGAAAGGCTGTTAGCTCTAAAATATCAATCTGTTAGACTGGCTTTGCTGACCCACAGCAGTTTATGAAAGGCTGTTAGCTCTAAAATCTCAATCTGTTAGACTGGCTTTGCTGACCCACAGCAGTTTATGAAAGGCTGTTAGCTCTAAAATCTCAATCTGTTAGACTGGCTTTGCTTACCCATAGCAGTTTATGAAAGGCTGTTAGCTCTAAAATCCCAATCTGTTAGACTGGCTTTGCTTACCCATACAGTTTATGAAAGGCTGTTAGCTCTAAAATCTCAATCTGTTAGACTGGCTTTGCTTCTATAGGGGTGATTGTTGTGCTTCGGGCACTCGGTTAATTACATGTGTTACGCTGCGTTAAAAAAGTAAAGGGTATACTCTGTCAGGATACAAATTCGTACAATGTGCAACTGACTTTATAAATGATCAAACACAAACAAAGCAAAGCAAAACAAATCAAAATATAATTAGATTAAAAAAACTCGTGCCTTAAACAAAAATAGACATCATTATTCACACATCATCGAACAAAAACGACAACAACAACACTTTCATAGGATGAAGAGAGCAGAGGTTGCAAAGTCTAGAAGAAAACATGAAATACACATAATGGGGGAAGGGAGCAAATGGCAAGAACATTTCCCTTTCAGTATTTCCCTCTTTCCCTCAACCCGAACCTGATAGTTAAACAAGAAGGGCAAAGCCCATACGACTCACATGCTTTACACATTTTTCCTACCAAAATACATGTGACCTTGACCCAAGGTCAAGGTCATCCAAGGTCATGCAACACAAAGCTGTTAATTCAAGACATAGGAAGTACAATGGTGCTTATTGGCTCTTTCTACCATGAGATATGGTCACTTTTAGTGGTTCACTACCTTATTTTGGTCACATTTCATAAGGGTCAAAGTGACCTTGACCTTGATCATATGTGACCAAATGTGTCTCATGATGAAAGCATAACATGTGCCCCACATAATTTTTAAGTTTGAAACAGTTATCTTCCATAGTTCAGGGTCAAGGTCACTTCAAAATATGTATACAATCCAACTTTGAAGAGCTCCTGTGACCTTGACCTTGAAGCAAGGTAAACCAAACTGGTATCAAAAGATGGGGCTTACTTTGCCCTATATATCATATATAGGTGAGGTATTGAATCTCAAAAACTTCAGAGAAAATGGGAAAAATGTGAAAAATAGCTGTTTTTTAGGCAACATTTATGGCCCCTGCGACCTTGACCTTGAAGCAAGGTCAAGATGCTATGTATGTTTTTTGGGGCCTTGTCATCATACACCATCTTGCCAAATTTGGTACTGATAGACTGAATAGTGTCCAAGAAATATCCAACGTTAAAGTTTTCCGGACGGACGGACGTCCGGACGGACGTCCGGACGGACGGACGTCCGGACGGACGGACGGACGGACGACTCGGGTGAGTACATAGACTCACTTTTGCTTCGCATGTGAGTCAAAAATGCGTAAACATACGAAGTCATTGTGGCATTTAAATGCCGTCTCGTGGCAACACCTACTTTCATTGTAAAATATTCGTCTACTATACATACACCTGTACATTAGGATGGGATGAGATGGGATACAAAAACCACTGAAAATGTGAAAATGGAAATAATGAAGAAAAAAACGTACAATTATCTATTGGTTTCAAAAATAAAAACAAACAGACGAACCACTAAAAATTTTAATTAACATGTGCTGTGAGTTTAAACATAGACGTACGTGTCATCCACAAAAGCGGAAGTGCTATATAGATCACCAGAAAGACAACTAGCTGGTACTAACTATTTTGAGATAAGCGAGAAAGAGAGAACAAAGAAACGTAATCAAATAACCAAAGGGAAGTAAGCGTTATATACGAAATGTAAAAGAAACGTAAGCTTACATGAGTGGAGAAGTTCAACAGATCATCAGAAAGACCACTGGTCTTTTGGGGGGATAAAAGAGAACGACAAAACAAAGAAAAAGAAACTAACATGAGAGAAGTTTGTTTTTTTAACATTTCTTTTTTCAAATTCAGAAACCAGTAACACAGAAAAAGAAATCCTGGAATTGATCATTCATTAACATGTATTTTCGCATCCGTTAGATCCCACTTATCCACTTCTACAATGCAAACACTTTGCCTAATAAATTAAAACATCACTTCAAGTTAAGTTTTTTTCAGCACGATGACGTCACGGACGTGGTGACGGCGTGACTTCCATGAGTTTCTTGACGTCATTGCTCTTCGATGACGTCACGGGCGTGGTGACACCGTGACCTTCATGAGTTTCTTGACGTCATTTCTCTCGAAGTATTTCTTGCAGTTGGGGTCGTGGTCTGCCTGGTAGTGTGGTATGACGTCATGGTCTAAGGACCCCTTGAAGCGGGTGCTGTCCATTTTGATGGAATCAACGACAAATTTTTGTTGCCTTTGTCTCAGTTCGTCTACCGTAGGCGTGGGTTTGCATCTCCTGCGAGTGCTTAGCTTGTTGCGTTCATCTTTCAGTTCCTGTCACCATGGCAACGAGAGGTTGAAATAGACTGAGGTTTTTAAACAATGTTTTCTTTCTGTTTGCATAATTAAAGAAATTTACATTTACAAACTTGTATGAAGACAAATACACTGAGATTTAAACAATATTTTAGTCCTGCTTACATATTCATGAAAGTTACATTTATTACTGTGAAAACGAATATATGTACTGACAATTGTGGATACAGATCGACAGACAAACAAATAAAAAAACAAAATAAAAAAGAGTGTACGTGTCCCTTCCTATACTTCCAGCAGAAAGTCATACATTTGGAATCGAGAGAGCTAGTTACATCTACATAAATGCGTCATGATAGTAGCATTGAAAATAATCTCTATGGGCTACAGATTGTAATCGCGCAAGTCTCGTAAATAACTGAAAGCGCTTTAGAATTCCAACAGCAGAACATGAAATTAAACACACACACACACACACACACACACACACACACACACACACACACACACACACACACATATATATATATATATATACACACACACACACACACACACACACACACACACAATCACAAAATGAAAGTAAACACAGCAAACTAAACTAAAATAACAAATCTACTGCTATTTTGTTGCCATTGGGTTTTTTCTCCGTCGACATGTTGATCAATTCAAAATGTAAACTCTTAACAAAAATGGTAAAAAAGACTTACCCGTAGCAGCATGTTTCGCTCCATGACGGCGCGAACGGCGGGGGACTGAAAGTAGGCCATGGCATATTTATCCTTCACTGCGTTGTATTCAGGGATGACGCTGTGACGCGGTAACTTGGCCGTTACGGCCGTTTCCACTGCGTCCACGACGAACCCTCTCTCCATGGACTTGAAGTCACGTGGTTTCTGCTGATGCTGCATGTTGGGTAGCTTCTGCTCAAAACGTAGTGGACTGTTCTGTGCTATCCATGGCATGCCTGCTCGCACAGAAAAGAAAAAAAAGAACCTTTGTAGAACATGCCGTCGCATTTGCTGAATAGACGATATTCTGACATAATTCTGTCGGGTTTGTATTGGTTGTTAAAGTGTGAATACTCTTGCTTTTATTGGGCCAAACTTTCCAACGTGTTATCATAGGCCAGTAGGCTAGGTAGGAAGGGGTGCGTGTGAAACACGTGGACAAGGAGCACGTGTCAAGTGGAAAGCTTGCCTCACTAAAAGCAAGAGTATTCATTCTTTCACAACCCATACCAAAATCCAACGGTCATCGTGGAGATTCTCAGAGGAAAAAATCGTACCAACAACCCCCTCCCCCGCCCAACACACACACACATGTGCACATGGATGCACAAAGACCGTTCCGCACGTTAATGATCCCGAAGTTCCAGCGATAGTCCCAGACTTGGAATCCAAAAGCAGATATAGTCTGTTAAAGTTCTGAAATCCAGAATAAAACCACTCTCACCACAGGTAGACCTGAGAGGTAAAAGAAAAAAAGCAGAAAAAAAAAGCTCAGGAACGTAAGTTATATGTTATATGAAGTCTTATATCGCGCGCGTATCTCCAGACTCGGACTCTTCTTCTTCTTCTTCTGCGTTCGTGGGCTGAAACTCCCACGTACACTCGTGTTTTTTGCACGAGTGGAATATGACCGTTTTTACCCCGCCATTAAGGCAGCCATACGCCGCTTTCGGAGGAAGCATGCTGGATATTTTCGTGTTTCTATAACCCACCGAACTCTGACATGGATTACAGGATCTTTTCCGTGCGCACTTGGTCTTGTGCTTGCGTGTACACACGAAGGGGGATAAGCCACTAGCAGGTCAGACTCGGACTCAAGGCACAGGGATCTATTTATGCCGTGTGAGATGGAATTTTTTTTACACAATACATCACGCATTCACATCGACCAGCAGATCGCAGCCATTTCGGCGCATATCCTACTTTTCACGGCCTATTATTCCAAGTCACACGGGTATTTTGGTGGACATTTTTTTTTTTTATCTATGCCTATACAATTTTGCCAGAAAAGACCCTTTTGTCAATCGTGGGATCTTTAACGTGCACACCCCAATGTAGTGTACACGAAGGGACCTCGGTTTTTCGTCTCATCCGAAAGACTAGCACTTGAACCCACCACCTAGGTTAGGAAAGGGGGGAGAAAATTGCTAACGCCCTGACCCAGGGTCGAACTCGCAACCTCTCGCTTCCGAGCGCAAGTGCGTTACCACTCGGCCACCCAGTCCGTATGAAGAAAAGGGAGAAGCAGGCCTGAAAGTGGCGAGTATTTTACTTGCCATGGCGAATAGAAACATGTAACTGGCGTGTAGAAATTTTCATCCACTCGCCAAATGCGAGTAAAGTTGCTGAAACAAATTGTTGGTTTGGCTAGTAAAGTTTTCTCTCTGGCTAGTAAATTTTCAGAATCACTAGCCAGGGACGTAGCACCCGGTAGGGCATGTAGGGCGACCGCCCGACCACTTTTTCCGTAAAAAAAAAAAAAAAAGAGAGAGAGAGAGAGAGAGAGAGAGAGAGAGAGAGAGAGAGAGAGAGAGAGAGAGAGAGAGAGAGAGAGAGAGAGAGAGAGAGAGAGAGAGATCTACCAACAGAACACCCCACGTAGTATTCACGCGATGGCATAAGGTCGGTTTTTTTGGGTTTTTTTTTGTGTGTTAGTCTTGGTCAACTGCTGGAATAGGATGACGTCTTATTTTGACGAGAACGTCACACGTGACGAGTTCCGTCAGGCCATAAAAGTATTGGCGCCAATTTAGTGAAAATTGCTTCTTCGTCCGTCTGCTCCCATGAGAAACAATGGAGGTAAGAAATGTTTTGTATATTCTGTGTGTGAAGCTGGGGTCAGACTGAGGGGTGAGTGATTGTGTGTCAACCGTAAGTACGCCATAACAATTGAGTAACACAGTAACTTGTGGGGTTAACAGTGTCACATGAAACAACATGTAGAGAGAGAATTGAACAATGGACACAAGTGTGCATCCTGGTTGTGATGGATCGAAAACGCGCTAAAAATATTCTGACAAATCCCTCTATTTTTCAGTCATCACTCAGGCTGCCAATGTTGATGGCTGGACGGATCAATAAATTGCTTGTTTAGAAGTAAACCAGTTTGTCAATCCTTGCTTTTTAACACACTAGACAATAATGAAGACGAAAGTCATTTGAAGTAAGTGCTCATCACATTCAACGTATCGGAATTTAGATATAAATGTAAGTCGATTGATAATCACTGATACATTCACCAGCCCGTTGTTTGGTGGAGGATGGAAAGATGATTAGATGGAACTGAGCTCAGAAGGCACGAAATCGCATCATGTTTTCTTTCTTTTTTAGACCATTACAAGGGGACGGGAAGGGGGGGGGGGGCGGTAGTGTAAGCCCCATATTTCCTTAGCTGTCTCAGCATTTTGTCTTCCATTTTTTTCCGCCCTACCACTTTTATTAGGTGTGCTACGTCCCTGCTAGCCAAAGGCGAGTACGCCATTTGTTGGACTTTCAGGGCTGAGAAGGATAATGCATACAGCGTAACTAGCTCCATGTACAAAAACTAAACCGCTGAAATACAAATCAAATCACAACCGTACCAACCGAATAAAACACTTAGCCAAAATGCAGCCCAGAATCAGAACGCCCAAATCACTACTGAGACAATTGTAATGTTATCGACGGCTCCGTAAAGAGCTATTACAAATCATTCGTGAAAACAATCGCCTGCCATAAATCCTCGTGCAAGATACAGTCGAACCTTGCCTTGCGACCACCTCTGGAAAGCAACCACCTGCCCACAACGACCATCACAAGGACCTCAGTCAAGTTTTTATTCTACATAATTCACTTTTCATAGCGACCACCTGTCCACGACCACTTTTGGTCGGTCTCTTGGGTGGTCCTTATACACAGGTTCCACTGTAGTGAATGGAGGTGGCGTCCACTACTGACCACTCGGGGGGGGGGGGGGGGGGGGGATCATTGTCTCCGCTTAAACCAAACAGTGCATTGTAGAGAAGGGGTTAGGGTAATCCTTGTTTTGTTAACTATAATAATCCTTGTTTTGCTAACAATCATCTATGTTTGCATGACACTTTTACTCTCCTGCAGACGAACGGAAATACAGTGGAACTCCCAATGTAAGACGTCAACAAATCTGAGAAAATCAGGACTTAAAATGGTAAATGAAACATACCTATGCCCTCGACTCATAT
The DNA here is from genome assembly GCF_037325665.1 of Littorina saxatilis. Taxonomy (NCBI): domain Eukaryota; kingdom Metazoa; phylum Mollusca; class Gastropoda; order Littorinimorpha; family Littorinidae; genus Littorina; species Littorina saxatilis. The sequence continues at coordinate 25,744,453 of NC_090258.1, forward strand.
ACACACACAAGAAACACGTGGTTCTAAAATCTGAAAGTAAGCACACAAAAAGCACACACAAAAATCGCTAAAAAAATCTACCATACAAGTGAAACAGTAGACTTTTCCTTGGAAGACCTACAGAAATCTGAGAGAGAAAAAGAAACCGCGGGTTAGGGGGAAGAATTTACCCGATGCTCCCCAGCATGTCGTAAGAGGCGACTAACGGATTCTGTTTCTCCTTTTATCCTTGTTAAGTGTTTCTTACCCCCCGCGGGTTAGGGGGAAGAATTTACCTGATGCTCCCCAGCATGTCGTATGAGGCGACTAACGGATTCTGTTTCTCCTTTTACCCTTGTTAAGTGTTTCTTGTGTAGAATATAGTCAATGTTTGTAAAACCGGCACGGTTGGCCTAGTGGTAAGGCGTCCGCCCTGTGATCGGGAGGTCGTGGGTTCGAACCCCGGCCGGGTCATACCTAAGACTTTAAAATTGGCAATCTAGTGGCTGCTCCGCCTGGCGTCTGGCATTATGGGGTTAGTGCTAGGACTGGTTGGTCCGGTGTCAGAATAATGTGACTGGGTGAGACATGAAGCCTGTGCTGCGACTTCTGTCTTGTGTGTGGCGCACGTTATATGTCAAAGCAGCACCGATATGGCCCTTCGTGGTCGGCTGGGCGTTAAGCAAACAAACAAACAAACAAACAAATGTTTGTAAAGATTTTAGTCAAGCAATATGTAAGAAATGTTAAGTCCTTTGTACTGGAAACTTGCATTCTCCCAGTAAGGTCATATATTGTACTACGTTGCAAGCCCCTGGAGCAATTTTTTAATTAGTGCTTTTGTGAGCAAGAAACAATTAACAAGTGGCTCTATCCCATCTCCCCCCCCCCCCCCTTTCCCCGTCGCGATATAACCTTGAACGGTTGAAAACGACGTTAAACACCAAATAAAGAAAGAAAGAAAGAAATCTGAGAGAAAAAGGGTCTTGAAAGGGAGCGATTGTTAAAAGGGAGGTAACTTTACATAAGTTTTAACGGGACATCTGAAAAAGCAAGGTGTAAAAAGGGGGGGGGGGGTCTTAAAACGGGGGTGGGGTCTTAAAACGGGGGTGGGGGTGTAGGGTCTTAGTAGTGGGGTTCCACTGTAGTTGCAATTTGCCCCTACAGGAAGTTTGGGGGTAAGACGTAAGACGTGTTTGAGGGAGTATATCGTGAGAATGAGACAGACAGACAAGTGACCCATTGTGTGGAGAAGAATTTGGGTAGTGGTGGTGGTGGGGGGGGGGGGGTTGGGGGGGGGGGGGAGAGAGGTCGTTGGTGGGATAGAGTGAAAGACAAGTGTCCTGTGCGCGTGTGTGTGTGGGTGTGTGTGTGTATGTGTGTGTGTGTGCGTGCGAGTGTTTTGTGCTGCTTTTCATATTCAGAAATCGAGACAGAGAGAGAGAGACGGATGGACGGACGGACAGCCAGCCAGCTAGACAGACAGAAGAAAGAATTCTCATCTTTGTGAAGAGTTATGATAAGAACAACTAGGATTACGTCTTACGTAGATCTATTTTCTTCGTATTCTTTTCGCCTCTTATAAGCAATGGTGGCAAAGCACCATGTTTCATCTCTTCTCCGTGCCCATCCGGGTATTTTACCCTGCCACCTTCCATGTTGCCTGCACTATAATCTTCTCTCCTTTCCTCTGCGGAGTTGTCTATCTTTGTCATTAGCATGCCCTCTCCTTTCCCTTCTCCGTGTCCCTCGCTAGCTCTGTTGTCCATTGGACGTCCTTCTCTGTTCTCTTCTTTATATTTCTCTCCGTCTCCCTCTCTGTTTTCCATAGGGATATCTTCTCCATGTCTGTCCGTGAGGCTTTGTCTGTGTTTTACAGGAAGTCCTTCTTCGTTTTCTTTTGTGAAATGTTTCCCCTGTCCCTCTCTGTTTCCTTCTTTATTTCTCGTTGGGCGGCCCGTTTTGTTTTGAATAGGGACGTCTGCTTTATGATTCTCCGTGAGTCTGTTTTCAGCAGTGACTCCTTCTTCGCCTTCCTTCGCGCTTGTGGCCTCTCTGTTTCTTTCTTCATTTCTCGTTCGGAGGCCCTTTTTGTTTTCCATAGGGATGTTTTCTCCGTGGTTCTCCGCATTTGTGGCCTCTCTGTTCTTCGTCTTCGTTTTGTAGGTGGTGGGGAGTTCTGAGCGTGTCTGTCCAGCCTTGCTACCACCACCAGATCGCTGGACACCAGCATGGTTAGAGGACTGGTCATCATCCTTGGACCCAGAACGGCCGCGCAGCACTCTAGCCCCGCTGACGGTGTTCGAGGTCGGCAGAGAGCGGGTGGCGAGGGATTTTGCAGATTCTTTCGAGACGTCGTCGGGTTCTTCGGGGATCACGGACAGTTCGGCGTCACTCCGAGCGCTACTGCTGCTCAATTTGCCCTGTAGAGCTATAGATTGCCGCGCGGCGTCACTCGGAGCGCTACTGCTGCTCAATTTGCCCTGCAGAGCTATCGATTGCCGCGCGGCGTCACTCGGAGCGCTACTGCTGCTCAATTTGCCCTGCAGAGCTATCGATTGCCGCGCGGCGTCACTCGGAGCGCTACTGCTGCTCAATTTGCCCTGCAGAGCTAGAGATTGCCGCGCCTCGCTGGGTTCTGGGACGTTCGGGTGACGCATGACGTCTTCTGGGCTGGCCGAGTATGTTGCACTTCGAGTAGTGTGAGAGAAGCACCGTTGGAGAATTCTATTTCCTTGGTGTATTTCAGAAAGGGACTATTCTTTTCAAGGGGTAATCGTGTTGTTCTTTCTGCAACGGTTAGACGAGCAATACATAGCTGGAAAAGTCCTTCGGTTTTGGAGAGAATATACACCGGTTGTTGTTCAGATGGCGCTTGTGAAAATGTTGCTCTCCAAGCGCTTGTTACAGCGACTAGTAGTATATATTAAGAGAGACATTGAAGATTAATGGCTGTATATGCACTTACGAGGATATCATAATTATGAGTGATTTTTCTACAACATCGGTAGAAATGGAGATCTTCTTGGCTTTTGCAACAGAGAACTTCTTCATCCAATGATTCCGTCCAATATGTCTGTCACGGTCCATGTGAAATTCTCAGCTGTTCATGGATGTCAGTCGGGTTTTTTTCTTATTAGTGGCTCATTGGTTACGCTTACACTTTGCAGTATCGTGTGAAATAGAGAAGATAACTATCTTGACGCTTGTTGCAATCTCTTCGTCGATCGCGATTGCGTTGAGGAATTGTATCTAATTGTTTCTTCACCGCCTCATTCATGTCTTTTCTCAGATGTGTTTAAATGGCTTCGGTTTTATTCTGGACATTAAAAAATCTCGAAGCTAAGATAAGAAGTTAGAAAAGCAGAATCCCCAGATTGGTATCACTTCAACATCCCCGCCGCTTTACTGTTGAGTCTGAATGTTACGAGTCTGTGATGTTTTCTTGTTCTAAATCATACCACCATTTGAAGATGCCAAAATCTACACACACACACACTACTCTGCAAGTGGCAGAAAAAAATTAGTGTAGTTCTGTCCCATGGTCTTGTAGTAGCTGGCGCCATTTTGAACTCTTCTCGTCACTTCAAGTTGACGTCACTATCAAATGACGTAGTAGATCAGAGGATTGTTGATGGAACAGTGCCAGTCACAGGCACTCGTCACGAGCGGGTCGGGATCAAAGTGGGCGGGGCCTGTGCGCTCTCAAGACTACTACTAAAAGACCCCCCGTCCATCACAAGTGACAGCCAAGACATAGGCCACGCCCACCTCGTGACAAGTGCCTGTTGTGCCAGTGGACTCACTTGTTCCTCCTCCTCTTCCTCCTTCTCCTCCTCCTCCTAATCATCAGCAGCAGCAGCAGCAGCCGCAGCATCATCATGACAATTTCTGAAGAACTCATCTTAAATCACATTGATCTTTGTCTCAGTTTGGCTTGTGTCTTCCGAACGAGCTTCTGGACAATTTGTCAGATAAGTTTATTTTCTGTATTATAAGTTCGTCTGTCCACATAAAAGACCGCTGGGTCGAAGATCAGTGACTGTATCGTATTGTTTTTGTCACAATTAAATGATCCTAGAACATACCTTGCTTGGTTTTTTTTATTCATCTAATCACCGAATAACCGCACAGTTTCAAGTGTTGGTAATTATCTCTAAAGGCAAAAAGCACAAAATTCCGAAAACATGAGCTCAAACACCACGCGAGCTCGTGCGCGCACACAGACACACACATGTGACCGTGGGTAGATGCAAACCTATCACCATTTCCAAACATGAATTAAAATTTAAAAAAATTAAATGGTTTTTTTTTATAGGCTACTACAAATTGTTGATTATTAGGCCATAGAATGAGAAGTGGCAGGAAAACTTCCACAATACAAAGTAGAGAAGAAACTAAAAGATCGACCCTGAAAGACGTGATCAGTCATCAAAAATACTAGTGAGGCTTGACTTGCCAAAACCCGATGACCGAGACGGTTGAACTGAGCTGGTCCTGGGAGAGGCAAAACCGAATTTCTGAATACATTTTCAGAGTTAACATGATTTTTAAATCTGCTACTGAAATTTAAGTTTTAATCATTTTGCAGCAACCAACATCATACGTACACACGATTCACACACACACAAAAAAAAAGAGAAAAAAAAAGAAGGATTTTATACACCAAGGTCGGCCTACTTCGACCTCAATCCGCCTTATTCGGCCATGTTTGGCCGAAGAAGTTCGAAGTTGGCCGAAGTAGGCGGAGTCCGTAATAGGCCGACTTTCAGTATACTATTAGTAGCGTATTATACGAATTAAACATTATTAAAACCAAAAAGGGATGAAGGGAAAGAACTCTAGTCAAAGACAGAAATGACATGCAGAGAAGTGGAAACTGAGAGGATGTCAGGGACACACACACACTCACAACACAAACTGACAAACACTGACGCAGCAGAGATAAGAGTAGCAAAGAAAAAGAGGGGGAAAAACACCAGTATGAGGAAAAATTAAAGAAAATAAACCAGACGGTCAAGGCGACAAACCAATCATTCGTGTACACTACATTGGGATGTGCACGTTAAAAATCCCACGATTGACAATAGGGTCTTTCCTGGCAAAATTGTACAGGCATAGATAAAAAAAAAAATGTCCACCAAATACCCGTGTGACTTGGAATAATAGGCCGTGAAAAGTAAATATTCGCCGTAATGGCTTGAGATTTACTGGCCGATGTGAATGCTTGATCTTTTGTGTGAAACAATTCCATCTCACACGGCAGAAATTAATATGTAAAGCGCTTAGAGAACGTCAAGCTTTTAATCATATATAAATACAAATCTCCCATGTAAATAAATAAATAAATCATCTATCCAGCTTGGACAAAATATAGATCTACTCACAAACATTTTCTTTCCTTGGAGTGTTCTTTTGAGACGACATGATATTAACTTCACAGATAATCCATATTCAAATATTTATTCCGCCTATCACACTCCTTTTCAATTTTTGTAATGATCAATTTAAGCCATTTCGACGAAGTTGACTAACACTGAAATTAATCCGAAAGGCTTCTCACTCTCAGTGTTTGTAATGCCGAAGTTCTCAGACAAAAGTCAAAAGACACGTAATCGGTCTACATTATAGTACTTTTTGATAAAGTTACTCAAGGCATTTTTGTAATATTTACAGTATGTGTAATATATGGGTTCTCCTTCGCCGGACTGATTACAGCCTGAGGCAGTACTTGAGCCATTTTACGGCCAGCAAAGTTATGACCAATAATCTCACCGAGTGCAATTTATGCGAACGCGCGAAAGCCCGGATTTAGGAAACAAAGGGAGATCAGCAAGAACGACAAAGAGCACTCTGGTAGTACTTGTTTTCTCAGAATCGGCAGACGACAATGGGTAGGATTACGCGATTTCGTACGACTGTGAACTCTCTTTTGGGGGGCAAATCCTGCGGTTATTCTTGTCGAGGTCGGGTTTTTGTGTACTCGGTTACGGTCAAATCCATCACTGTCCAGGAACGAAAGCCTATTTCATACCTCGCTGACGACGGTTATGGGGAAGGGGAGGGGGAGAGAGAGAGAGCCCGCCACCTCTCAATGTCCACTTATGCTATATAGTGGACAACACGAACAATGAATAAGCTTACAATGGAAAAATGCAGGAACTTGTAGGCTTGCATGGAACACAAGCAAAATCCATTTCAAAATATCGGCTGCTGCTAAATAGTTTACTGTCAGCAGGTCTAAAACAAAAGAGCCATCAAATCGTTTTAAACTCTCCCAGTAAGCTAAACCGTCAATGCTGGATTTTAAGTCCGCAACTTGTGACAAAACTGCGACCTGCGATTTTTCCCTTGGCCTTATCGAGTGTATGCATTAATCGTGAAAACGGCGGACGGACGCCAACCCCAAAACAGAACTACAGCTGCCTTTACAGTTTACAGAAGCGAAACGTTTAAAACATAAAGACAGTACAACTTTAATCCTTTTAAAAGAAGAAGTTTAAACTTAACGAAAATTAACAAAATCAATATGAGAGAAAAAAGACAGACAGTAAACACTGACCAGAAATACAGTGCAAGACCAGAATAAGACAAGAAATTTAAAACAAGTTTGAAGAAGAAAGGATAGGCAATACAAAATGGAATCATAAACCTGTAAAAAAAAAAACACCGCACACACACATAAGCAAACACAGAGCAAAAATAACGGGTGGAAAAACAAACTCGAGGGTAAAAACATAAATATAAAAATAATATACTTTGAAAGAACAGAAACATATAAAGAGAGAGAGAGGGGGGTGGAGAGAGAGAGAGAGGGAGAGAGAGAGAGAGAGAGAGAGAGAGAGAGAGAGAGAGAGAGAGAGAGAGAGAGAGAGCCGAAAGAAGAACCGGCGATGAAAAGAATTTCCCAATGAGCAAAATAATATACTTTAAAACAAGCAAAAGACAATATAATATATACAAGCAAAGCTAACAAACCTTCACCCTCAAATCCGCATCGCATGCAAGGTACTAAATCATATGAATACAACTACGTTCTTCAAATTCTGAGTGCTTGTCAAATTTCAAGCTAAGAGAAATACTGAGCTGTCACCTGAGAAGAGTGTAGGGCTTAGTGATTGCTTTAAACACTGCTATAAATCTTTCTTTAACAAAGACTTTTTGAGCACTTAGTACAACAAATCTTAACAATCCATAGCCCTAGTTCAAACACAAAAGACCATACGTGGGCAGGTATTTAAAAACTGAGAGAGAGAGAGAGAGAGAGAGAGAGAGAGAGAGAGAGAGAGAGAGAGGAGAAGTTCTTAGCATGAATTATAATCGATTACCAAATTCAATTCGTGCGCGAGTGTTTTTATTTGAGTGGTATTATTTATTTAGTTATTTATTTGTTTGTTTATTTATTTATTCATTGTGTGTCTGTAGATCAACGTGCGTGTGTGTTCAGTAATGAGAACATTTTAACAGTAATAACCGTTCCATGGTTCATTTCGAATTTAAAGAAAAATAGAAAGACAAAAGATAGACAGAGAGAGGCAGACAGACAGACAGAGAGAGGCAGACAGACAGACAGACAGAGGGAGGGATAGATAGACAGATATACACAGACAGGAACAGAACGAGAAATATATAAATCATAGTTTATAAAAAATAAAAAAAATAAATTACAATTGTGCAGGAGAGCAAAAAGTCGACTTACCATGTTGTACAAATAATAAGTAAACTTGCTATCCACAAGAAGCAAATATTGACTTTTGTCGAAGAGATTTCAGCAACAGTACCACACACGAGAAGAAACCAAACACAATTCTAAAATGGATGCGTGTAGACCAGTTTCCAGAGGTGTCTGCTTTTCACCATAAAATGCTCCTTTGTCGAATGAAACTGTTCTTTGATTCCATGATAAGAGGCTAGATTTGGACAATCAGAAGTAACCGGAGCAAAAACTGCCACAACTTCTTCTTCTTCTTCAGCGTTCGATGATGGCTGTGTCTAAATCCGTTGGCCAGTGATGTTGACAAAGTGGGCTGTCAGTTTGAGGTCCTGGGTGCTGCCCCACAGCTTGGTGACTACCACAACTAAAGTTCCAAGTTTCAAGTTCGTCAACACACAGAGAAACACACACAAAAAGTTCAAGACTTCCACTAAAAAAAAGGCTATCTTCAGTAATCAGAAATAAAGTCCACAAGTTCAGTCGACGGATACATTCTTTCACCGTTCTTTCCTGCAGCAGAGTTTTGTTTCATCATTGACGACAAAAACGCTCTTTTTGGAAGTTTGCACGGATGAATAGGTCCGAAAGTTTGACGTCGTTTAAATGTGAACTCTTCCCTCTCAAGCAGAGAAATGTACACTCCATAAATGTCAACTGCGGTGTCAATAGTTCCCAAGTTTGACGTCGTTAAAATGTGAACTTCACTGATACTCCATAAGTTTCAGCTGCGGTTTTTTTTTTTTTTTTTTTTTTTTTTTTTTGCTTAACGCCCAGCCGACCACGAAGGGCCATATGAAGGCGGTACTGCTTTAACATATAACGTGCGCCACACACAAGACAGAAGTCGCAGCACAGGCTTCATGTCTCACCCAGTCACATTATTCTGACACCGGACCAAACAGTCCTAGCACTAACCCAATAATGCCAGACGCCAGGCGGAGCAGCCACTAGATTGCCAATTGCCAATTTTAAAGTCTTAGGTATGACCCGGCCGGGGTTCGAACCCACGACCTCCCGATCACGGGGCGGGCGCCTTACCACTAGGCCAACCGTGCCGGTTTCAGCTGCGGTGTCGGTCGGTAGTGCAACATTGACTGCCAAAACAACCTTGTCTTTTGGTGGGTTTTTTTGCATAACAGAATAGGTCCATAAGTTTGACGTAGGAAACATATTTGCTCCACCCTTTGGACTTTATACAGTGGAACCCCCCTTTTAAGACCTCCAACAATCTGAGAAAATCGGGTCTCAACAAGGAGGGAGTCTCAAAATGGGGGTAATTTTGCAGAGGTCACGAACAGAAAGTCTGAGAAACATGGTCTCAACAAGGAGGGAGTCTCAAAATGGGGGTAATTTGACAGAGGTCACGAACAGAAAGTCTGAGAAACATGGTCTCAACAAGGAGGGAGTCTCAAAATGGGGGTAATTTGACAGAGGTCACGAACAGAAAGTCTGAGAAACATGGTCTCAACAAGGAGGGAGTCTCAAAATGGGGGTAATTTGACAGAGGTCACGAACAGAAAGTCTGAGAAACATGGTCTCAACAAGGAGGGAGTCTCAAAATGGGGGTAATTTGACAGAGGTCACGAACAGAAAGTCTGAGAAACATGGTCTCAACAAGGAGGGAGTCTCAAAATGGGGGTAATTTGACAGAGGTCACGAACAGAAAGTCTGAGAAAACATGGTCTTAAAAAGACGGGAGTCTTAAAATGGGGGGGGGGGGGGGGTGTCCAGTGAACTACATGTGTTTTAGCGACCTGCGCCGGGTGGTATTACCCGTTATTATAAGTTAGTCGTGTGACAGAGAGTTTTCTTGCACACGAGACTGTAGATGTCTCACGACGGCGTAGCCGAAGTGAGACAGCAGCAGTCAAGTGTGCAAGAAAACTCTCTGTCACACGACTAACTCGTAATAGCGATTATGTCTCACAGCATAGGCACAGAAAGACAGAAATGAGTTTTTGGGGACGAAATAACAGGCACAAAACAAGACTGAAAAACACAATTGCCCTTTTACACATACCCTACACACGCATGCGCGCAGAAGATAGATTCAATGCGTTTCGTGTCTTTTCTGGTTGAATGCATTCAACAAAGTATCAACCAACGTTTCTGAATCTTTCAATGAAAAAAGTCCGTCGGTACGGGTCTGTGCAGACACACAAACAAACATAAGTGTCTGTCTCTGTCTACTTCAAAGATCACTGGGTCGACGTACTGTAATGTAACATTGTCTTTTGTTAATATCTAAACATTCTAGCAACCTGCAATTTTTGTTTTTTGATTCTGAATTCTGGAACAGTAGCAGTCCCTCTGTTTTTGAATGTTTGTCCGTCTGTGCCGCAAACTTTTGACCGCTCGTGTACAGTCGAAAGGGGGAGTGAAAACATTGACGTTTTCGCTGCACCAAACACTAGAACCAAGGCTGCATACACTAAGAGCTGTGGAAAAGCAATTACAGTATTAGCATAAGGACAAGGCACTAGAATTTCAGGGTTGTTGTAGTTCAAGAGATTTTGTGAAGCACGTCTTTGCACAACTGCTGGTTTGTCTACATATTATTTAAACATGGATTGCATAGAACACTCCGAACTTGGTAAGAAATGTACTGTCGGTATATATCGATATGCTCTTTCAATCAAAGTAGTCAAAGAGTGCCACAAGAGAGAGAGAAAGAGAGGGGGGGGGGGGTCAAAATGTGAAGAGACAGAAGTAGGAACTTTGTAGGGTAGCAAGAAAGAGTGAATTAGAGCGAGGGACTTTGAGACGGATACACATACAAAGTGCAACCACTCTCTACCACGTGCTCTTTCATTCAAGGTAACATTCTTAACACCCAGGACTATGGATATTACTGATCACGAATCGGACTCAGTTCATTGCCCCTGTTTCGTTGCGTCGCAAAGGCAAACCTGCTTTACATGCTTTAGACTAAAGTTTAGTTCCTCACGCCTCAACAACACACAGGAAAGGCCAACATCGTCTTACTAATATATATATAGAAAAAAACTGACAGCGAATCCGTCGTCAGTTTGGAGGAAGTATTGATGATCTGTACAGGTATTAAACGGGAAGACACTAAAATGGCTTTTGGAGGAAGGATGAACAAGTAGAAGTATAAACCGCAAATCCTTCAACTCCGGCTTTCATGCGTATGGTTAAAGACAAGAAAACAAGGGGAAAAAAACAAGCAGAGTATCCGCAAGCGTGATCTCACCACTGTAAAACTTCTTTAAACTATTGATATATTTTTTTTTAATTAAAGGGAAAAACTTACATGCCATTAGTCTTCGGTATGAGACTTCGGTGGAAGCAAAATCCTGGTCACCGTGTCAGTTGAGAGTGGAGACCTGCAGAATGACTGCACTGCTCACTTCCGGCTGCTAAATAAGGCCCAAAAAAAAAGGTCTGTTTACGGTAACATAGGCCCAAAAAATAGGGTCGGTAGGTCGGGATTTTTTTTGTTGTTTTTTTTCCAAAAAAACCATATTTTTACGTTATTTTGCAAAAAAAACCAACAGATTTTTTTTTCCCCCAAATGCCAAAAAAAAGTCTAGGGTCGCGCGAAAAAAATAGGGTCGGTCGGGTTACCGTAAACAGACCTTTTTTTTTTTTTGGCCTAACAATGACAAGATCAATACCATCATGATCAAGTTCTTGCGACAAATACAATCATTCGTATCACAAACTTGGGAAAACCACTCCGCGGGAAAAAGTACTGCGACATTTATTTTATTCATTTTATGTAAAAATTGCCGTAATGTGGCTCTTCTGAATTTTCGCCGATTTAATTTGGTTTTATTCTGTGGTTTTTTTTTTTACTAGATACCTTACGGTTTCGTCGGGTCGATTATAGAGGTACTATTATTTGAGCGGCGCTCACGTGACTCCTACAAAGGTAATCTTTTGATCCTAAAAATTTGCCAGATAGCCAAGTACAATGTCTTTTACATCATAAAAATTAAATAAAAATTGAAATGACGCGGGAACGAATTTTTTAATCGTCGTGCTAAAATGTCGCAATAATTTGTTTGTGGAGTTAAGATCATTCTCTACTGCGATCACTAATAAGAGCCGAAGCGAAGTGTTTATTCATTCATCCGTATTTTTGTGTGTAGTTTAGCTTGTTCCTCCACCTCGAGGATCAATTTAATCGATGTTGCAGTAAATTTTTCTTTTTGTCTATAAATTTACTAACATTTCTTGGTTATTGATTAATTCTATTTTATTTTATTTTATTTTTTATTGATTTTAATAATTTTATTTATTTTATTTATTTATCTATTTATTTAATTTATTAATTTATTTTTTATTTTATTTTTTATTTTTTATTAATTCATTTATCAATTCATCTATTTTATTCATTCATTTTATTATCTTTTCAAAAGTTATACTAATAAATTCATTTATTTATTTTTAATTTTCATTCTTGTAAACCAATACCAAAAGAAATCACAACATTGATTTTCAATATTGAAAGCATGATCACTTTACGTCATTATCAATTGCAGAAAACTTGATATTTTAGCTGGAGAGGACTTGATAACTAGACTGTATTTCAGGCCATAACAAATTTAAGCACGCACGTCCAAATATTATAAATGAATCGTTGCATTTGTACTACATTTTGTCAAACGGTCACTGGCTCAGTCAGCCGTTTGTCGTTTTAATGATATATGTTAAGCAAACAAACAAACCGAAGACACTGCTGCTGCATTTACGCACTTTGCAAAAGTTGCAAGTACATGTATCCTAAATGCAAGACGTGACCGATGTACACCAATCTTTCTTCGCGCGACGCGAACACTGGGTTATATATAGAAGAAATACGAAGAAACTTAAAGGCCCATTCCGCCTTGAGAAAAGAGGTGTAGTAAAATACCCCGAGACAATCTTTAAAACACCAACCAAACAAGAGGCGAAGCCATCAAGGCTCACGTAAGAAATCGACAAACAGTAACACAAACTCAATCACTCCGTCACTCACACATACACACACACACACACACACACACACACACACACACACACACACACACACACACACACACACACACACACAGAAAGAGCATAGGTGAAACTGTGCAAGAAAGCGAGACACTAGATCTAGATCTGTCTGTCTGCATGTAGCCTACTTACAGGGACACGACTGTCAACTAGTCTCGGCCCGCTCAAAATAATAATGACCGAGACTTTCAGTACTTCCTTCGCGTGACGTCTAACCTTCTTACGTCATAATGTGACGTCAATGTAATGTGACGTCTTCAAATGTTAGAGTTTCTACCACAGACATACACACGCACGCACATACGCACGCACGCACAGACAGACAAAGTTACGATCGCATAGGCTACACTTACGTGAGCCAAAAATAGAAGGCAAATAAACAGGGAAAGAAAGAATTGTAATCTGGAAACTTGTATAAATACATGGACGGGTTAAAGATTGGAAGTGAAAAAAAAAGTCGTTTGAACGTAAATGCCCACTCCGCCTCGTGAAAACAATTCGCCTCAACGTCCCAGATATGGTCAGGCTTTAACATGGGACGTAACCACCCCTCCACTTGGTCACATACATTGTACCAAAAATGAACAGCCTGGGTGCTCTCAAAAAATTAATTTTGTAAAAGGCACAGGTACACCACAGCAGGCAGTCAGGCTGTTCATTGTTGGTATGTGACCAAGTGGAGGGATGGTCTTGTCCGATGTTAAAGCCTGGCCTGCGAGGCGACCTGTTTTCACAAGGGCCTTTACATTCAAACGACTTTTTTTTTTACTTCCAATCTTTAACCCGTCAATGTATTTTATACAAGTTTCCAGATTACAATTCTTCCCTTTCTGTTTATTTGCCTTCTATTTTTTTGGTTGGTGTTTTAGAGCTTGTCTTGGGGTATTTTACTTCACCCCTTTTCTCATTGTATTTTTGTGTGAGCGTCTTAAAACTTTTATCCATGCATGTTACAATCTTCCTTTTTGTCACTTTTCAAGGACAAAGCAGTCGCGTTCGTTCCCATCACTCCCTCTTTCCAGTCAAAAGCAAGAATAGCTACTAACAAGCTACATGGTTCATGCCAACAGTAAAAAGTAGTGATAAATCCACTGCTGAGACAGTTTAATGCCCAGTTTGCACCTGTCTTTATATTGTCACAAAAAGCGACTAACAAGCAGCATGCTTTATGCCAACAGTAAAAGCTAGTGACAAATCACCGACGAGACAGTTAATCAGTGCACAGTTTGCACCTCCGTTCGTGCAGTCAAGAAACGCGACTAACTATTAAGTTACACGGTTTATACCAACAGTAAAAGCTTGTAGCAAAATAACCGACGAGACAGTTAAAGCACATTTTACACCTACTGATGATCTTCATTCCGTCCAGAGATTTAAGCGAAAACGTGTTTTACACACACACTTAAATAAACAAGAAGAGCAAACGCTCGATCGAGTCACTTTCGCAGTTCTGAATATTATATGAGGCATCAGATGGACAGGAAGAAATTGCTATTCACAACACAATACAGATGTAAATAATTTGATGTAAAGAATAATCCTATAAAGTTTGAATCAAATCCGATGAATAGTTTCAGAGATATGATATTTCAATTTTTTTCCTTCAAGACATACCTGTGACCTTGAAAAAGGTCAAAGGTCACCAAAGCAGACGTCAAAGTGTAGAGGTCACTGGGAGTCACGTTCACATAAAATTTGAGCCCGGTCACTTTTATAGTTTCCGAGAAAAGCCCAACGTTAAGTTGTGTGTTGCCGAACAGAAAAGGCTAGTTATCTCCCTTGTTTTTCTGATAACGTTCGTAAAAGGCTACAGATGTAAATACTTTGATGTAAAGAATAATCCTACAAAGTTTCAATCACATCCGATGAACTTTGTCAAAGATATAAAATGTCTAATTTTTCCTTTGACGCTGACCTGTGACCTTGAAAAAGGTCAAAGGTCAACGAAACCATCGTTAAAGTGTAGAGGTCATTGGAGGTCACGACTAAACAAAATATGAGCCGGATCGCTTTGATAGTTTCCGAGAAAAGTCCAACGTTAAGGTGGTGTCTACGGACGGCCGGCCGGCCGGACGGCCGGCCGGACAGACTAACACTGACCGATTACATAGAGTCACTTTTTCTCAAGTGACTCAAAAACGAGATTGATAGACGAAAGAACTGAGAGCAAAATGTACACCTAGCCGTTAACAAAGTTACATTCACTCAAGGCTAGTAATTCCACTGTTAGTGAAATTCAGTCAAAGAGGTATGCAAAAAAAAAAAAAACACAATGACACACACACACACACACACACACACACACACACACACACACACACACACACACACACACACACGTATTTAAAAGAGAAATGCAAGAAAACAAGACAGATAACACACATTTTTACCTACCCGTTATAACAGATAGTAAATTCACTCACAGGGACAGTGTAACCGAAACCGTTCCAGGGTTTTGTCGACCCGAACGAACAAAACCGACCCCCTGCTTTGAATAAGAATGAAATAGAGAGGAAAGCAAGTTGTCTTTGAGTTTGAGACAACATTGCATTAGTCTCGGTTGACTCATGCAGTCTTAACTTTCGCCGAGACCAAGTGCGCGGAGGAACCACCCTCACTATGACAAGTTATTTGTGGCTGTCGCCTACTCGGCTAACACCCCTGACAAACTTTGAGTACTTTTGAGTATTTGAGTTTTTGTTGATGTTTGTTGTTATTTTGTTGGTTCAATGCATAGTCGGTTTGTCAGCGTAGTGTGTTTGTCACTTTTTTTGGTGTGTTTTTTATATTTAGTCAAGTTTTGACTAAATATTTTAACATCGAGGGGGAATCGAAACGAGGGTATGGTGTATGTGCGTCTGTCTGTGTGTGTGTGTGTGTGTGTAGAGCGATTCAGACTAAACTACTGGACCGATCTTTATGAAATTTGACATGAGAGTTCCTGGGTATGAAATCCCCGAACGTTTTTTTCTTTTTTTTGATAAATGTCTTTGATGACGTCATATCCGGCTTTTCGTGAAAGTTGAGGCGGCACTGTCACGCCCTCATTTTTCAACCAAATTGGTTGAAATTTTCGTCAAGTACTCTTCGACGAAGCCCGGGGTTCGGTATTGCATTTCAGCTTGGTGGCTTAAAAATTAATTAATGACTTTGGTCATTAAAAATCTGAAAATTGTAAAAAAAAATAAAAATTTATAAAACGATCCAAATTTACGTTTATCTTATTCTCCATCACTTGCCGATTCCAAAAACATATAAATATGTTATATTCGGATTAAAAACAAGCTCTGAAAATTAAATATATAAAAATTATTATCAAATTTTTTTCCCCGAAATCAATTTAAAAACACTTTCATCTTATTCCTTGTCGGTTCCTGATTCCAAAAATATATAGATATGATATGTTTGGATTAAAAACACGCTCAGAAAGTTAAAACGAAGAGAGGTACAGAAAAGCGTGCTATCCTTCTCAGCGCAACGAATACCCCGCTCTTCTTGTCCATTCCACGTGCACTGCCTTTGCCACGGGCGGTGGAGTGACGATGCTACGAGTATACGGTCTTGCTGCGTTGCGTTGCGTTCAGTTTCATTCTGTGAGTTCGACAGCTACTTGACTAAATATTGTATTTTCGCCTTACGCGACTTGTTCTACCTGTCTTCGTTTGCCCTTTTCAGTGACGTTTGCAAACCTGCGATTACGTTTTGTTTTGCTTTGTTTGTTTCTTCAGCTCCAAAGCAAAACTGTCTCCAATTTCATTTTTCCGATAACAAGTCTATGTCTCCCCACTTTTCACAATCACGAAAAAAGGGCAGTGAAACAAATTTTATAATCGCTCCACGCTCTGATCCATGTTTTGTTTTCTTTCTTTAGTTAACATTCGCTCAGTTAAAACTTTACATTGATTAATCTTCTTCGGACAGTGAAAATGGTTGTGCCAGAGTGAGAATGACAATGACAATGACAATGACAGTTCTTTATTTAACGAGGGTCATAGATTAAGCAGTGATCTGCTTTTTTACATCCAGCCCTCGCCCTAAAGAGGGAATACCTATAAAGACAAACAGAACACTTCTACATTTTAACCGATAACTGAAGTAAGAACGTATTATACATGTATACGAGAGTGCGACAGTGAGAATGGTTGTGCCAGAGTGTGAGTGGTAGTGCCAGACCGATGCTAGAGTGAGAGGGGTGGTGCCAGGCTGGTGTCCAAATCAAATGGGTATGGTCGAGTAAGATTGGTGGTAGAGTGAGATTGCGAGAGTGAGAATGGTGGTGTCAGGGTGTGAGTGGTGCCAAAGGGAGAGGAGTGTGCAAGGTGTATTAATACAGGTTTTTTTTGTTGCTGGGTATTGTTTTTATTTTATTTTTATTTTTTTAATTATTTATTTCTATTGGGAGGGATTAAAATTAAATTAATACTCAAGTGTTTTTGTCTCATTCATGTGTGTGTGTGTTTGCGTGTATGTATGTGGTTTTTGCGTTTGTCTCTGCTTGTCTTTGCACATACACGCCTTTGTGAAAGAGACGGTTATTGCCAGCAATTCGGGACAGGTTGAGAGTGTGAATTGTTGTTACCTTCGCTGTTTTGTAACGACCAGCCTGTCAGCACAGG
The DNA here is from genome assembly GCF_037325665.1 of Littorina saxatilis. Classification (NCBI taxonomy): domain Eukaryota; kingdom Metazoa; phylum Mollusca; class Gastropoda; order Littorinimorpha; family Littorinidae; genus Littorina; species Littorina saxatilis. The sequence goes on from NC_090258.1 coordinate 25,761,766, forward strand.
TATGCCGCAAGGAGGATTATATATCAAACTCACGATCGTAATACTATAAGCTAGGGTTAGCACTCACACCTATCATTATGATTTTATGCTCTGAGTGTTGTCAGTGGGGGAGACACAGGACAATGCGAAGAGATTTTGTTTTTACATAATCGGGAACGTCTGGTTTGCCCTGTCTGTGTGTGAGAAATGTGGGTTTTTTTTGTGTGTGTCTGTGTGCATGTGTGTCTCCCTCTCTGTCTCTGTCTGTATCGGACACACACACACACACACACACACACACACACACACACACACCGAGTTTTTTTCCCGGTCTGTTGGTCTCTGTCTGTCTTGTCTGTCTGTCAGTGTCTGTCTGTCTGTCTGTCTGTCTGTCTCTCTCTCTCTCTCTCTCTCTCTCACGGACACACACACACATAACGTGACCACACACACATAACCACAGTGTACGTGAGAGATTGCGAAACTTCTTATTGGTGTTTTTTTTGGTTATATGTTCATGCCAAACCCGCCCCGGCTTCCACCCTACACACACTCGCACACAAACAATAAACTTTCTTCAGTACCCACGGACTGAACCGGCAAACTGAACACAGAAATCGCATTGCCGAAAACCCTCAGAAATAAGAACAAATTCTCGCTTCACTTCCTACCTAGTATATGAAGCCATCGTGAGTTCAACAAACATTCCCCCCCTTGCCACAAAGTCTTTAAACGGTCTAAGTCAACTCGACTCTTTTGTGTGACCACAGTGAAAACTATGACGCGAATCGGTTTGGAGTGACCATTATTTTGTGGAGAAACAGTACAAAGGGTACAAGAAAAATGTTCATTCAAAATGAACAGCGTCGATGCAATGTCCACCAAAGATTTATTTTGGGAAGTGTTAAAAGGTTAGGGTCAAAAGTCAATGAATTGCATGTTGTGCTGGATATATAAATTGTTTATTTCAGTCAATGCTTGCTATGAATTGATCAAACAGCCACAAGAAAAAACAAGTCGCGTAAGGCGAAATTACTACATTTAGTCAAGCTGTGGAACTCACAGAATGAAACTGAACGTAGTCCGCCGCTAGTGCAAAAGGCAGTGAAAGTGACGAGCCTGTTTGGCGCGGTAACGGTTGCGCTGTGCTTCATAGCACGCTTTACTGTACCTCTCTTCGTTTTAACTTTCTGAGCGTGTTTTTAATCCAAACATATCATATCTATATGTTTTTGGAATCAGGAACCGACAAGGAATAAGATGAAATAGTTTTTAAAACGATTTCCGAAATTTAATTTTGATCATAATTTTTATATTTTTAATTTTCAGAGCTTGTTTTTAATCCAAATATAACATATTTATATGTTTTTGGAATCAGAAAAGGATGAAGAATAAGATGAACGTAAATTTGGATCGTTTTATAATTTATTTATTTTTTTACAATTTTCAGATTTTTAATGACCAAAGTCATTAATTAATTTTTAAGCCACCAAACTGAAATGCAATACGGAAGTCCGGCCTTCGTCGAAGATTGCTTGGCCAAAATTTCAATCAATTTGATTGAAAAATGAGGGTGTGACAGTGCAGCCTCAACTTGTACAAAAAAGCCGGATATGACGTCATAAAAGACGTTTATAAAAAATAAAAATAAAAACAACGTCCTGGAATATCATTCCCAGGAAGTCTCATGTCAAATTTCATAAAGATCGGTCCAGTAGTTTAGTCTGAATCGTTCTACACACACACACACACACAGACAGACACACACACACACACACACACACACACACACACACACACACACACACACACACGCACATACACCAAGACCCTCGTCTCGATTCCCCCCTCTATGTTAAGACATTTAGTAAAAACTTTTTAATTAAAAAATAGAGCTTGTTTGAAACAGGTAGAAAGGAAGAGTTGATATTGCAATATCTGTACGTGGGAATGTGGTGAAAAAGAGTGCTAAAAGTAGTAAGTCGGCCTCAGATCCATTTCAAATATTTATTGCAGAAAAACAAAATACAAATTAAAAACAAAACCACAGAACCATTACCAGGTGTCATAGGAATGTTTGAAAACAATAGTTTTAATTTTACACTGTAAATACAGGAATCAGAATTAAACACCTCAAATTGGCACATGCATAATGAATCACCTGGAATTGCAACAGGGAGATACTGCATGAAGTAATTGGAAACAAACACTTGAAATTGACAAAGAAACAATTGAAAATATATTACTGACATGAGCGTACAATATTTTAATGGAAGTGCATTTTTAGCACGAAGCATCCGCAGGAGGATGCACTAACAATTACATAGTGCCACAAAATGTGTACGGACATTTCACAACCGTGCATTATTAGCACAGAACACATACATGGGGGCGCACAAAACATTATTGTACCATGATGATGATCGGGATTGTTGAAGATCTTTTCTTGTGCAAGGCGCCCCTGTATGACCGCAACTGATCCAACCGGCCGCATCTGAACAAACGACGTCGAAACGGCGCGAAACACGTCCTCTCGGTTGGTCTCGGATTGACTCGGCTCCTCTCGGTCTTTTTTTTTGTGTGTCTTTTTTTCTTTTCCTTATGGTCGGAGTGGTATATTTATGTACATCTTAGATTAAAAAAAACACCCGAAAGCTGTGTTTAATCGTTTCGCGTAAATTGTACATTTTTTTTCAGCTTTGAAATTGTTTTGGCTTGGAGAGTCAGCGCGCTTTGGCTTGGAGACTAATTCTCCACAGGCACGTTCTTCCCAACCACAGATACCAGCGTCGTCCGCGACGCTGGAATAACTCCTCGTCTCTTATATAATCGACCCTGTGTTCAGGTCAATTATTATGTCATCCGCGGTCGAACTGAAAAGGGTTTCAGTAAAAACCGGCACGTACAGACACTATGACACGCATGCGCACGCACACACACACGCACGCACACACACTGACACACACACATACACACACGTGAGCGCACATGCACATACACGCAAGCACTACACGCACGCACACTCACACAGAGGCTGTAAGCAAGGGGAGGATTATACTGTCACGTCAGTGTGTGTGTGTGTGTGTGTGTGTGTGTCGGTGTGTGTGTGTGTGTGTGTGTGTGTGTGTGTGTGTCGGTGTGTGTGTAAGTATGTGTGTGTGTGTATTCAGTCGTGTGTGTGTGTGTGTGTGTGTGGGGGGGGGTATTCAGTCGTGTGTGTGTGTGTGTGTGTATTCGTGTGTGTGTGTGTTCGTGTGTGTGTGTGTGTGTGTGTCAGTGTGTGTGTGTGTCAGTGTGTGTGTGTGTGTCAGCCTCTGTGTGTGTGTGTGTGTGTCAGTGTGTGTGTGTCAGTGTGTGTGTCTCAGTGTGTGTGTGTCAGTGTGTGTGTGTGTGTGTGTGTGTCAGCCTGTGTGTGTGTCAATCTCTGTGTGTGTGTGTGTGTGTCAGTGTGTGTGTGTGTGTGTCAGTGTGTGTGTCAGTGTGTGTGTGTGTCAGTGTGTGTGTCAGTGTGTGTGTGTCAGTGTGTGTGTGTCAGTGTATGTGTGTGTCTGTGTGTGTGTGTGTCAGTGTGTCTGTGTGTGTGTCAGTGTGTGTGTGTGTGTGTGTGTCAGTGTGTGTGTGTCAGTGTGTTATGTGTGTGTGTCAGTGTGTGTGTGTGTGTCAGTGTGTGTGTCAGTGTGTGTGTGTGTCAGTGTGTGTGTGCGTGTGTGTGTCAGTGTGTGTGTGTGTGTCAGCCTCTGTGTGTGTGTGTGTGTCAGTGTGTGTGTGTGTCAGCCTGTGTGTGTGTCAGCCTGTGTGTGTGTCAGTGTGTGTGTGTGTCAGCCTGTGTGTGTGTCAGCCTGTGTGTGTGTGTGTGTGTCAGTGTGTGTGTGTGTCAGTGTGTGTGTCACATTGTGTGTGTCAGTGTGTGTGTCAGTATGTGTGTGTGTGTCAGCCTGTGTCAGTGTGTGTGTGTGTGTGTCAGCCTGTGTGTGTGTGTGTGTGTGTGTGTCAGTGTGTGTGTGTGTGTGTGTCAGTGTGTGTGTGTGTGCGTGTCAGTGTGTGTGTGTGTGTGTGTGTGACGGCAAAGACGGAGACAGAGTGTGAAAGGGACACTGACTGAGACGATACAGAGAGAGAGAAAAGAGACAGACAGACAGACAGATAGATAGACAGAGAAACACTGAGAGACCGGAAAAAAATTCCATTTGAATTACATTCCGGGTCGTGATTTAGTTAGCCCAATCTTTGCAAATCCTGGTCGCCTCGAGTCTCGGTGAAAAGCTAGCAGCAACAAAAATCGTTCTACCCAGTCAAGTTGTTGAGCTTAAAATATAATCAGCCTACCGCTCTACTGTCAGAATGCCGAAGTCTTTTACGTGCCACGGCGGTAGGATACGAGTACCGTCTCTGTCGAATCATCACAGAAAGTTGACCAATGTCCGTCACGACCTGGATTTGAACCTATGACCCGAGGCCGGATCACAAGTCCAGCAGTGCCCTATCAACCAGAGACATCTCTGTACACACCGAGCAAGGAGCAACGGGGGATACAGTGGAACCCCCCTTTTAAGACCTCCACAAATCTGAGAAAATCAGGTCTTAAAAATTGAAGTCTTTAGGCCACACACAAAAAAATAGTCTGTTTACGGTATCCCGACCGACCCTTTTTTTTCGCGCGACCCTAGACTTATTTTTGGCATTTGGGGGGAAAAAAGAAAAGAAAACAAGTCGCGTAAGGCGAAATTACCACATTTAGTCAAGCTGTGGAACTCACAGAATGAAACTGAACGTAGTCCGCCGCTAGTGCAAAAGGCAGTGAAAGTGATGAGCCTGTTTGGCGCGGCAGCGGTTGCGCTGTGCTTCATATGGCACGCTTAACTGTACCTCTCTTCGTTTTAACTTTCTGAGCGTGTTTTTAATCCAAACATATCATATCTATATGTTTTTGGAATCAGGAACCGACAAGGAATAAGATGAAATAGTTTTTAAATCGATTTCGGAAATTTAATTTTGATCATAATTTTTATATTTTTAATTTTCAGAGCTTGTTTTTAATCCAAATATAACATATTTATATGTTTTTGGAATCAGAAAATGATGAAGAATAAGATGAACGTAAATTTGGATCATTTTATAAAAATACAATTTTCAGATTTTTAATGACCAAAGTCATTAATTAATTTTTAAGCCACCAAGCTGAAATGCAATACCGAAGTCCGGCCTTTGTCGAAGATTGCTTGGCCAAAATTTCAATCAATTTGATTGAAAAATGAGAGTGTGACAGTGCCGCCTCAACTTTTACAAAAAGCCGGATATGACGTCATCAAAGACATTTATCGAAAAAAAGAAAAAAACGTCCGGGGATATCATTCCCAGGAACTCTCATGTCAAATTTCATAAAGATCGGTCCAGTAGTTTAGTCTGAATCGCTCTACACACACACACAGACAGACAGACACACACACACACACCATGACCCTCGTCTCGATTCCCCCTCTATGTTAAAACATTTAGTCAAAACTTGACTAAATGTAAAAAGAAAAGAAAAAAAGAAAAAAAAAATTGAAGTTTCTAAATGTTTTTTTGAGAAAAAAAATTAAAATAACAAAATCCCGACCTACCGACCCTATTTTTGTGGGCCTATGTTACCGTAAACAGACCTTTTTGTGTGTGTGTGTGCCTCAAATGGAGGTAAATTTACACAGGTTATGAACAGAACATCTGAAAAAAACAAGGCCTTAAGAAGGAGAAAGTTCAAAATCGAAGAAGAAGAAGAGGACAGGGGAACCCCCTTTTTAAGACCACCCAATTTAACACCTTGTCCCTTTCAAGACCTTGCTTTTCAGATTTTCTCTTCTTCTTCTTCTTCTTCTGCGTTCATGGGCTTAGACTCCCACGTACACTCGTGTTTTTGCACGAGTGGAATTTTACGTGTATGACCGTTTTTACCCCGCCATTTAGGCAGCCATACGCCGCTTTCGGAGGAAGCATGCTGGATATTTTCGTGTTTCTATAACCCACCCAACTCTGACATGGATTACAGGATCTTTTCCGTGCGCACTTGGTCTTGTGCTTGCGTGAACACACGAAGGGGGATA